>NC_091432.1:130823620-131159617 GCF_964237555.1 Oryctolagus cuniculus
TTATTCATTCTACATTTTTTCCACAGTTCAATGTCAAATGATACCAGATAAGTTTTATGTTAACTCCTTCCATTGAATTTCTCTTCCAGGTATGATTCTAGGCACCTCCACATATTTCCATGAGTAGATAAAATTAATACATCACCTGTAAATTGTTTTCTGAATTATTCCTTGGCTTGTTTTTAGTTGTCATTTTAGATTTTGAATGGTTCATAAATTAAAATAGAACAAGAAACATAAAGTTTATTTTCAGGAAAAATACACAAACAAGATGAATGATGAATTTGATGTGATTGTGAAACAGTCAACTAAGATCAGGCAATTTGGTTTCTGGTCTTCCTGCTGCCATAGAAAAATATGTATTTCTTACATGTTTTGAGTTGAAGCTTAGAGCACAATATGCTAAATTTTGTGGGTCATAATGTGTGAAAAAGTCTTTACTGTCATATAAATGTTGTAGTGGGCAGGGTTTTAGTGCCACCCAAGAAATAAACATCCTCAAAGTGAAAGAATTAACTAATGCTAAAACACAAATCAGTTAACTTTATTCTTTAATTGTTGAATTAATGCAGTACTTAAGAGTTTTGAGGAGCTGAACTTGATTTAGTGGTAGGATCAGGAAAATGTGGGGAAAAGAATCTATATTAGGATCTTTTTATTTTTAAAGATTTATCTTTTTTGAAAGGCAGAGCTACAGCGATTGAAAGTGATGGGGAGAGAAAAAGAGATACCTTCCATCTACAGGTTCATTTTCCAAATGTCCACAATGGCTATGGCTTGGACAAGTCAAATCAGGAGCTTGGAACCCCATCCAGGTCTCCCACTTTGATGGAAGTGACCCCAAAACACAGGCCATCATTCATTGCTCTTTCAGGCACATTAGCAAGGAGCTGGATGTAAAGTGGAGCTTCCAGTACTAAAATAGTCTGTTTACATGGGATACCAGCATTGCAGGTAGAGGCTTACCTGACTGCACCACAGTGATGGTGCCTACTGCAAGTTCTTAAATCAATCTTTATGCATTTCTCTCAGTTAGTCGCAAATGCAGATTCTATTGCAGACTGTTCCAAGTTCTGTTTTTGGGCAAATAATTCCATTGTTTTCACTTTAATTTGGTGTAATGTTATTCCAGTTCTTCAAATATTTTATCAGAATAATAGAGAAAGTCAAAAGCTATTTTCTATTGTTTGTCTTACTTGAATCTTCTCTTACTTAAAAAGTATTTATGAGCTTGATAGACAAAGACCTGGAGTGAGACAGAGAGCTCCAATGCACTTATTCACTCCCTAAATAGCCATGCCAAGCAGAGGTGGATTGGGATTGAAGCCAGGAATGAGGAATGGAGTCCATGTCTCCCTCATTGTTGGCATCACCACTGCTTCTCTATCAATTCATTTCGAGCTGGAATCTGAAGCTGGCACAGGAAATCTAACCTAGCTATGCTGAGGTAGATGTAGAGTATCTTAGCTGGCATCATAAACACTAAGCTAAATGCCTGCCCTCTTTTTTAAAACATTTTTTCTCTGTCATATTTGAACTGACTGTGCATGGTGCTTTCCTGGAAATTCTTCTCTGGTCATTCCCATCATAGCTTCACTGATGGATCTGAAACTCCTGTTTCCCTCCAGTGTGGGCATTTTTCATGGCCTTTAGACAATAAATTTGACTCCTTATTGAATGCTTCTGTGCACTCTCCAAATGTTCAACAAGTCTAAAATGATACCATATCCTTCCTTTTTCCTTCATACACATATACAAGATATACAACTGTTAGTGTTTGTTTTGTGACAGAGTTGATATGTTGACCAGAAGTATAATATTGCAGGTGATGATAGCATTTGAAGATCTAGCTGTGTACTTTACCTGGGAGGAATGGCAGAAGATGAACAAAGCTCAGAAAATCCTGTACAGGCATGTGATACTGGAGACCTACAGAAGCCTGTTTTCCTTGGGTGAGTGACACCCATCAAATGCCTAATGGCAAAATTTTCTTGCTATTTGACTAACAAGTAAACACTTTAGAAAGTTTAATAATGGGCAGGTATAGAATTTGAGTCCATGTAGGTGTAGATGCAATGACTGTGGAGAAACCTTTGGTGATAAGTCACACCTCACAATCCATTGGAGAATTCACACAGGGGAGAAACCTTATGAATGTAATGAGTGTGGGAAAGCCTTTGGCCGTGAGTCAAGCCTCAAAAAACATAAGAAAATTCACATAGGAGAGAAACTTTATGAATGTAATGACTGTGGAAAAGCCTTTTGCA
This sequence comes from Oryctolagus cuniculus, assembly GCF_964237555.1. NCBI lineage: Eukaryota > Metazoa > Chordata > Mammalia > Lagomorpha > Leporidae > Oryctolagus > Oryctolagus cuniculus. The sequence goes on from NC_091432.1 coordinate 130,825,888, forward strand.
ATAAGTCAGAACTCATAAGGCATCAGAGAATTCACAATGGGGAGAAATTTCATGAATGTAATCACTGTGGAAAAGCCTTTGGCTGGAAGTCACACCTTATAAGACATCAGAAAATTCACACAGGGGAGAAACTCCATAAATGTAATGACTGTGGGAAAGCCTTTGGCTATATGTCAGATCTCAGGAATCATCAGAGAATTCACACAGAGAAGAAACATTATGAATGTAATGACTGTAGAAAACCCTTTGGCCAGAAATCAAACCTTACAATGCATCAGAATTCACACAGGAGAGCAAACTCATGAATGTAATTACTGTGAGAAAGCCGTTTGCTATAAAATACAGCTCATAACATACCAGAACATTTTTTCTAATAATGAATTTGTGACAAATTCTTTCACTTTCTTTTTGTTATGGAAAGTCTTTTCGCATTCATTCATAAATGAAATCTTTGCAGGGTGTAGTATTCTGGATCAACAGTTTTTTATTTATTTTTCTTAAGATTTGGATTATATCTCTACATTCTCTCCTAGCCCAAAGAGATTCTCAAGAGAAGTCACCTGTGAGTCAAGTTGGAAATTCACTGAAAGTAATCTGGCATTTCTTTCATGTACATTTTACAATGTTTTATTTATTTTTTTATTGTTGAAAGTTTAACTGCAATTCATCATGGTAAAGATCTTTCTGGCCAAGTCTATTAGGAGTTCTATATATTTCTTGTACTAGGACATCCCTTTATTTCTAAAAATTTGGAAATTTTTTTAATGTAATTATTCCACTAAATATGCCTTCTAAACCATTCTCTCCACACCTTCAGGAACTCCTAAGATCCTTATGTTCAGTCATTTGATTATAACCCATAAATTTCCAACGTATTATTTTATTTTTTTTAACTTTTATTTAATGAATATAAATTTCCAAAGTATGATTTATGGATTACAATGGCTTCCCCCACATACCGTCCCTCCCACCCACTACCCTCCCCTTTCCCACTCCCTCTCCCCTTCCATTCACATCAAGATTCATTTTTGATTATCTTAGTATACAGAAGATCAGCTTAGTATACCTTAAGTAAGGATTTCAACAGTTTGTTCCCACACAGAAACATAAAGTGAAAAATAATAGATGATTTTTTTTAAGTGATGATGAAATCAGATCAGACCTATTGTCATGTTTAATCCCAGTGAGAGTCAAGTTGGGAGTTGATAATTTCTTTCTTTCTTTCTTTCTTTTTTTTTTTTTACAGAGGATCAGTTTAGTATACATTAAGTAGAGATTTCAACAGTTTGCAACCCATGAAAACACAAAGTGAACTATATTGTTTGAGTACTCGTTATAGCATTAAATCTCAATACACAGCACATTAAGGACAGAGATCCTACATGAGGAGTAAGTGCACAGTGACTCCTGTTGTTGACTTTACAAATTGACACTCCTGTTTATGGCATCAGTAGTCTCCCTATGCTCCGGTCATGAGTTTCCAAGGCTATGGAAGCCCTCTGAGTTCTCCGATTCTTACCTTGTTTAGACAAGGTCATAGTCAAAGTGGAGGTTCTCTCCTCCCTTCAGAGAAAGGTACCTCCTTCTTTGAAGACCTGTTCTTTCCACTGGGATCTCACTCGCAGAGATCTTTTGCCAGAGTGTCTTGGCTTTCCATGCCTGAAATACTCTCATGGGCTTTTCAGCCAGATCCGAGTGCCTTTAGGGCTGATTCTGAGGCCAGAGTGCTGTTAGGACATCTGCCATTCTATGAGTCTGCTGAGTATCTCACTTCCCATGTTGGATCACTCTCCCCTTTATTTATTCCATCGGTTAGTGTTAGCAGATACTAGACTTGTTTATGTGCTCCCTTTGACTCTTAGTCCTTTCATTATGATCAATTGTGAACTGAAATTGATCACTTGGATCAGTGAGATGGCATTGGTACATGCCACCTTGATGGGATTGAATTGGAATCCCCTGGTATGTTTTTAACTCTACCATTTGGGGCAAGTCAGCTTGAGCATGTCCCAAATTATACATCTCTTCCCTCTCTTATTCCCACTCTTATGTTTAACAGGGATCACATTTCAGTTAATTTTTAACACTTAAGAATAACTGTGTATTAATTACAGAATTAAACCAGTCATATTAAGTAGAACAGACAAAAAAACTACTAAGAGGGATAATGTATTAAGTTGTTCATTAACAGTCAGGGCTATGCTGATCAAGTCACCATTTCCCATAGTGTCCGTTTCACTTCAGGAGGTTTCCTTTTTGGTGTTCAGTCAGTTGTCACCGATCAGGGAGAACATATGGTATTTGTCCCTTTGGGACTGGCTTATTTCACTCAGCATGATGTGTTCCAGATTCCTCCATTTTGTTGCAAATGACTGGATTTCGTTGTTTCTTACTGCGGTATAGTATTCTAAAGAGTACATATCCCATAATTTCTTTATCCAGTCTACCGTTGATGGGCATTTAGGTCGGTTCCAGATCTTGGCTATTGTGAATTGTGCTGCAATAAACATTAGGGTGCAGACCACTTTTTTGTTTGCCAATTTAAATTCCTTTGGGTAGATTCCAAGGAGTGGGATGGCTGGGTCGAACGGTAGGGTTATCTTCAGGTTTCTGAGGAATCTCCAGACTGACTTCCATAGTGGCTTGACCAGTTTGCATTCCCACCAACAGTGGGTTAGTGTCCCTTGTTCCCCACATCCTCGCCAGCATGTGTTGTTGGTAGATTTCTGCATGTGAGCCATTCTAACTGGGGTGAGGTGAAACCTCATTGTGGTTTTGATTTGCATTTCCCTGATTGCTAATGACCTTGAACATTTTTTCATGTGCCTGTTGGCCATTTGGATTTCCTCTTTTGAAAAATGTCTATTGAGGTCCTTGGCCCATCTCTTAATTGGGTTGTTAGTTTTGTTTTTGTGGAGTTTCTTGATCTCTTTGTAGATTCTGGTTATTAACCCTTTATCTGTTGCATAGTTTGCAAATATTTTTTCCCATTCTGTCGGTTGTCTCTTCACTCTCCTGACTGTTTCTTTTGCAGTACCGAAACTTCTCAATTTGATCCAATCCCAATAGTTGATTTTGGCTTTGACTGCCTGTGCCTCCCGGGTCTTTTCCAGAAACTCTTTGCCTGTGCCAATATCTTGAAGGGTTTCTCCAATGTTCTCTAATAACTTAATGGTGTCAGGACGTAGATTTAGGTCTTTAATCCACGTTGAGTGAATTTTTGTGTAAGGTGTAAGGTAGGGTTCTTGCTTCATGCTTCTGCACGTGGAAATCCAGTTTTCCCAGCACCATTTATTGAATAGACTGTCCTTGCTCCAGGAATTAGTTTTAGATCCTTGATCAAATATAAGTTGGCTGTAGATGTTTGGATTGATTTCTGGTGTTTCTATTCTGTTCCATTGGTCTATCCATCTGTTTCTGTACCAGTACAATGCTGTTTTGATTACAACTGCCCTGTAGTATGTCCTGAAGTCTGGTATTGTGATGCCTCCAGCTTTGTTTTTGTTGTACAAGATTGCTTTAGCTATTCGAGGTCTCTTGTGCCTCCATATAAATTTCAGCACCAATTTTTTCAGATCTGAGAAGAAGGTCTTCGGTATCTTGATTGGTATTGCATTGAATTTATAAATTGCTTTTGGGAGAATGGACATTTTGGTGATATTGATTCTTCCAATCCATGAGCATGTAAAATCTTTAGCTGTAGGATTGAAAGTTCTGTATATATCTGTTAGGTCCATTTGGGCTATAGTGTCGTTTAAATCTACTGTATCCTTGTTGATCTTCTGTCCTATTGATCTGTCTATTTCTGAGAGTGGAGTATTGAAGTCCCCCAGTACTATTGTATTGGGGTCTAAGTCTCCCTTTAAGTCCGTTAACAAATCTTTTAGATAAACCGGTGCCCTGTAGTTGGGTGCATATACATTGATAATTGTTATATCTTCCTGTTGAATTGATCCCTTAATCATTATGTAGTGTCCCTCTTTGTCTCTCTTAACGGTTTTTGTGGTAAAGTTTATTTTGTCTGATATTAAGATGGCTACGCCTGCTCTTTTTTCATTTCTGTTGGCATGGTATATCTTTTTCCAGCCTTTCACTTTCAGTCTGTATGGATCTTTGTTGGAAAGATGCGTTTCTTGTAAGCAGCAAATAGATGGGTTTTGTTCCTTAACCCAATCAGCCAATCGGTGTCTTTTAACTGGACAGTTCAGGCCATTCACGTTCAATGTGACTAATGATAAGTGGTAACTTTGCCCTGCCATTTGCCAAAGATAAGTTCTAATATACGCTTTGAATTCCCTGTGATCTTTTGCTGTGAGCTTTCCTTCCTTGGTTTCCTTCCTTTACCTTCTTTCATATTGATGACCGTGTTTCTTTGTTTCTGTGTGTAACACATCTTTAAGCATCTTTTGCAGGGCTGGACGAGTGCAGACAAATTCTTTCAATTTCTGTTTGCTATGAAAAGTCTTTATTTCACCTTCATTCACAAATGATAGCTTTGCAGGATATAATATTCTGGGCTGGCAGTTTTTCTCTCTTAGTACCTGGGCTATATCTCGCCATTCCCTCCTGGCTTGTAGAGTTTCTGATGAGAAGTCAGCTGTGAGTCTGATTGGAGATCCTCTGAGAGTAATCTGACGTTTCTCTCTTGCACATTTTAGGATCTTTTCTTTATGTTTCACTGTGGTAAGTTTAATTACAACGTGTCGTGGTGAGGATCTCTTTTGGTCGTGTTTATTAGGGGTTCTGTGAGCTTCCTGTACTAGGATTTCTCTGTCCTTCTCCAAACCTGGGAAATTTTCTGCTAATATCTCACTAAAAAGGCCTTCTAATCCTTTCTCCCTCTCCATGCCTTCAGGAACTCCTAGAACCCGAATGTTGGTTTTTTTAATAGTATCCTGAAAATTCCCGACAATATGTTTTAGATTCCTAATTTCCTCTTCTTTTCTTTGGTCTGACTGTATCCTTTCCTGTTCTCTGTCTTCTAAGTCCAATATTCTCTCTTCTGCTTCACCCATTCTGTTTGCAATGCTCTCTATTGTGTTTTTCATTTGATCTATTGAATTCTTCACTTCAGTCACTATCCCAGTTTCCTGTTGTACTAGTTGTTTCGTTTCATTTTGATTCCTCCTTAATATTTCATTTTCACGAGAGAGATTTTCTATCTTGTCCATTAAGGATTTCTGTAGTTCAAGAATTTGTTTTTGAGAACTTCTTAATGTTCTTATCAATTTTTTGAGATCTGCTTCTTGCATTTCTTCTATGTCATCATCTTCATAATCTTGAATTGGGGTGTCTTTTTCATTTGAGGGCTTCATGGTGACTTCCTTGTTTTTATTACCTTGGTTTTTGCATTTGTTATTTGGCATATTGGAGATATTTGGTTTCTTCACTGTGGTTCTTTTTCTTGTTATACTATGACTCTAGATTAAGTGGACTATCTGTTTTTTGATGGAGCCTTAGGGCTTGAGATGGGTGTGGCCTGAGAGCTCTGTTTGGTGTGCCAAAGGTGACACTCCCAGGTTAGGCGTGGTAAACCTCTCTCTCTCTCTCTTTCTTTTTTTTTTTTGATTCAAAAGGGAAGTTATTCTGCACAGCTGAACGAAGTTGGAGGTAGTTAGCAGGCAAATGATATACCCACAGGAGCCAGAGATCAGAAGCTCTTTCCCAAGGACCACACAGGGAATCTGTTCGGCCCTCAGAGTGGGCTCAAATTCTCCTTCAGTCTCCCACTGGGTTGCCAAAGTTACGGAATTGTAGCGTCTCTGGAGAGTGCTCACGTGAATTCCGTGAGTTCTCTCCCCCACCGTCTCTTTTTTCACAGTCTCAGTTCAGTAGCACCACAAATTTACTAGGTCCTAATCTCCTGTTAATTTGCCCCGCCCAGAGTCAGGTTTTTCTGCTAGGCTCAGGGCCGGTGCAGACCTGAGGTCGCTCTGCTTATGACGTATGTCCAAGATGGCACCTGCTCTTTGTCTTGCTCGCCCTTGAGAGGTGAGCGGAGAGAGAGAAACCCGTGTCCGTACCAGTCACCTCTCTGTCTTCCAGTTAGCCTGGTGAAGTTCCCCCGCTCCCTGGGGGTTGTTCCCTCTAGTCTCCTCTCTCCGCTTGCCTGCCAGTGTCTCGGGCTCACCTCGCGTTCCAGCGGCTCGGTCCCGCGGCTCGGCTTGCGCAGCTCGGCTTGTGCAGTTTGGTCCCATGGCTCGGCTGCCGCGGCTTGCTCCCGCAGCTCGGCTTCCACGCGGTGGGCGACCTTGTTCTCCCAGTAGGTCCTCCGATTCACGACCACTCAATCCAGAAGGGTTTCCTCTGCAATATTTTCCTGGTTCTTTTTTCTGAGGCTACCATAACTCCCCTTTTATTAAACTAAATTTTCCCGGACTATTGGTGCACGCCCTCACTATTCTGCCATCTTGGCTCCGCCCCCCAATAAAAAACCTATTTTATTTTTAAAAAAAATTATTTAATTTATACAAGTTTTATGTATCTCAGATATATATATATATGTATGTATATATATATGTATATATATGATTAGGAACACAGTTATTTTCACACCATACCCTCCCCCCTGCACAAGATCCAACACTTCTCTCTCTTCCATCTCCTATTCTCTTAATTTTTACAAAGATCATTTTTTTTTAGTTTACTTTATACTCATAATGTTAGCTTTACACTAAGTGAAGAGTTCAACAAAGAGTATGAAGGGGAAAAAAAAACTATTCCTTAACAGCAGACACAGGGACTTATTAATTAAATCTCAGAATGTTCATTTCACTCCAAAACATTATTTTGTAAGTACTGTATAGTTAGCAAGTTCAGGGAAAACATGATATCTGTGTTTTGGGGACTGGATTATTTAACTAATTATAGTGTTTTCCAATTGCATCCATTTTACTGCAAATGAGAGGATTTCTTTTCTTTTTTGTTTTTTTTTGACAGCCAAATTTTATTCTGCAGTGTGTATATATATATATATATATATATATAATTTTTTATCCAGTCATCCGTTAATGGACATCTCATTTGATTCTATATCTTAGTTATTGTGAATGGAGTAGCAATGAACGTGGGGGTACAAATAACTCTTTTGTAAGCTGATTTATTTTGTTTTGGGTAAATTCCTGAGTGGGATGGCTGGATTATGTGCTATATTCATATTTCTGATATATCACCATAGTGTCTTCCATAGTGGCTACACCACTTTGAATTCCCACCAACAGTGAATTAGGTTACATTTCCTCGTGCATTCTTGATTTCTTGTTTGGTGATTTCTATATGTGAACTATTCTAACTGGGGTGAGGTGAAGCCTCATTGTGGTTTTGATTTGCATTTCCCCGATGGATACTGATCTGGAGCATTTTTTCAAATGTCACTTGTACATTTGAATTTTCTCTCTTGAGAAATGCCAGGTATAGCTTCAGAATTTTGTAGGGGAGGGAATTTAGGTGAAAAAAGAGGCTTTCTATAGTAAATTTCAAATGAGCAAACTATGAACTGTTTCCAGGGAAGAGAGCCAATTCTTAACAGGGCTAAAGAAAGGAGTTTTACCCAGTTTAAGTGGACCTGTGTGGAGAGTTAAATCCTGTTTTAAAAGTCCATTCACTGATTCTACTTTTCTTGAAGAGGAGAAATGATAGGGACTGAAAAATGCCATGAGATATGAAGAGTGGCAGATAATATTTGGTTAACTTGAGAGGTAAATTCTGCCACCAAATATAAGGAGAAGAGGACAAAAACAGAGATGAAATATGGTATGAATTCAGTCAGCCCAAAAATCAATCAACTACCAGCATGCACATAATCTGAAAACATGGTAGAGGGCCCGGACCCTGGGGGCTGGGATTTTTTATATCTTAGGTGGGCTAGGATGTGGGTTAGGGCAGCAGATAAAGGTGAAATCTATCATATATGTTCTTCAAATTTGGCTCCCCAGCTTCCAAACCTAGGGAAGAATGCAGGGGGTGGTGTGGAAAACTGTAATGTGTAAGACTGAAAAGAAAATTCTGAAAGTGAGAAAAGAATGTACTTTAAAAATTGTGATCATAATAGTTTGAATAATAGGGGGAAAAAGCTAATAGAGATCAAAGTCCAGTCTCAATAATGAAACAAAGCAGTCAGGACAATGAATTAAAGTCTTCCTCATTGAAAAATGAGGAAGATGAGAAGACCAGATCTTCAGTTGAAAAAGAATACCAAAAACCAATGGGTCAAGAAAATGACCATGGACATGATAAAAATAAAATTGATTGTGAATCAAGCCCTGGAACAGATGAAGACAAAAGTGGATGAGTGAGTCCTGTATAGTTACTTCATTTCTGTCTTAGACTTTAAGTTTTCATTGTTTGGGGGTTGTTTTATGTTTGTCCTTCTTTTTTTTTTTTTAATGTGGACTTCGTTGAGTTGATATTTTGATAATCTGCACTTGGATAATTTGTACTGCTAAAGTTTTAATGAACTTGAAATGAGAAAAACACTTTGGTGTAATACTGTGTGATGTGTTAAGCTATTTAAGGTGTGCAATTTTGTGTTGCAGCAGTCAGCCATTAGCATCAGATTTAATGATCATTGGAATACATTGTTTTTTTTTTTTAACTTTTATTTAATGAATATAAATTTCCAAAGTACGAATTATGGATTACCATGGCTTCCCCCCCATACCGTCCCTCCCACCCACAACCCTCCCCTTTCCCACTCCCTCTCCCCTTCCATTCACATCAAGATTCATTTTCGATTATCTTAATACACAGAAGATTTTAAAAAGTTCTTTCGGTACCTTTCCCTGAAGGGAGGAGGGAACTTCCACTTTGACTACAAACTTGTCTAAATATGATCAGAGTCGGTGAACTCAAAAGGCTTCCATAGCCTTGGCAACTCATGACAAGAGCCTTGGGTGATTACTGATGCCATAAACAAGAGTGTCAATTTGTTAAGTCAACAATAGGAGTCACTGTGCACTTACTCCTCATGTAGGATCTCTGTCCTTAATGTGCTGTACATTGTGATTTAATGCTATAACTAGTACTCAAACAGTATTTTTCACTTTGTGTTTCTGTGTGGGTGCAAACTGTTGAAATCTTTACTTAATATATGCTAAACTGATCTTCTGTATATAAAGAGAATTGAAAATGAATCTTGATGTGAATGGAATGGGAGAGGGAGCGGGAAAGGGTAGGGTTGCGGGTGGGATGGACGTTATGGGGTGGAAGCCATTGTAATCCATAAGCTGTACTTTGGAAATATATATTCATTAAATAAAAGTAAAAAAAAAGTTCTTCTTTTCCTGATTAAAGTAACTTTATAAACAACTAGCTGAAATCTAGTATGGATTTTTCTGATTGCATTTGAAATGGGGGATTGCAGCAATTATTTTTTTAATTACACAGAAGCAGGATTTTGTCAACTTGAGATATTAAGCATTTTTTTATTCTACAGTAATTTTTACTTTAGATAAATATTTAGTTATTTATATGGCCATTTATACCTTTTTCTTTATGGTTCCAGCTGTAGCCATTTCATATGAATACTTTTCTTATTAGGTTTTCTTTAACTTAACTGCCTTTTAAAATCATAAATATTTTTTAGTTGATATGCTGATCAAGCCTGTGTTGCTATTTTATAACATTTGACAAGAATTATTCTTGGGAAGGTTTGATTGTGATTCTTAATTCTGTGTTGTTTTTGGTCTGAAGAGTTAAATTGCTGTTTTTTGAGGACAATGTTTTATTACTATTATTATTACTATCTCCTAAATGGAAAAGCACTTTTCCTAATAGAACCTATTGTTTGTGCAGGTCCTTAAGCTAGAAAGATTCTATTGCTAGTATTTACATATTAACTTCTAAGATTTCTATAAGATCTTTGGCCTTAACCTATATAATATGTGATAAATCTGCATGGATTTTGTTTTTGATAGCTGTGCATTTCAAATGGCAAGAAAATCCATCTTTTCTGTATGTGTTTCATGATAGGCTGTTGCATGTTTATGACTCTGATTTCCTTTTGTTCAGGTGACTTTACGCCATTATTGTTAATGTTATTTTAATTTGGCATGTATAACATGGCAAATAGAATAGAGTAGAAAGTTGCAAAATTTGGTAACTTACAGAGTTAAACAATAAACATATCCAAAATCTAGCATTGTATTTTGCTACTTTTGTTATGTTATCCTCTGAAATATCCCAAATAAAACATCAACATCCAAGAAACACAAAACCTACATCATCGTCATTTGAAAAGAAATTTCAAAATTCTGAATATTTTAAATCTCTAGAGAGATTTATACTTCAATAGTAATTGCCAGTATAGTGTCAATTCTGTTACCAAGTTGGCTTCTAAGTAAATCAGTAGCTACTCAGTGTTGTTTATACTGAATGAACCAATGTTTAACTTGATACTTACCATTAGATTAATGCCAACATGATACATTTGGATTACAACTTTGGAATATCTTGAGGCAAATATCTACAGTGTACTTTTTTCCAACTTTTTTCCTCTGATGATGGCAAAACTGGATGTGTGTTATAATCCATGGTGATTGATTGTTTAAGCAACTGACCGAAATTCCACATTGGGGATAATTGAGTCTTAGTGTACAAACTGTATAATCTATTGTGCATTTTAATCAAATTATTTTGTCTTAAATTCAGTGAATTGCATTTCAAAATCTTTGTTATAAATTATCAAGTTTCAAAAAAGTGTAAAGAAAGGATTTCTAATAAGTCTACAAACATACATATATAATATATATTACATATACATATATGTAATACATTATATATATATAAACGTCCATGCTATGGAAACATAGTTCTACCATGTCTGACTCCAGAGTTTTATCTGCTAGAAATTATGGATGATAACTGTCCAAATCATGGTTTCAAACAGTAACCATGAGGGGAAATTTCCTATTAGATAATATTCTCCTGCTTGGGTTATCAGAAGAGCAACTGCATGCTAAGCATGACTTATAGACAGTTTTTTAAGCTTTGTTAGCTGGTTTTGCAGAACAAATGTGGTGAAATATTTTAAATGAGAGAGGACAGTCAACTAGATAGTGTTTTCAGAATGTAAAGAACCTTAGAAAATAATTAAGTAGCACTAACTGTACCTCAAGTCTGCCCTTGCAATGGAATGACACAGCTCAAAATGGTCCTTTTTCCCTTAATTTCTTAATATTGTGTTATCTTTAGTTTTTATTTTGAACATTCTTTTCCTAAGTGTCAGTTATTGAATTTTTCCCATCAAAATGATTTTACATTCATATCTGAGCTTACATAATTCACTTCAAACTATGTTTGATATCATAACCTTTTATCCATTTAAAGATAATTTAAATATGCCATTTATGTTTTTATTTTTGCCTGGTTGGTGGTAATTGAAAATTTCTTCATCATGTAGAATTTTGTAATTGTGTGAATCAATTTCTAGGTAAACAACTACCACAGAAATTGACAAGAGACATTAACAGAAAATATGCAGTATAGAGCCTGTTCTAGAACGTTCTTAAACTACTCTAGTTAAATTCAGAGAGCATTGTAGTAGTTTAAGTCATTTAATTCATGCCCTCAGAAGTTACAGAGAATTTCTTTGACAGATTTGGTTTTGCAGATGTATGATAGTATTGCTTATTGGTTTCACTAATCACCTTTGATTTTTGTACTCAATGGAAGGAGTGAAAGTAAAAGCAGTAAAGATTTCCTTATGCTATTGGCAGACATATGCTGAGTTTGTTATTTTGTGTAGTGGTATTCACTGACAATTCTAGTGTATTTTCTACTCAGCATTTAGAGACAGTTAGTATGTCTTTTAGTACTTTGTTGTGCTTTGGTCCAAATGCTATTAATTTTCATCACACTGAAATTTTTATATTACATTTCTGTAGAAACTTGTTGAATTTGCCCTCTGGTGTACCATATAATTGATTTTTTAAGAAACAAAATGAGTATTTTTCTGTTCACTTTTAGTTGTGTTTACTGTAGTTATTCTACTTTGAACTCATACTTTTACAGTTGAATATCTCCAAGGACTGTAGCCTGATAACTTATTTATTGTGAAAAGGAGTGTTTTATTACAAATACTTGGTTAGAGAATTAAGAAAGTAAGCCCCAAAAAGTTAATCTTTGGCTGGCACACCTTCCCACAGTGGGCTTCTCAACTGCATTGAAGGGATTCAGCAAATGAAAATCCTCTAGCCTATTGTGTGACAAAGTAGTAAGTATTAAAGGAAAAGAAAAGTAAGTCATATGAATAAGAACATCCCATCAGCAAGGTTGAAAGAGAAGTGTGTGTGTGTGTGTGTGTGTGCGTGTGTGTGTGTGCAGGAGGTAGCAGAGGGGTTGGTGTGTGCTTTTATTTTTTAAAGCAAATTTCTTACCAGAAGCATATGCTGTATATTTTCTTCCCCTTTTGTGTATTCATAGTGTTTTGAAAGATTGATAAGTGAGTTGATCATTTCTTTTTGGGGATGTTCAAAGTTGTGGCTGCTCTCTTTGTGGGAGGAGAAAATAATGAATTTAATGCAATTATTATCCTAGCTCAGAAGTCACTGTGCTGTATATCTTTAAATATAATTTAGAAATAAGACTGTGTCTTCTCAATTGTAAAGTTAGTTTCATTTTTTTGTTCATTTGACAGATAGAGTTAGACAGCAAGAGAGAGAGAGACAGCTCTTCCTTCCATTGGTTCACTCCCTGAATGACTGCTATGGCTGGAACTATGCCGATCGAAAGCCAGGAGTCAGGTGCTTCTTCCTGGTCTCCCATTCGAGCTCAGGGGCCCAAACACTTGGGCCATCCTCCACTGCCTTCCTGGGCCACAACAGAGAGCTGTACTGGAAGAGGGGCAACCGAGACTAGAACCTGGAACCCCAATGGGATGCCAGCACCACAGGCAGAGGATTAACCTAATAAGCCATGGTGCCAGCCCTGTAAAGTTAGTTTCACCTTGCTGCTTCTTGTTATCTGTAGTAACTATTGAACTGATTTCTGTATTTTATAAAATGTAATCTTAAAAACTCTATTAATTTTTATAGTTAAATATTGTATTTAATAAACTATACTATAGTCCAAAAAGGACTGGGTTGGGATTTAAGGACTAGGAATAAATTCCAGTTTTATCTATCTGAGACTTATGTCTTTGTTCATCACCATCCATTTCAGTGGATCCAAAACCAATCCCTGGGGTAAGGACAGTCTATTCAATAAATGATGCTGGGAAAATTCGATTTCCACGTGCAGAATCATGAAGCAAGACCCCTACCTTTCACCTTACACAAAAATTCACTCAACATGTGTGGGGAGCAACCCGGACTAGACTAAGTTACTGGAATTAAGACTTATTCTATGCATCTGCTCTCCCACAATATGGCGCTGAGAAGGGAGAAACAGCTTCTACACAGCTGCCTCCAGTTCAACCAATAAACTGTAGGACCTGCTCCTGATTGGAGGAGAGCAGCGTACTCGGCGTATGGGTAGCAGAGTTGGGATTGGTGGAAGAGGACTATAAAGGAGGAGAGAGACAACATGCACCAGGAACATCTAAGAGGAACACCTGTGCAGCCCCCGAGAGAGCCGGCCGGCGGTGTGCCGCTCCCCCGCGCAAGTGGGGAAAGTGGCTAGGGGGAACCGCCCCTTCCACGGAGGTGGAAGGGATGGTAGCCAACCCGGGAAGAACCAGCAGCAAACCCGGGGAGGGCCGAGCAGACAAAAGAACAGCGCAGGGTCCTGTGTCATTCCTCCACGAAGACGGGGAGCGACATAATGGTGCCGTGACTCGGATATGAAGCCTAGGCAGGGTCCTGTGTCGCTCCTCCATGAAGAGGGGGAGTGACATAATGGTGCCGTGACTCGGATATGAAGCCTAGGCAGGGTTTAGTGTCATTCCTCCGTGAAGAGGGGGAGCGACAAACGTGGATTAAACACTTAAATCTACGACCTGACACCATCAAATTATTAGAGAGCATTGGAAAAACCCTGCAAGATATTGGCACAGGCAAAGAATTCTTGGAAAACACCCCAGTAGCACAGGCAGTCAAAGCCAAAATTAACATTTGGGATTGCATCAAATTGAGAAGTTTCTGTACTGCAAAAGAAACAGTCAGGAAAGTGAAGAGGCAGCCAACAGAATGGGAAAATATATTTGCAAACTATGCAACTGATAAAAGGTTAATAACCAGAATCTACAAAGAAATCAAGAAACTCCACAACATTAAAACAAACAACCCACTTAAGAGATGGGCCAAGGACCTCAATAGACATTTTTCAAAAGAGGAAATCCAAATGGCCAACAGGCACATGAAAAAATGTTCAAGATCACTAGCAATCAGGGAAATGCAAATCAAAACCACAATGAGGTTTCACCTCACCCCAGTTAGAATGGCTCACATTCAGAAATGTACCAACAATAGATGCTGGCGAGGATGTGGGGAAAAAGGGACACTAACCCACTGTTGGTGGGAATGCAAACTGGTTAAGCCACTATGGAAGTCAGTCTGGAGATGCCTCAGAAACCTGAAGATAACCCTACCATTCAACCCAGCCATCCCACTCCTTGGAATTTACCCAAAGGAAATGAAATTGGCAAACCAAAAAGCTGTCTACACCTTAATGTTTATTGCAGCTCAATTTACAATAGCTAAGACCTGGAACCAACCCAAATGCCCATCAACAGTAGACTGGATAAAGAAATTATGGGACATGTACTCTATTGAATACTATACAGCAGTCAAAAACAATGAAACCCAGTCATTTGCAACAAGATGGAGGAATTTGGAAAACATCATGCTGAGTGAATTAAGCCAGTCCAAAAGGGACAAATATCATATGTTCTCCCTGATCAGCGACAACTAACTGAGCACCAAAGGGGAAACTTGTTGAAGTGAAATGGATACTATGAGAAACAGTGACTTGATTAGCTCTTGTCCTGATGGTTGATGTACAATGTAATACTTTATCCATTTTAGTATTTTTTTTGTTCTAGTACCATTGGTTGAACTCTGTAATTAACACACAATTATTCTTAGGTGTTTAAATTTTAACTGAAAAGTGATCCCTGTTAGGAATTTGGAAAACATTATGCTGAGTGAAATAAGCCAATCCCAAAGGGACAAATGCCACTTGTTCTCCCTGATAGGTGACAACTAACTGAGCACCAAAAAGGAAACCTGTTAAAGTGAAAGGAACACTAGGAGAAACGGTGACTTGATCAGCATAGCCCTGACTGTTGATGAACAGCTTAATATGTTATCCCTCTCAGTATTTTTTTTTTGTTTGTTCTACTTAATTCTTTTGGTTGAATACTGTAATCAATACACAATTCTTCTTAAGTGCTGAAACTTAACTGAAAAGTGATCGCTGTTAAATATAAGAGCGGGAATAAGAGAGGGAAGAGATGTGCAATTCAGGACATGCTCAAGCTGACTTACCTCAAACGGTAGAGTTAGAAACATACCAGGGGATTCCAAGTCAATCCCATCAAGGTGGCATGTACCAATGCCATCTCACTAGTCCCAGTGATCAATTTCTGTTCACAATTGATCATAATGATAGGACTAAGAACCAAAGGGATCACATAAACAAGAATAGTGTCTGCAAATACTAGCTGATAGAATAAAAAAAGGGAGAGAATGATCCAACATGGGAAGTGAGATACACAGCAGACCCATAGAATGGCAGATGTCCTAAACAGCACTCTGGGCTCATAATCAGCCCTTAAGGCATGCGGATCTGGCTGAAAAGCCCATGAGAGTATTACAGGCATGGAAAGCCAAGACACTCGGCGGGGGGGGGGGGACTAAATGAAAGATCTCCACGAGTGAGATCCCAGTGGAAAGAATGGGTCATCGAAGAAGGAGGTACCTTTCTCTGAAGGGAGGAGAGAACTTCCACTTTGTGTTTCTGTGTGGGTGCAAACTGTTGAAATCTTTACTTAATTTATACTAAATTGATCTTCTGTATATAAATATAATTGAAAGTGAATCTTGATGTGAATGGAATGGGAGAGAGAGCAGAAGCTGGGAGGGTTCTGCTTGTGAGGGAATTTATGGGGGGCGGCGAGCCATTGTAATCCAAAGCTGAACTTTGGACATTTATATTCATTAAATAAAAGTTTAAAAAAAACTGAAATGCTTTTTCATAGGATATAAATCACACAACAGAAAATAACTAGTAGAGTTATTCCAATCACCCACAAAGCAAAATTTTAATCATAAATACCAAACAAAAGCACAAAAATGTGTATCAAATATTGTCTATGATAAAATGTAAAAGAAGCAATAAAATGTAAGACAAATTCAACCATAGAGGTAATCTGAGTAAGTGTAAATGGTATGACAAAATACTTAAATGCCAGTTTTTTACAGAATAAATATAAATGCATGACCCATAGGTGTACTACTAACAATGCACGTTAAATATAACATGTTTTATATATTTATAAATATATAAAATGCATCTTAAATATAAAGATATGAATATGTTAAAAGTAAAGGTGACTCTGTGAACACTTGTCAAAGAGTTCCTATATTAGCACTGGGTAGTGTCTATTTCAAAACAAAGAATATGATTCTCATTGAATCATTTTATTTGTCAGTTATGATGGGGAGAATTAAGCATGAGATCAAAATGTTCTTTTAAATAGAGTTTTATGGGGCCAGCACTGTGGTACAGCAGGTTACAACCCTGGCTTGAATCTCCGGCATCCCATATGGGCACCAGTTCTAGTCCCAGCTGCTGCTATTCCAATCCAACTCTATGTTATGGCCTGGGAAAGCAGTTGAAGATGGCCCAAGTCCTTGGGTCTCTGCATCCACATGGAAAATGCAGAAGAAGCTCCTGGCTCCAGGCTTTAGATCATTGTAGTTCTGGCCGTTACTGCCATCTAGGGAGTGAACCAGCAGATGGAAGACCTTTCTCTCTGTGTCTACCTCACTCTGTAACTCTGTCTTTCAAATAAATAAAATCTTTAAAAAATAGATTTTTTTTATTTGAAAGGCTATGTGACTGGACAGAAAGGCAGAGAGAAATGACCTTGATGGCACAGGCTGGGCCAGGCTGAAGCCAGGAACCCAGAATTCCATCAGGGGCTCCTGCATGGATGTCAGGGTCCAAGTACTTGAATCACCTAATGCTTCCTTCGCACTTGCATTTGCAGGGAACTGGATCAGAAACAGCAACTGGGACTAGAATTGATTCTCAAATATGAGATGTTGGTATTTTAAGTGAGGCCATAACCCACTGTGCCCAAATATTGACCCAAAGTCAATGCTCCTAACAACAAATCTTCAAAATGCATGAAAAAAATAGTGATAGAACTGTAAGAAAACAGTCTTTCAACAAAACCAATATCCAATAGACTTCAATATATATATTAATGATATAATATATATATATATCATTGTATAGTAGTATAAACAGTATATATAGTAGTATATATATAGTATATATATATATATATAATGATATAACATTTCTCAAAAAGTGCTATATCCCAAAGTATAAAACTCATCTCCATATATTTAGAAGGATGCAATTTTTCACAGATGTAAAGATGATGTCCTATCAATTTAGGTATTTTAAGAGAAATGGGGAAGTAGATAGCTGGAAAATTCTTGTTAGAATGTTACCTTATGTTAATAGTATTTCTGTTGTGTTATACAGTGGCTGATATATACTGTGGTAAAATAAATAAATTGCTTAGACTGTTCAGTAAAAAATGTTACTATAACTTCCCTCTTAAAAGTTTTCTGTATGTCAGGTATAGACTTCTGAATCAAATCTTGAATTTTGAAAAACAAAGAATCCCTTAATGAATTCTTGCAAATTAAAAATTATAGGAAGTAAATTTGTTGCTATTGTAGTTTGAGATACATTTAAGAATAATTGATATGTAGGATTCTTATGATAAGTCTACAAACATTAAAAAGCACACCCTGGGGGTGAGTGAAACAATGGTTTTGTTGCTTTCAAAGCCTGCAGCTTGGATTTGATGCCTTACTTACTATCCCAGCCTCTAATACACACTCTGGATGGTGGAAGTGATGGCTTGAGTAGTTTATTTCTGTTACCCTTGTGCAAGATTCAGATTCAGGTTGGCTTTTGGTTTCAGCCTGTCCCTGTGTGGGCCAGCCGCACCAGTCGAGCAGAACCTGAAGGAGGGAGTGGGAATGAAAAGAGGGACAAGGGCACAGAGCATAAAACCAAGATAACAAGGCTGATCAAGGCTCATTTATTCCAATGTCTCAGCAGTATTTATACACAACCAGCTGCAAGCAAAGAAGCACAAAAGATAACAACATACACAAGAAACTTATCAGGGCCTCCAGTAGCACAGATAATTTTAACAGGGTATTCTTGATTAACATCCTCCTTCAGGATGGGAGTATGTGACTTTCTTATCCCAGGAATTCCATAAGCCAAGATTGGCCTTAACTTGTCCAAAGGCTGCCTACATATCCATCTCAAATTTTGTGGTATTTGGAGAGTGAAAAATTGACTGGAAGGTCTCTCTGTGTATTGTTTCTTCCTCCATCTTTCTTTTCAAAAGTAATAACAAGTATTTTTTCCAGAGCTGGCACTGTGGCACAGAAGGTTAAAGCCCTGACCTGCGTGCCAGCATCTCAGGTGGGTGCCAGTTTGAGTCCCAGCTGCTCCACTTCCAATCCACCTCCTTACTAATGTGCCTACAAAAACAGCAGAGGATGGTCCAAGTTCTTGGATCCTTGCCTCCACATTAGAGACCAGGGAGAAGTTCCTGGATCCAGGATTTGGCTCTGCTCAGCTCTAGGCATTGTGGCCATTTGGGTAGTGAACCAGCAGATGGGAGACCTCTCTCTCTCTCTGTGTGTGTGTGTCTCTACTTCTCTCTGTAACTCTGTCTTTCAAATACATAAAATAAATATTTAAAAATGCATTTCTTCTATTTTTCCTAACCACTAATATATAAGTGTTCATTTTAAATAAAGGTTAAGTGCTGCATGCTCTTATGAGATATTAACCATTATGCTGGGCCACATATTTATTATTGTGACAAATATATTACAAAAGTCTTATTAATTACAAATATTACCAAAAGACTATATAAGGTGAAAGTGAAAATTAGATTGCATATGTTTATCTTTAGGTTGCTGAATTATCTAAAAATAGACATATAATTTAGTTAACATATTTATGATGAAGTGACAGTTTTTCTCACTTTAATGAGCCAGTGTAAGGCTTAACAAACTCAATTTTCAGGTAGTTTGGTTTCTATACTTTAATGTTATCTTAGCTTATAAATCAGAATAGCTAACATTGTTTTCTTTTTTAAAATTTAATTTAGGAATACAAACTTAAGACATTTCATATATACAAATTTAGAAACTTAGTGATTTCCCCCCCTACTTTACTCCTGCCCATACTCCTGTCCTTCTTCCCTCTTCTTTTACCATTCTAATTTTTTACCAAGATCTATTTTTAACTAACTTTATACTCATAATATTAACACTACAGTAGATAGAGAGTTCAACAAACAGTATGGGAAATTAAAAAATAATGAAGAAAAAACATTGTTATTCAACAGTCAAGACAAAGGCTCTTTACATAACATCACAAAGTATCAATTTCACTTATATAGATTACCTTTTAGGTACTTTATTGACACCTAATACATAAGAAAGTCTCCTAGGTCATTCTTTTCACTAACTAAGGTTGGAGTTCCTATTTTGCACTCAACAAAAACTTAATTCTAAAATTCTCTTTATGAATGCTTTTCTTGATTCCATCAAATTAAATCACACTAGAAAGTCATAGACTTATTTGGAAGTGATTTTTCTGCCTAATAATTTAACCCAATTAAACAGGACTGCAAAACTCCTTGCATATGGCATAAGTACACTTAAAACTGAGTTGGCATTTAAATGATGTTACACTGGAAATATCATTCTCTGTCTAAAGTTTTTCTAAATTGCTCCAGGAACATGTAAAAGGCTTAGTTAAAGCAAGTAGCACTGGATGGGTGTGGAGGGACTGAGGAAAGCAGTTATGTCTTCTCTGTGGCACACCACTGCAACACTACAGAGAAGCATTAGAACTGCCTCCCATAATCATGGAAATCTAACAGTTTCTCACAGTCTATTCATTGATCATCAGTGCAGTTAAATTCTTAAATGTTTCTATGCATAAGTAATGATCATCTTTGTTTCTCTATAAAAATATGATTTCTTGCCTTTTATAGATCACAGGTAACTTTGAAAAATGCAGAAATGATGCTTCAAATGCAACTGGCATAGCATACATCAGTGCATATTTACTTGAAATAATATATATATGTAAAATGTTCTATTATTTAAAATTTTAACATTTATTTTGAAAGTGAGAGATACAGAGACAAAGAAAAACAGAAGTCTCCTATATATTGATTCACTCTTCAGATAACAAAAATAACTGAAGCTGGATCAGAACAACAGTGTGAGTTAGAAATTAAATCTGGATGTCTCACATGGGTGGTAAATACCCAGTCACTTCAATCATCATCTGTTTCATCCCAGTATACCCAATAGCAGGAAGCTGCTGGAACACAGGCACTCTGATAAGGGAGGAGGACATCCAAAAAAGAAGCTTACTGCTCTGCTGAATTCCCTCCTCAATATGTTTTTCTTATTATGAGATTGAGATAACTTCAAATTTAGAATAATAATGTAGTCTACGCATGACTTAAACTAATTTAATCAGATGGTTGAAGTGAATACATTGCTTCAACCATAGTTGCTGTTTTCATATATTATCAATTACATAGAACATTTTTGTGACATAATATAGAAAAATAATCCTGTTGCCTTTTTTACTCAGACTAAATATGTGTGAATGTATTGATAAGTGTAACATCCACTGTTGGGAAAAATTCTGTATAATAGCAATCGTTCTTTTCAACAATTAATTTTGTCACTTAAAGTAGAAATATACTAGTTTTGTTTCTTTTGAAAGCACTTGTCAACCCAAATGGGAGCATTCCCAAGAGAAAATGGTCTGTCAGTGTTTGTCTTCAGGAAAAACTAGTTGACATGCCGTTTTATCATTAAAATGAGAGGAGAAAGCATTATTCTTTCAATACTGTTGTTAGTATTAAAGAGATGACAGTAAATTTTTTATTATTTCAGTAGTGTTTTGGTAACTAATGTTATCTATTCATTCTTTCATCAAGCAAATGTTTACTAAGTTACTGCTGTGGGCTTTTCATTGCTTTGTTTTGAGTGCTTAATATTATAAATAAACAATCACGCACACTTCTTAGCTGTTTTTTTTAACATTATCAAGCAGAAGGTTGAACAAAATTCCATAATTTACAATAATTATCTGCTTTGCAGGCACTGTGTTCAGAAACATTTACATTGCCTCATTTCAGTCCAGCAATATCTTTGCAAGGTAGGTGCTTTAATCCCTGGTTAGTAGAGGAAGTTATTCAAAGGCAAAAAGTATGTACATGACCACAGTCATGCACAGAAACAGCAGATTCAAGGTTATCTGGTGCCTGCACATTCCCTGCACTATTCTCAAAGGGAGCAAGGCACATGTGATCTAGTATCACAGAATATTATATATGACACCATTTTTGCTCTAATTTTTGTAAAGGAAGTTGAGTTAATTGGCAATAGTTTGAAGGAAGCAGGAAGAGAAAAAGAGGAGAGGTTAAATTTTGGTTGTGAAGTATAATCAGAGCAAGAGAATGTGGCAGAAGTCCAAAGAGCCTGCTTGGGAAAACCAAAGATTCTGCTACTGGAGGGAGGCCAGTGATATCTGCAAGAATCAATGAGGGCCGGCGCCACAGCTCAATAGGCTAATCCTCCTCCTGCGGCACTGGCACACCGGGTTCTAGTCCTGGTCGGGGTGCCGGATTCTGTCCCGGTTGCTCCTCTTCCAGTCCAACTCTCTGCTGTGGCTCGGGAGGGCAGTGGAGGATGGCCCAGGTCCTTGGGCCCTGCACCCACATGGGAGACCAGGAGGAAGCACCTGGCTCCTGGCTTCGGATTGGTGCAGTGCATTGACCGCAATGCGCAGGCCTTAGCGGCCACTTGGGGGGTGAACCAACGGAAAAAGGAAGACCTTCTCTCTGTCTCTCTCTCTCACTGTCTAACTCTGCCTGTCAAAAAAGAAAAAAAAAAAGAATCAATGAGGAGGCTATGTGATTCTGAATGATTTCCTTATCAAGAATATGGACTGAGAATGATCTTAAAGACAGAATATAGAAAGGATTATATTTAACATTCTATTTAACATTCAGGGATAAGATGAATGACTAGGATGAGTGATGGTCAGATGAGCATGAAAGATTAGATGAGATCAGGAGGATTGAGGATGGTATCACTATTGACATTTCAAGATTTGATTATTGCTACAGCCCTTCCATTAAGGATCTCTCTCTCTCTCTCTCTCTCTCTCTCTCTCTGTGTGTGTGTGTGTGTGTGTGTAACTCTGCATCTCATATATAAAAAGGTGATTAATCAGTAGTATGAAATGTGATGACTTTAGAGACATTGCTGAATTACACAAGTGACATTTTCTGGTGTCTTACAGGTACCTGGACCTAAAGGATGACATGTAGAACTAAACATATTAAAAATAACAGGAAAATATGCTCTTTTTCTGTAGGAATTTGCCACTCTGTACTTCATATTTCATTTGGAAATTTTGTACCTCTCATTAATTCTTATTATAAGGATAAAAAGGTGCAATTCCTGTACAATACAATCTTCATATCAAAAAAATATGTCACTTAGAGAACAACCAGATCAGAGACAGAGTAAAAGAGCATAGGAACTCCAGAATAGCAGGAAACTACTAGAGGGTTTGTGGATAAGAAATTCAGTTATATGCAAGAGGGAATATATAGGATAGTCCTATAGAGTATGATGTCACATAATCCAATGCTGAAGCCGTAGGCTATTTGACACAACAGTATGAGAAGCATAAGTGCATTGTGATTGTGAACCTGCCAAAGATTCAGAAGATATAGTGAATATTACTGCTCAACTCTTCTTTGTATCATGTCAGCCATGATATGAGTTGTGGATCTGGCCATCTGAGCATGATTCTAACTTTTCCACAACAGATTGATTCTTTATGGGGGGAGCGACTTCATGTGAGGATACCCAAAGGCACACAAAAGATGTGGTGTGGTGATGCCTCAGTTGAATCTGAGTGGCGGTCTTGCCAAGATTAAAAGTCTTTGGGACAATATTTGTTAACATGGGGTCCTACCTCACAAATGCCAGAGGCATCAGAATGAAGGCTGAGCTAGCACCTTCCAAACTATAAAACAGACTCATTGGAGATTTCTTGATCCAAGGGCATTGGGAAGTCTGCATATAACAAGAGAACATTTGGTTTTCTCCAATGATTTTACAACTAAGAATGTTTAATCAGTTGTCATCAGTATTTAACTGCTAGAGTAGCACATTTTAGAATCTATCTTGCACATTTTAGAATCTTTTCTTTATGTTTCACTGTGGTGAGTTTGATTACAATGTGTTGTGTTGAGGATCTCTTTTGGTCATGTTGATTGGGGGTTCTATGTGCTTCCTATACTTGGATGTCTCTGTCCTTCTCCAAACCCGGGAAGGTTTCTGCTGGTATCTCACTAAAAAGGCCTTCTAGCCCTTTCTCCATGCCTTCAGGAACTCCTAGAACCTGAATGTTGTTTTTTTTAATAATATCCTGTATATTCCCAACAATATATTTTAAATTTCTAATTTCCTCTTCTTTTCTTTGATTTGACTGTATACTTTCCAGTGCTCTGTCTTCTAAGTCCGATATTCTGTCTTCTGCATCACTGATTCTGTTTTTAAGGCTCTCAAGTATGTTTTTTATTTGTTCTATTAAATTCTTCATTTCATTTTGATTTCTCTTAAATATCTCAATTTCATGTTCTACTAAATTCCTCATTTCATTTTGATTCCTCCTTAAGATTTCATTTTCACAAAAGAAATTTTCTGTCCTGTACTATATGAATTTCTGTAGTTAATGCATTTATTTTTGATAACTTCTAAATGTTCTTATCATACATTTTTTTAAACTTTTATTTAATGAATATAAATTTCCAAAGTACAGCTTATGGATTACAATGGCTTCCCCCCCATAACATCTCTCCCACCCACAACCCTCCCCTTTCCCACTCCCTCTCCCCTTCCATTCACATCAAGATTCATTTTTGATTCTCTTTATATACAGAAGATCAGCTTTAGCATACATTAAGTAAAGATTTCAACAGTTTGCTCCCACACAGAAACATAAAGTGAAAAATACTGTTTGAGTGCTACTTATAGCATTAAATCTCAATGTACAGCACACTAAGGACAAAGATCCTACATGAGGAGTAAGTGCACAGTGACTCCTGTTGTTGACTTAACAAATTGACACTCTTGTTTATGGCCACAGTAATCACCCTAGGCTCTTGTCATGAGCTGCCAAGGCTATGGAAGCCTCCTGAATTCACTGACTCTGATAATTTTTAGACAAGGCCATGGTCAAAGTGGAAGTTCTCTCCTCCCTTCAGAGAAAGGTACCTCCTTCTTTGATGACCCGTTCTTTCCACTGGGATCTCACTCATGGATATCTTTCATTTAGTTTTTTGTTTTTTCCCCCAGAGTGTCTTGGCTTTCCATGCCTGAAATACTCTCATGGGCTTTTCAGCCAGATTGGAATGCCTTAAGGGCTGATTCTGAGGCCAGAGTGCTGTTTAGGACATCCGCCATTCTATGGGTCTGCTGAGTATCTCACTTCCCATGTTGGATCACTCTCCCCTTTATTTATTCTATCTGTTAGTATTAGCAGGTTCTAGACTTGTTTATGTGCTCCCTTTGACTCTTAGAACTTTCATTATGATCAATTATGAACTGAAATTGATCACTTGGATTAGTGAGATGGCATTGGTACATGCCACCTTGATAGGATTAAATTGGAGTCCCCTGGTATGTTTCTAACTCTACCATTTGGGGCAAGTCAGCTTGAGCATGTCCCAAATTGTACATCTCTTCCCTCTCTTATTCCCACTCTTATGTTTAACAGGGATTACATTTCAGTTAAATTTCAACACTTAAGAATAACTGTGTATTAATTACA
The DNA here is from genome assembly GCF_964237555.1 of Oryctolagus cuniculus. Taxonomy (NCBI): domain Eukaryota; kingdom Metazoa; phylum Chordata; class Mammalia; order Lagomorpha; family Leporidae; genus Oryctolagus; species Oryctolagus cuniculus. The sequence goes on from NC_091432.1 coordinate 130,850,977, forward strand.
GAATTAAACCAGTCATATTAAGTAGAACAGACAAAAAAAAAACTGCTAAGAGGGATAATGTATTAGGTTGTTCATTAACAGTCAGGGCTATGCTGATCAAGTCACTTTTTCTCATAGTGTCCATTTCACTTCAACAGGTTTCCTTTTTGGTGTTCATTCAGTTGTCACCGATCAGGGAGAACATATGGTATTTGTCCCTTTGGGACTGGCTTATTTCACTCAGCATGATGTGTTCCAGATTCCTCCATTTTGTTGCAAATGACTGGATTTCATTGTTTCTTACTGCGGTATAGTATTCTAAAGAGTACATATCCCATAATTTCTTTATCCAGTCTACCGTTGATGGGCATTTAGGTTGGTTCCAGATCTTGGATATTGTGAATTGTGCTGCAATAAACATTAGGGTGCAGACCGCTTTTTTGTTTGTCAATTTAAACTCCTTTGGGTAAATCAAAGGAGTGGGATGGCTGGGTCGAACGGTAGGGCTATATTCAGGTTTCTGAGGAATCTCCAGACTGACTTCCATAGTGGCTTGACCAGTTTGCATTCCCACCAACAGTGGGTTAGTGTCCCTTGTTCCCCACATCCTCGCCAGCATCTGTTGTTGGTAGATTTCTGTATGTGAGCCATTCTAACCGGGGTGAGGTGAAACCTCATTGTGGTTTTGATTTGCATTTCCCTGATTGCTAGTGACCTTGAACATTTTTTCATGTGCCTGTTGGCCATTTGGATTTCCTCTTTTGAAAAATGTCTATTGAGGTCCTTGGCCCATCTCTTAAGTGGGTTGTTGGTTTTGTTGTTGTGGAGTTTCTTGATCTCTTTGTAGATTCTGGTTATTAACCCTTTATCAGTTGCATAGTTTGCAAATATATTTTCCCATTCTGTCGGTTGTCTCTTCACTCTCCTGACTGTTTCTTTTGCAGTACAGAAACTTCTCAATTTGATGCAATCTCAATAGTTGATTTTGGCTTTGACTGCCTGTGCCTCCCGGGTCTTTTCCAGAAATTCTTTGCCTGTGCCAATATCTTGAAGGGTTTCTCCAATGTTCTCTAATAACTTGATGGTGTCAGGTCATAGATTTAGGTCTTTAATCCATGTTGAGTGGATTTTTGTGTAAGGCGTAAGGTAGGGGTCTTGCTTCATGCTTCTGCACATGGAAATCCAGTTTTTCCAGCACCATTTATTGAATAGACTGTCCTTGCTCCAGGAATTGGTTTTAGATCCTTGATCAAATATAAGTTGGCTGTAGATGTTTTTGTTGATTTCTGTTGTTTCAATTCTGTTCCAGTGGTCTATCCATCTGTTTCTGTACCAGTACCATGCTGTTTTGATTACAACTGCCCTGTAGTATGTCCTGAAATCTGGTATTGTGATGCCTCCGGCTTTGTTTTTGTTGTACAAGATTGCTTTAGCTATTCGAGGTCTCTCGTGCCTCCATATAAATTTCAGCACCATTTTTTCCAGATCTGAGAAGAAGGTCTTCAGTATCTTGATTGGTATTGCATTGAATCTATAAATTGCTTTTGGGAGAATGGACATTTTGATGATATTGATTCTTCCAATCCATGAGCATGGAAGATTTTTCCATTTCTTGGTATACTCTTCTATTTCTTTCTTTAAGGTTTTGTAATTTTCATCGTAGAGATCTTTAACGTCCTTGGTTAAGTTTATTCCAAGGTATTTGATTGTTTTTGTAGCTATTGTGAATGGGATTGATCTTAGAAGTTCTTCCTCAGCCATGGCATTGTCTGTGTATACAAAGGCTGTTGATTTTTTTGCATTGATTTGATACCCTGCTACTTTGCCAAAATCTTCTATGAGTTCCAATAGTCTCTTAGTAGAGTTCTTTGGGCCCCCTAAATAAAGAATCATATCATCTGCAAAGAGGGATAGTTTGAGTTTTTCCTTCCTAATTTGTATCCCTTTAATTTCTTTTTCTTGCCTAATAGCTCTGGCTAGAACTTCCAGAACTATATTGAATAGCAGTGGTGAGAGTGGGCATCCCTGTCTGGTACCAGATCTCAGTGGAAATGCTTCCAGCTTTTCCCCATTCAATAGGATGTTGGCTGTGGGTTTTTCATAAATTGCTTTGATTGTATTGAGGAATGTTCCTTCCAAACCTAGTTTGCTTAGAGTTTTCATCATGAACGGGTGTTGTATTTTATCAAATGCTTTCTCGGCATCTATTGAGATAAGCATATGGTTTTTCTTCTGTAGTCTGTTAATGTGGTGTATCACATTGATTGTTTTGTGCACATTAAACCATGCCTGCATACCAGGGATAAATCCCACTTGGTCTGGGTGGATGATCTTTCTGATGTGTTGTTGCATTCTGTTGGCGAGAATTTTATTGAGGATTTTGCGTCTATGTTCATTAGGGATATTGGCCTGTAATTCTCTTTCAATGCTGCATCTTTTTCCAGCTTAGGAATTAAGGTGATGCTGGCTTCATAGAAAGAATTTGGAAGGACTCCCTCTTTTTCGATTGTTCTGAATAGTTTGAGAAGAATTGGAGTCAGTTCTTCTTTAAATGTCCAGAAGATAATTAAAATACATCATATATAAAAACACTTGAGTATTCATTTTTGTAGAAACTCTGGTTTTTTGCAGCTCAGAGAGAAATAAAATATTTTTAAACAAAGCTTTTTTCTTGCTTTCTACATATTTACAGATATTTCAGTATTTGTTTTGTTATTTGTCTCTAACTATATTCTGTAGTGACCAGGGAAATACTTTAGATGATTTATCCCTTTGAAATTTATTGAAGATTTTTCTTTTAAAAATTTATGAGCTAGGTCAATTCCAGAGAGCAGTCTATGTATACCCATGAAACTGTGTTCTGTTGTAATGTTGAATTGTATAAAAATAATTTGTTTTCAGACTTTTTATAATAGTGATCAAATATATTTTCTTCCTTTGTGGTTGTTTTATCCATTACTTAAAGGAGGTATAAAAATTATTATAATAATTATTCATTAATTATATATTTCTCCGATTGTCAACTTTCACTTTGTGTATTTTGGCGCTTTGTCAATGCTTGTTAACAATTATGTTTTATTTATAATTGTCAATTATTTATCAATTTTATGTTTGCTATATTTTCTTGATGTGCTATCCTACTTCTCATCATCCAATATCATTCTCTTATTTATTTGTTTACTTTTGTTAGAGGGAGAGCGAGAGAAGAGAGAGAGAGATACCATTTTTTGGTTTATGCCCCAAATACCTGCACAAACAGATGTCAGGGACTTAATGTAGGTCAACTAAATTTGTGACATAAACCAAATTATTTAAGTCATGTCTGCTGTCACCCAGCATCAGTATTTGCAGGAAAATGGAGTTGGAGCCAGACATAGATTTGAAACCCATGCATTCCTCTATGAAATGCAGTCTTTTTAACCACCTTCTTTAACTGCCAGGCTAAATGTGCACTCTGCATTTTTTGTGTTAATGTTACTTTGTCTGAGGGTAACATTGCCACCTTACTTATGACTGCTGTGTGCATAGAATATCTTTATTTGTTCCTTTTTCTTTATTTCTACTCACATTTTTGAATATCAAGCATGTCTTGAGACAGAATGGAATTGTACATTATATCTATTTTTATTGCCTATTTCTGTCCTTTGGTTTAATTTTTTCATATATATACTAATTTAGTAATGTATTTAATGAAAGATAATTTAAATACCATAAAATTTATAATTATGAAATTTATGAAACTGTAGAATTTCATGTTTTAGGATATGCCAATAATCATAATCAACCTTAGAACTGCTCATCACATCACACTGAAACTCCACACATTTCAGCTATCACCTCTAAGACTCCAATCTCCCTAGTAACCATGAATCTACTTTGTGACTATGAATTTTCTGACTCTGAATACTTCACATAAATGTGATTATACTATATATATATATACATATATATATTACCTTTGCAACTCATTTCTTTCAGTTACTTCATATATTGCTTATTCTCTGTATTCATCTCTCCCCTGAGCAAAGAAATAAAAAGGGTGTGTTAGGTGGCATTTTCCACCATCATTAACATTTGCTAAACAAAGAAGATACTATCAGAAGCCACTGCTCCAGGAATCTCTGTGAAAGCCATTAAGAGACAATGACTCTAACATGTTTAGTAAAGAGATATCCCCAATTGCTTTCATCTGTGTTTGTATTCACTATGGTCTTTAAATTTGTTCTTACACTTTGAAATGCAGACTTTTTAACTACCTTCTTAATATCTTTGGATATTTTTGGAAATCTTCAGGCAAATGAATGAATTTGGACTTATATGGAGAATTAATTAAAATATTCATCTCAATTTTGAATGATTAAAATAAACATCAGCATCATTATTAAATATTGTAGAGTTAAGGAACATCCCTGGCATTTAACTCCCCCTGCAGAGTCCAGGGTTCTCCAAAGCCACACTCTGATGTGAATATTCTAGGTGACTCATATAACAATGTTTGATTTCTCTTTTTATTTCTTCTATGACCCATTTGTTTATTCAGGAGAATGTTTTTCAAACTCCATGCATTTGTATATGTTCTAGAGTTTCTTGAGTTGTTGATTTCCAGCTTCGTTACATTTTGGCCAGAAAAGATGAATGGTATGATTTCAATTTCTTCAAATTTCTGAGGTTTGGTTTATAATCTAGTCTACAGTTTATTTTGGAGAAAGTTACATGCCCTGATGAAAGAATGCATATTCTGCAACTATGGGATAAAAGGTTCTGTAAATGTCAGTTAGGTCCATTTAGTCCATAATGTCCGTTAGCTCTATTGTTTCTTTTTTGATTTCCCATCTAGTTGATCTATCCATTGATGAAAGTGAAATGTTGAAATTTTCCATTATGATTATATTGGAGTGTATGCCTCACTTTAGATCCATTAACATTACTTTTAAATAGCAAGGCGCTATGACATTAGGTGCACATAGATTTACTATAGTCACATCTTCCTGTTGACTCTTTTAAAAGTTTTTTTATGTTAAAATCTATATTCCCTAATATTCAGATGGTTACACCTGATCATTTCTGCTTTCCATGAGTAAGGAATATATTTTTCCTTCCTACATTTTAAATCTATGTGTATTTTTGTTGATAAGGTGTTATTTCTTTTAGGCAGAAAATGGATTAGTCTTGTATTTTTTAATCCATTCAGCCAGTCTGTATCTTTTAATTGGAAGATTTAGGGCATTTACATTCAAGGATACAATTGATAAAGAATGAGATGGGCTGTTATTTTCCCTGAATATTCCTATGATTTACTATGGATTTCCTTTCTATTTCTGCTGGGATATTTTCTGCTTTCACATTATTCTGAAATGATTATCATCTTTCTGTGCTTCTGTGTGTAGCATACCCTTAAGCATCTTTTGTAAGGCTAGATGACTGGTGAAAAATTCTTCTTCTTCTTCTTCTTCTTCTTCTTCTTCTTCTTCTTCTTCTTCTTCTTCTTCTTTTTGCTAAAAGAAGTCTTTTTCTCACGTTCATCAATGAATGAGAGCTTCACAGTTTACAATATTCTGGGTTGAGAGCTTTATTTTTTTCTTTTAGACTTAGATTATTTCTCTCCATTCTTTCTTAGATTGTATAGTTTCTGATGAGGAACCAACTGTGAGTCTAATTGGAGATTATCTGAGGGTATTCTGGTGTTTCTCTAGTGTACATTTTAGAAACCTTTCATTATGCTTTATTGTTGAATGTTTCACTGCAATGTGTCAAGGTGAAAATATATTCTGGTAATGTTTAAAAGGAATTATATATGCTTGTTGTATTTGCATGTCTGTTTCTTTCCCTAAATTAGGGATGTTTTCTGTCATTATTTCACTGGCTAAGTCTTCTAATCCATTCTCTATTTCTACCCACTTGCAAACTTTTAAGACACATTTTTGGGTTATTTGAGAATTTCCCATAAATCTCCAACACTCCTTTTAATTTTACTAATTTCTTCTTTTTGGTTCTGATTGAAAAATTGTCAGAATATTTTGTCTTCTAGTTAAGATGTTGTTTCTTCTGCCATGCCAATTCTGTTATTAAGACTTTCCATTGTATTTTTATTTGACATGTTGAATTATTTCTTCCCAATATTTCATTTTGATTTCTCTTCAAAATGTCAAATTCATGGGAAATTTTTTCATTAATGCCATGTATGGATTTATTTAACTCCTCTCAATGCTTCTGAGTAATCCTATGATTAATCTTTTGAGTTATGTTTCTGGCATTTCATCCATCTTTTCACATTCTAATTTGAAGTGTTGTTGCCTTCCATTGGGGGACCTTTTTTCTTCATTTTCCTTGTTTGAATTTCTTCATTTATTATAGGTATTTGTTGAAATATTGTTGATTTTTTCCCTCTGATATAATTTATTCTTTAAGTATGCTTCTGTGCCTTTGTAGAATGTCTACTCTATCAGTGAATACCCAGATGTGTGTGATGAGGGTGGCCAGGGAGCTCTAGTCAGTGCTCCAAGGTTATCATTGCCTGGGTGTTTGCCTATAGTGGTTACAATATTCATCCTCATTGCCATATGAACCACACAAAAGACCTGTGTAGTCCTCAGTGTGAGTACAGATGCCATTGCAATGACCTGTCCCAGGCATTCAGGGAGCTCTACATGCATGGATTCTCTCACAGTGATTGCCCAGAAATCCAGCTATACCCTTTGTTGTCTCTTGCAGTCACATAATTCCCACAGTCTCAGAAAATAAGGCTCCTTCAGTTACAGGGTGCAAAGGATCTTCTCCACCTGCTAGCCTGTCCTGTCCACAGAGGCAGAGACATTCTCAGAGCCAACTACATATGGGTGTTTCACCTAGGCAGTTTGAGCCCCAGAGACTTCGATATGTTTAGAGGCTGGTGGTATCTCACAGTCCTACATGGATGCCCAGCCTCCTGTCAGTCCTCCCAGCCAGAGTCAAAGTCAGTGGGGAATGCATATTTTTCCCTCTGGTAAAATCGCTTGCTCACATAGGTACATAATAGCAACCATGTGCAGCCCCTACTTGTTTCACAACGATGCTTTGTGCCTGGGAATTGACAGGTATGGTCATCCAAACTATTGCCACTGCTACTGCTAACAAAATGGAACTGTGTCCAAGCCAGTTGCTGGTATGCACACACGATATCCTGAAGCTGCTATTTCTGTCTAGTATGGGGCCAACCCTCTCTCAGCCAGTTGCTGGATACCCTGGTTTGGGGAAAGAGAAACATGCCCCATTTTTCTGTAGGGTTAGCTGGTACACTAATGTATTTTGTGCTCTAGGCCAGGCAGAGTTTGGAGGAAGGAGACCCTTGTGAGTAACACTGAATGAGGACACAAAATAAAACACTGAAGCAAGCATTGTGCTGAAGTTTAATCTGACAATGAGTGACCCACATTCCATATCAAAGTTCAAGTTTGAGTCTCAGCTACTGCAATTTCAGCCCAGCTTCCTTACAAAGCCTGGCCAATATAGTTATTTTTCTGTCAGTTTCATTAAAGTTATAACCTGTCTAAAAGGCAATAAGAAAACTATAAGAGAAGGCCACTTTGGGATTTTGATTATCTGTTGAATGGATTCATTTCCATTAAGTGTTTCTCTCCAGATTTTATAGTTCCCAAAATGTTGGAATGCACACATTTACACCCAACGTATCTTTGTCAAAGTAGCTAACAACAATCCCTGGAACAAGAACAGTCTCTTCAACTAATGGAGCTGGGAAAACTGGATCTACATATACAGAAATATGAAACAAGACCTACCTTACCCCTTACACCGAAATCCACTCAAAATTTATGAAATGCATAAGTCTATGTCTAGATATCATTTAATTATTAAATAACATTGGTAAAACACTGCAAGATCTTGGACTAGGCAATGACTTTTAGGAAAAGACCCAAAGAACACAAGAAATCAATGCCAATATTGACAAGTGCAGAAACTTCTGCACTATAGAAGAAAAACTCAGCAAAGTAAAGAGGCAATTGACAGAATGGGAGAATTTGTTCACAATCTATGCAACTGATAAAAGATTAATATCCACAATATATAAAGAGTTGAAGAAACTCAACAACAACAGAACTAACAGTCCAGTTAAGAAATGGGCTAATCCTATGCTTGTGGCACTGGCACCCTGGGTTCTAGTCCCGGTTGGGGCACTGGATTCTGTCCCAGTAGCTCCTCTTCCAGTCAAGCCCTCTTCTGTGGCCCAGGAGTGCAGTGGAGGATGGCCCAAGCCCTCGGTCCCTGTACCCACATGCGAGACCAGGAGGAAGCACCTGGTTCTTGGTTTCGGATCAGCACAGAATGCTAGCTGTAGCAGCCATTTGAGGGGTGAACCAATGCAAAAAGGAAGACCTTTCTCTGTGTGTGTCTCTCTCTCACTGTCTAACTGCCTTTCCAAAAAAAAAAAAAAAAGAAAAGAAATGGGCAAAGGACATGGACAGGCATTTTTCAAGACAGGAAATTCAAATGGCCAACATACACATGAATAAATGCTCAGGATGATTAGCTATCAGGAAGATGCAAATTGAAACCACAATGAGGTTTCACCTCACCCATTAGAATTTCTCTCATACAGAAATCAACTAATAATAAATGCTGAAGAGGGTGTGGTGAAAAAGGTATATTAACCCACTATTGGTGGGAATTTAAATGTGTGCAGCCACTATGTAAGACAGTATTGAGATACCTCAGAAACCTGAATATAGACCTAAAATGACCCAGGAATCACACTCCTGGGAATTTACTCAAAAAATGAAATTAAACTATGAAAGTGTTATCTGTAGGCCCATGTTCATTACAGCTCAATGCACAATAGCTAAGATATAGGATGAACCCAGATGTCCATTAACTGATGACTGTAAAAAGAAATTATTGTATATGTACACTGTGGAATTGTACTCAGCAAAGAAAATGGAATTTTGTCCTTTGCAACAAAATGGATGCATCTGGAAACCATTATACTTAGTGAAATAAGCCAGTCAAAGACATATACCATATGTTTTCCCCAATCTGTAGTAACTAATAGAATACTTAAAATATAATGTTTTGGAGTAAATATGGCATTTTGAGATTCAATGATGGTTTTCATCCTTTATCTCTTCTGGTGAGGACAGTGCTTTTTTTTCAAACACCTGGCACAGCTTTGGAAAATTTAAATTTTCTTGGGGAAAAATTAATGTATCTGAAAGGCTGGCCTGGGTTATGAAGATGTTTTTTCCTGGTGGTGTTTTTCTTAGTGTCAGACCTGAATAATAGTTATCCTCATGATTGGGATAGCCCTGGTGGGGATGGATGAATGTGTTCTCAAGACTGCCTTGGTGGATATCATGTGGGCCTTTCCTCCTGAGAATCAGTTCTGTCATTCATTGAGTCTTACTATATGACAGATGTTGTCGGCCTGGACAATCTCACCCTGTGAAGCAGGTAATTTAATTCCCAGGCTGTAGAGGAAGAGAAGGAAGTCAGTGAGGTGCAGTCATTTGCAGAGCTTGGATTATCACTGGTCTGTGTGTTCCTAAAGCCAGTGAGTTTTGATCCCTGTCCCCTTCCCTGATGGGAGCCACAGCTGATTTTCCCATTTTAAATGTACCATTTGATTGAAGTTTCTGGTCAGTTAGAAGATGTGCTGTGTGAAAGAACAGAAAAACATCAGTGTGACATCCCCTGGGCAGCACGAAAACATCCATTAAGGGAGCCCCATGGGGAAGGGAAAGATGGGATGCAGTGCCTATGACAGGGTCTCCAGGCAGCTTTCCTATGTTTAAGTCCTCCTGTTCCCATGTTGGACTCAGTAGGAACACTGGCTCACATTTCTCATCTGCTTATTTTGCTAAATCCAATTTTATCCAGCTTGAGCTGTGTTTCCAGGGAATTCAGCCTAGCCTAGGGTTCCATTTTCTTTTGTGACTGGGAAGATGTGGAAGACTGAATTTACTTTATGACAAAGGTCACATTTCCAGCCTCAGCTCTAGCTCCTGCAGCACCAGGACCCAGGTCTGGCCCAGGTTGGTGGTCACATCTTCTCCCTAAACTGTCATTGTGCCCCTCTGCCTATCAGTAACATTCTCAGAAACATCTGCCTGCCATCTCCTCTTTGTTGTGAATCTTCCCTGGAGATAATAATCCATTTACTGCTCTTCTGTCAGAATGAGGCGGCACAGCTCAGGAATGCAGGTGCCAGAAGTGTCAGGGACCCCAACCAGGCCCTTCAACCCTTTCTGGCTTTGCTCAGATGTAGTGCTGCCTGACTCTCTGGACTGCTATGGGAGGATGTACTGCCCAATGAACTTTCACTTTTCCATTCTCCCACAGCTTGCAGTTTTCTTCCTCCTAAATAGAAATCAGGATGTGAAGTTTTTTGACAAAATGGAGTTCACTGTCATATTCTTCCTTTCCTCCTGAACAGCAAGGCTGGGGATGCCCACATTGGTGGCCAGGTATTCCCACTGATGTCTCAAGACAGTGCTCTCTGAAGGCCCTCTTTCTGGACCAAGAGTTTTTACATGATGTTTGCAAAGCACCTGGAGATGCACATGCTCCTGGACACCAGGACATCTGTACATGCTGGCCAGCAGCCATTTCAAGCATTTGATTTTTTTTAAATTTTTTGACAGGCAGAGTTAGTGAGAGAGAGACAGAGATACAGAGAGAAAGGTCTCCCTTTTTCTGTTGGTTCACCCCCCAATTGGCCATTAGGGCTGGTGCGCTGTGGCCAGCACGCTGTGCTGATCTGAAGCCAGGAGCCAGGTGTTTCCTCCTGGTCTCCCATTGGGTGCAGGTCCCAAGGACCTGGGCCATCCTCCACTGCACTCGTGGGTCACAGAGGAGAGCTGAACTGGAAGAGGAGCAACCAGGACAGAATCCAGTGCCCCAACCGGGACTAGAACCCAGGGTGCCAGTGCCGCAGGCAGAGGACTAGCCTAGTGAGCCACAGTGCCAGCCCTCAAGCATTTGATTATTTCCCTGGTGATCTCCTAGACTTGGCATTTTGGGTTCTCTACCATTTTTTTCTCACTTAAATGAGTTGAGACTATATTTGCAGAATCAACTTATGGGAAAGGAGGGAGATTTGTTGTAACCCTTGGAATAAAAGGGAGGTGAGGAGCTGCACTCAGGGAAACCTCCCTCCCTCTTGCAAGTGAGTGCTCCTGAGCCCAGAGAAGGTACCATATGCATACTGCACAGATGCCAGTTCTATCATGGGCTTCCTTGGGTCTCCTCCCCTCCACAGAGGGACTTTCTTATTGGTTGTTGTTTCTCTTCCATTCAGGAATTCCAACAGTTTTCTACATTGGGAGTCCTCAGCTCTTAGGGCCCCATCTCCTGTGGCTACAGTGATCTAATTCATACAGCTTAAAGGACAATGTTTCAGGTGAAATTTTGGGTTGTGTGTCCCTTCTTTTATTCCACAGAACTGTTTTCTCTTTACTCATAGTCACACAGAGTGTATCCTGGGTAGTACACATTTTACAGAAGGAGGAGAACTAAGTCTTCCTTCTCTACCCCTTGCCGCTTTCCTCAGGTAAACACCATATGGCTTCATGTGCCACCTTCCAGTGTTTTCTTGCTTATATATATACAAAAACAGGAAGTTTTGAATATTTTCTTATTCTTTATAGTTTAGTCTGTTTTGTAGATATATTTTTGTGGTCAGTGTTAATTTTAACCAGAGAGAAAAGATACTACAAATGCAAAGGAAGGAAGGAAGGAAGGAAGGAAGGAAGGAAGGAAGGAAGGAAGTAAAAGAAAGAAATACAGAAGACAATAGCAGCTTGAAAGGAACGCTATGACATTTCTGTATTAGAATGTGAAGATGAAGAAATTGAGGAAATGCCAGAAATTGAATTAAAATAATGATTCATCTGATTACTCAGAAGGAATCAGAAGCAAATTCAGGAACTAAAGCAAACCAAACGTGAAATGAATGAAAAATTTTCACATGAAAATGAGATTTTAAAGCAAAATCAAAATGAAATACTAGAAATGAAGAATTCAACAAATGAAATAAAAGATGCAGAGGATAGTCCTTATAACAGAGTAGGAGAGTCAGAAGAAATAATATCTGAGCTAGAAGACAAATCAGTGGAAATTCTTTAATCAGACCAAAAACAGGAAGAGGAAATCAGAAAACTAAAAAAACACTGTTGGAGATCAACAGGATATCATCAAATGACCCAACATAAAGGTCTTAATAGTTCTTGAAGGCATGGTAAGAGAGAATGGATTAGAAAGCTTTCTTAGTTAAATAATACCATAAAACTTTCCCAATTTGGAGAATGAAAGGTGTCTCTCCCCGTCTTCGTGGAGGAACGACACAGGACCCTGCGCTGTTCTTTTGTCTGCTCGGCCCTCCCTGGGTTTGCTGCTGGTTCTTCCCGGGTTGGCTACCGTCCCTTCCACCTCCGTCGAAGGGCGGTTCCCCCTAGCCACTTTCCCCACTTCCGCGGGGGAGTGGCACACCGCCGGCCGGCTCTCTCGGGGGCTGCACAGGTGTTCCTTCAGACAGATGTTCCCCGGTGCATGTTGTCTCTCTCCTCCTTTATAGTCCTCTTCCACCAATCCCAACTCTGCTACCCACACGCTGAGTACGCTGCTCTCCTCCAATCAGGAGCAGGTCCTGCTGTTTATTGGTTGAACTGGAGGCAGCTGTGTAGAAGCTGTTTCTCCCTTCTCAGCGCCATATTGTGGGAGAGCAGATGCATAGAATAAGTCTTAATTCCAGTAACTTAGTCCAGTCCGAGTTGCTCCCCACAAAAGGGACATCCAAATACAGGAAGCACATAGAACTCCCAAAAGACATGAGCAGAAAAGATCTTCGCCAAGACACATGGTAGTCAACTCTCTACAATAAAACACAAAGCAAAAGATAATAAAATGTGATTGAGAGAAATGTCAGATTACCTTCAGAGGATCTGCAATTAGACTCACAGTGGACTTTTCACCAGAAAAGGAGAGAATGGTGAGAAATATTCCAATTCTTACGAGAAAAACCCTGTCAACCCAGAATACTGTACCCTGTGAAATTCTCATTTAAGAATGAAGGTGAAATGAAGACCTTCCATAACAAACAGAAATTGGAGAATTTGTCACCATCTATCCAGCCTTACAAAAGATGCTTAAGGACGTGCTACACACAGAAACACAAAAGGGGCTGGGGCTGTGGTGCAGCATGTTAAAGCCCTGGCTGGAAGTGCTGGCATCCCATATGGGCACCAGTTCTCATCCTGGCTGCTCTTCTGATCCAGCTCTCTGTGATGGCCTGGGAAAACAGTAGAAGATGACCCAAGTCCTTGGGCCTCTGTACCCATGTGGGAGACCCGGAAGAAACTCCTGGCTCCTGGCTCCTGGTTTTGGATCAGCACAGCTCCAGCTGTTGCAGCCATCTAGGGAGTGAACCAGTGGATGGAAGACTCTCTCTCTCTTTCTGCCTCTCCTCTCTCTGTGTAACTCTGATTTTCAAATAAAATAAATAAATATTTAAAAATGGTGTGATGTAACGACACTTTGATGTCATAATTTATTGGGATGGAACAAGCAACTATTGTGATATCATAAGCTAACATTGCAATGTCATAATCAATTCTGATGACAGAAACACCACTGTGAAGCCTCGAGATGATGAAAGCAAACTCTGTGATCACAACTCAAATCAGGTCTCCATAAAACTCTTCATAGGCTGGTAGAAGACCTTAGTGGAGGTGGCAAGGGTGATGTCAGAGCCCGTTTAGTGAGTGTTGCTTTCTGGGTCTTAGGTGGGTGCTCTTCCATGCAGTGCTTTGTGTCTTTCTCCATTGCTGCTGGATTCAGGGATATTTGGGGATGCTCCTCCATAAACCAGGCTTTGCAGATACTTCTAGCCTCCTGCTAAAGTGATGGTCTCCTATATAGGCACCAGTTCAAATCCCAGCTGCTCCACTTCTGATACAGCTCTCTACTGTGGCCTGGGAAAGCAGTAGAAGATGGACCAAATCCTTGGACCCCCTACACTCATGTGGGAGACCCAGAAGACTTCTGGCTCCTGGCTTTAGATTGGCACAATTCTGGCCATTGTGGCTATCTGTGGAGTGAAACAGCAGATGGAAGATCTCTGTCCCTCTGCTTCTCTTTCCATGTGTAACTCTCAATTTCAAATAAATAAAATTCTAAAAAAAAAATTGGTTCATGACTTCACTATTCATGACATCACAATGGCAATTCATGTCCACATAGTGGTCATTTATGACCTGCCAATTGATTGTTACCTCACAATGATAGTTTTGTGCCATCAGAATGATTTTCATGGCTTCCATATCTCATCATGACTATACAATGTTTGGCTTATGACATCACAATTGCATATTTGTTGCAGCACATTAGCATATGATATCAAAATGGTTTTCATATTATCAGAATTATTGATTATAACAATATTGTGGTTTTTGACATCACAATGCTGATTCATGATATATTAATTGATTAAAACATCATAATTATAGGTTTATGACATCACAATGATTTTTATGGATTCAAAACTGAATAAAACATCATAATGGTTAGCGTATAGGATCACAATTATGATGTCCCAATTATTACAATGACTTCAAAATTGGTTATGACATCTCAATGGTAGTTTTATGAGAAACAATGGTTCACTATGATATCACTAGTGTTGTTAATGACATTGCAATTCATCATGTCACAATGGTAGTTTTATGACACCAGCATTTTTGGCTTATATCATTATAAGTATTTTATGACATCGCAATTGATTATGATATAACAAAGGTATATTTTTTGCAGTACAATATTTTATGCAATCATGATACTGATCTATGACATAATTGTTTTATGACTCACTACTCATTATAGTATCACAAAGTTGGCTTATGACATCTTAATTGGCTAAGGTGTCAGAACATTGGATTCATGATGTCACAATGGCTTTTATGAATTGACAGTTGATTATGACATCATAGTGGTTGATTTATGATATCACACTCTTTATCAGCCATGGCATTGTCTATTAATACAAAGGCTATCAATTTTGGGGTGTTAATTTTATATCCTGATAGTTTACCTTACCCCTTTGTGAGTTCCAATACTCTCAGAGGAGCCTTGTAGTTCCCCTATATATTATTATATGCCATCCACAAGTACAGATAATTTTACTTGCTCCTTTCTGATTTTTATCCGTTTGATTTATTTTTCTTGCCTGTGGCTCTGGCTCAGGCATCCAGGCTCTGCATACAATCCTGTCATCTGCAAATAGGGATAGTTTGAATTCCTCCTTTCCAATCTGTATACTTTTGACTCTTTTTATTACCTAATGGCTTTGGCTAAATCTTCCAGGAATATATTGAATAGCAATGTTGCGAGTGGGCATCCTTGTTTGGCTCTGGATCTTAGGGGGAATGCTTCCAATTTTTGGTTTTATTCTCTGATGGCTTTTTAAAAATATCCCGCTGTGGCTTAGTGGAATGTCCACAGTTTCAGTGAATATCAAGAGGTGTGTGCTGCATGTGGCCAAGGAGCTCTGGTCAGTATTCCAGTGAGGGTTGAGTGTCCAGGTTAATATCCACATTTAGCATGGTAGATCTACTTTTGTTAACAGAAAGGGGGGATTGTAACCTCTGTAAGTGTGATCACACCTTCACCTCCTTTGTCCAAGGAGATCGGTGCCTGGGTTTTAGCTTCCAGTAGGTGTAACAGTCATTGGTGCCACCTTACAAACTGCAAAAATGATTTGTGCAGCCCTCTATGAGCCTAGATTCCACCGCAATGACCCATCCCAGGCAACAGGGAGCTCTGAATGTGTGGATCCACACACAGCAATTGCCCAGAAATCCAGTTATACCCTGTATCCTCTGATGCAGCCAGAGTCCCCACCATCCCAGAACACAAGGCTTCCACAGTCAATGTGTGCAGAGGTTCTGCACTACTATGCCAGCCTATTTATCATAGACACATAACACATGTAGTCCAATGTCACCTTGAAAATATGTTTTGGAGCCAATCCCTCTTCCTCAGCCCAGCTCCTGAAAGGGCATCCTAGAGAGCTGTTAGTCAAGAGATTGTTAATCAGATTCACTGTCCTATCAAACTATATTAAAATATAGTTCTGTTCAATGGCTGGTTTTTTAACCCATCTGCAAAACTCAATGAAATGTAATGGCAAACATTAACTCACCCAATTTGGAGGTCAAAGCTAAAGAAAGGAAGTTTAACAATGTTGTCATTGTTATGGGAAAATTTAAGGTCTGGGCATTCAATAAACCCATAGTATAATAAGGCTCTTTCAATGGGTATAGAAAACTACTAGGGGCACTGGGTGGATGAGAGTTAGAAGTGGCCAATACTAACACTTATGGCCAGGTGAACAGGAAGATGGCCTCACCCAACTATGATGCCTGTTGAACCACACAAATCTGGCCTACCTGGGGGCAGATGGGAGGTAAATTTGCTAATCTCTGAAAGAAATCACTTCAACTTGGAGTATCAGAGCACATGAGAATTTAGAGGGAAAGGCCGGGCATTCATTGTGCAGGCCCTTGTTGTATCACTTCCATCTTACTGTGATTCCTTTTTATGAACTCCCTTCAAGCTCCAAATCCTGACTCAAGAAAACCAAGTTCATCCTTGTTCATCTTGATTGGTACCCAGATGAATCAGTTTCCCTCAAGGAGACCAGAAAAGTGAGTTCAAGAGGGATTGAGTTTGAGTTCCGGGACTCCTTTGCTTGTATGTGTCCTAACAATCCACAAGGCATGCCTTTGCTCCCCATGTGCAGATGGCCTCAGTGGCAATGGACTGTGCATCTGTGAGAATGACATCCAAGTCTCCCAACCTCAGTTCTGCGCTGATCCCAGTAAACATGATGGGCCTTGCTGCGACCAAAATTAGCGGTGCTTCAGAACTTCCTTTCCCTGGATCCTTCTCCTGCTTCAGTGAGCTAAGAGTGTATACACACACACACACACACACACACACACATATATACACATATACATACATATATATATTTACTAAAATTAGGGCTTTATGATAGAGTAAAATGAACAGATTGCAACGTGCCATGGAGTCAGGAAAACCTGAATCTAAATCCCCATTCTACAACTTACTGGCTGTGTGACCTTAGAAGAAATATCCCATTTCTCCATCTAGAAAATGAAGGTGGCATCAGTACAATTGTTCCTTGGTTTGGGGAATTGGTTCAGGGTCCCCCTGCTGACAGCAGACCTATTGATACTCAATTCCCTTGTTTGGAAGGGTCTAGCAATTGCACATATCCAATACACATACTCCCATATACTTAAAAACAGCTCTAGATTATTTATTATACTTCACACAGAGTAAATGCTCTATAAACAGTTGTTATGCTCTAAAACGTATGAAACATTGGCCAAAGAGATATTTTTTTTCTGTTCTTGGATGGGATTCAGTTACATTATGATCTAGAGCATGCACCTGGCAAGCAGTCCATAAGAAAACCACTCAACTCTATCTCTACTGACTCCACACACCTGTCACTGACATGTCACTGTTCCCCTCCCTTACCTTGTTTCATCCTTACAGCTGTCTCAAAATGGAATGGAAGGCATGCCACAGCAAGGCAGGGCTGATGAACACTATTCTGCTGTTCATTTGCTCAGGACAAGATTTCTCAGAGAGGAGTGTTTGGACTAACAGTTAAGATGCCCACATTAGAGAGCTTTGGCTCAATTTCCATCTTTGTGCTAATAAAATCCCTGGGGGCAACAGGTGATGGTTTGAACACTTGGGTCCCTTCCACCCACATGGGAGACTTGGACTGAGTTCCTGGACCCATTCCAGCCAGACACAAGCCCAGCTTCAGCCATTGTGGACATCTGGGTATTGAACCAACTGATGAAAAACTCTCCCAGGGTCTCTGTCTCCATGTACCACCACCCCAGATAAATTAATTTTGAAAAAAAAATCTGAGAAAATTAAGTCATTTTTTCTAAGCCTGATGATGTTGACATTTTATGCCCAGGCTGTGGGTAGGGCTGTTATTGAACTTCCAGCTCCACCCCTAGTTATCCCAGGCCTATAGCTGATCATGATCTCATCAGGGTTCTTTTCCCTAGCAAACTGGGCCCTGACCTACCTAAAAATTATGAAGATTCTCTGCTTTAAATCCAGCAGTGATCTTCCAGCAACTTCATTGTGTGTATCTTCTCCATCCTGGACATTTCTCAAACACCCATGCAAATTCTTTTCCCATCAAATACTTTCTGGAAATTATCCCCAGAGTCCTTCCTGTCTGATGCTGCAAAAATCCAAATCTGTGCCCCCTCCCCTTGACAAACTCTGTTTCTTCCTTTCCACTCCTATAGGCATAGGACTTAGTCTGAGGAGATGGTTAGCAGCTAAAGGTTGTGATGGTATTAGGAGTATGGGCATACAGTTAATATAATTATCTTCTGTGTCTTCACACAGTAGCTCACAGATAAAGACTTGGAAGGCCCAGGTTCAAGTCCCCACTGGGGAACTCAACAGCAAATTAAGCAGTTTTCTTCACCTCCCTGGGACTCAGTTTCTTCATCTGGAAAACAGGTGTTATGCAAGTCCTTACCTTCTGGGACTAGTGACTGTCAATTAAATGGTGCATGTGAATGGCTGACCCAGTGCCTTGAATTAAGTTGGGTCCCAAATATTACCACTGATTATCAATATGACCAAAAACAAAGAGTGAACACGTGAGATACCCATTAGGGTCCTGCTAGTATGAAAAGTAACTTCTGTTCATTTCATAATGTCCTCATGAACAACTGAACACTCTCACCACAAAGTAGTAGAGAATTGAGTTCATTGATCTTTTTGACCACATCACAGCCTACCCCCATTCCTTTGTTCTACATATTTATACACATAAAGTAACCCTGAGACCAAGTTCTTCTCCTGGTTAGGTCAGTCTTGTCATAGGCTGTCCCAGACCCTCAGAGAAAAACTTGAGCCATAGTAGCATAAAAGCAAACAAACAAAAACTAAATGATAGTGAGCCTACAGAATTTAGCAGGGCCAGAGAAGGCTGCTGCCTGAGAAGTGATCAGATCCAGAGGAAGGGATACCAGCATCATTAGCACAGTGGCCATGGGAAAGTATAGATGGCTGATAAGGATCCCATTCCTCATCCATTCCACCTGTTCCCATCTCACCTCAGGATATGAGCAACAGGTGTGTTTTATGAGACTAAGAGATCCGAGACAAGGAAAATGGAAAAAAAATTGAAAGTATTACCGATTCTTTGAATCTTAATGCAATTTTTCACCATTAATGATTTAATGTTGACTTCTTTTAAAAGATCCAAACTATTTTCTACTCTTTGAAAAATTTATTTCTTCCCATGATGAGTACTGCCCATGTGCATTCTAATCTTGTTCACAATGAACCTCTTGTGCATCCCTTCCAGGACTTTTGGTTGTTGGCCCTCTGATTTCTGTGCACATGCAGATTATCAGAAAGACAGAGCTTGCATGGAAGGTGATGGACACTAGCATGCATCTGAGACCTTCTATTTGTCACTATGGGTACTACACCCAGAGGGAACTCAGGCCTGCTCAAGGGTGTCAGAGTATGAGGTGTCCAGACCCTCCCCCTACAGGCGCAGACAACAGTGCTACCCCTTCTCCCTCTGATCCTTCAGAAATAAGGGACTGCACTTCTGACGTGTCAATGGATGCCAAGTCTTGAATGGTCAGCAGTGTTGGGGCTTTTCAGGGATTTACAGTGACCAAAGCATATGATCTGTTTGGAATTCTTTTCGAGGAGATCCTCATGAGAGGTTACAGGCTAGTTACCAGGAATATCAGAAAGATTAAAAGGAACTAGGACTGCTGATAAAGGACAAGATGTGGTACTACCACAGCCACCTATCATTGCTAAAAACTTAGGAGAGATTGAAGCATCACCCCTCCAGGAAAAGTCTTAATATCAATGTGTGTTTATAAACAGTTGGGGGTGACATGTTTTAATAGACCATAGTGGATGTTTCTCAGGGAGTAACATCAGGTGATGATTCAGGGATGGGGGTTCTGTATCAAGGAAAACTATTTTAGTTGTAACAGAGAATCCAATTATTGTGCACAACAGGTGGGAATTTAAAAACAATATAGCAGTTCACCAAAGAAATTAAAAATAAAATTACCATATTATTCAACATACTGGATACATGGATATTTCCAAAAGTTCACTGAATATCAAATTAAAATTTAAGTTCATTTTCATGGAAAATTTTGAAATCCATGAGAATCAGAGATCATCCAAGTTCATAAAATTGTGTATTAAAAAAAGTTTGTATGGATTTCAAGATGTTTCACCAAAATAAATATATTTTAATTCAGCTACTCAATAAGTAACTTGAAGTATCCTCATATAGTAAAATGAATGGATAGCAAGGACTCAGAACAAAGATGTATACATGTGTGGTCACAGAAGCATTATTCCCATTAATCAAAGATAGAAGTAACCTTAATTTCCCAGAAATAGCTGTGTGAACAGAAAATATGTGGTCAATTGATAAAACTGAATATTTATCAGTGTTAAGAGGGAATTTCCAACACTTGCTTCATCATGAGTGAACTTGAAGTCATGCTAAGTGAAATAGGATGGTCACAGAATGACAGATACGGTGTGACTCCTCTTCTATGAGATCCCTAAAGCAGTCAAATTCATAAAGACAGGAAGCATGGGGCAGAAGTCACCAGAGACAGGGGTGCAAAGAGCAATAGAGAGTTAATGTTCATTGAGTACCAAATTTTAATTAGGTATGAGGAAAAATGTTCTAGAGATGGATAAAGGTGATGGCTGTGCAATAGTATGAGTGTAGTTAATGCCACTGAAGTGCACATTTAAAATGATAAATTTCATCATCTGTATTTTAGAATTGTTTCAAAGAGGGAGAAAAGGAAAACTTAAGACAAATTTGTCAAAAAGGAAAAAGAAACTTTTGGCTCACAACTCTGAAGTCCATGTGTGGACCTAACTGTAGAAGCAGCATGATCCAGCTCTCAAAATCAAATATGGGATCTATGTCTTGACCTTATATTGCCTAAGGAACCTTGGGAGAAGGGCAACCCCCAACACTGTCAGACCTGCACCACTGCCACACTCAGTTAAGCAGAAAAGACTCATTCTCCTTGTTAGCTCAAACAGGATGCTATCATATCCCTCCCCATTACTTGAAGTGCCAATAACCCTTATTACACAATTACTGAAATCAGCCACTCTGGAAAGAGTATAGAATGCAGTGATAGGCTCAGACTCAGGCCCTGTGCCCCAACCCTTGGCTGGGGGAACCAGCCATATTTTACTATAGAGAATATGAGGGTGGGAGATGATGTCCCTTAGGCCAAATGGAGATGCAGTTTCCAGAAGGAGAGAGAACAGAGGCATAGTTATCCATTCATTCACTCCATCACCTATTCAACATTTCTTAGTGTTTTGTGGCTCAGTCATTGGGCTTAATGTGGAGATGAAAGATGACTATAGCCAGGGCCTCAGCTATCCCTGGAGAAACATAATCTTGTGCAGGATGACAAAAATATGGGGGTACTTCAAAAGCTTCAGAGGGCTGGCATTTCATATAGTGGTTAAGATACTGATTGAGATGCCCACATGCCATGCCAGAGTGTCTAGGTTCAAGTAGTGACTCTCCACAAGCAGCAGCAGAGGTTATGGTATAATTGGTTGGGAGACCTGAGTTGAGTTTCTTGTTCTGCTTTTAACCTGGCCCACTTCCAGATGTTGTGGGCATTTGAGCAGTGAACCAATATTTAAAGATCAGTTCAGTAGCAATCTCTCTCTCTCTCTCTCTCTCTCTCTCTCTCTCTTTCAAATAAAATAAATTATTTTAAAGTCATGGTAAAATGGTACTATATGATTTGCTCCTCTGAGTTGCCAGATTGCATTTGAGAAAATGGCAAGAATGCCTTTATGCCTGTTGGTTTTCCAGGGCTGCCATCACAAAGCACCATACTCTGGATGGCTTCTTACAAGACACGTGCATTGTCCTCCAGATCTGGAGTCTGCAGGTCTGAGATCATGCTCAGCCAGGCTGGCTGTTTCTGAGAACTCTGGAGGGCAATATGCTCCAGGCATCTCTCCTAGTGCCAGGTGGGATACTGGCAATCCATGGTGTCCTTGGTTTGTAGACACATCCCCCTGATCTCTGCCTTCACTTGCACATTGCATTCTGACTGCCTGTGTCTGCCTACAAATCTATTTCATACGGATGTCATCCATATCAGATTGTGACTCACCCTGGTCTAGTATAACCTCACCCTGATAACATAATGACCTTCCTATGAAATAGCAGAGTACTACAGGTCATAATTTCAACACAGAACTTGAGGGTGAGGGGGGCACAATTCAGCCATGACAGTGACTTTCTCTTGGCTGATTTATCATCCTTGTTTCACACAATTTTGAAAAAAGGAAATAGAGGAAGAGAAGCATCTCCTTATGTTGCTAGACATGAAACAGAATCTACCATGTCTAGAATTGCCCTAAGCTGACTTGAAAGCTCCTAAACATTCTAAATAGGCATGAAGTCTAATTACCATGACTACCTAAAAAAGCAGGGACAGGCATTAAGATGTCTATCAAGACAGCTGCATCCTATATCAGAGTGCCTTAATCCCATTCCCAGCTTGATGTCCTCACTACAGCTTTCTTTGGATGCAAATCCTGGGACATGGCAGTTGAGGGCACAAATACTTGGGTCATGGTCACCTACACTGGAGAAACAGATGGAATCCCTGGCTCCTAGCTTTGGATCAGCCCATTCCTGGCTGTTCCACCTATTTTGAAAATGAACCAGGGCATAGGGGAGCTCTGTCTTTTGTCTCCTTTCTCTCCTCTCTCTCTCCCTCTCCCTTCCTGCCTTCTCTTCTTCCTCTCTCTCTCCCTCTCAGGTAAATAAATAACAAACAACTTTAAAAATTAAAAAAGGCAAACCATGTTAGGGCTAAATAGACAAAGAAATTGTCAGGGAGAGTTGAAGGTACTTCCCCAATACCAGGTGAAGAAGGTTAAATACTCTTGTCAGTAAGGACTTGCTTTGCTGTACACAGCTCATACATGTGTACAGTATACTCATACATGCATAAAAGACACTTTTTCCTTAAAAGCATATACAACAGGTTGCACTGATACCTTTACTTAAAAAAACTCAGAAATCCCAATTAATTCTTCCAATATGATGGGTTGTTGTATATCAATTCTGGGGTACCTGCATCTATTTTTGAGCCCACTTTATAAATAACCATTCTCTAATTAAACAAGCATGCTTCCCCACCTCTCTTCCTTTATCTTGACATTTGCCCTTAGCATGAATGCCTTCCCTATCTCTCCTGTCCTCATCCAAGTTCCTGCCACATATTCTATCCCAGAAGAACCTGCCCAGTCTGGTGCATCTCTTCAGGGCAACAGTGGTCTTCATCACATAAGCATCACAGGGTGCCAGCAAATCTGTAAAACTTAGGATATCAGTGATTTTCCCAATGTTTGTTAAGGTTGGGTCTTTCATGTTCACTTTTTTGTTTATTTATTTGAAAGGCAGGGTTACAGAGAGGAAGAGGCAGGGAGAGAGAGAGGAGAGAGAGGAGAGAGAGAGGAGAGAGGAGAGAGGAGAGAGGAGAGAGGAGAGAGGAGAGAGGAGAGAGGAGAGAGAGGGGAGAGGGGAGAGGGGAGAGCGGAGAGGGGAGAGCGGAGAGGGGAGAGGGGAGAGGGGAGAGAGGAGAGAGGAGACAGAGAGAGAGAGAAAGTCTTCCAATCACTGGTTCACTCCTCAAATGGTTGCAAATGTTTGCAACAGCTGAGCTGGGCCAATCCAAAGCCAGGAGCCAGGAGCTTCTTCCAGGTCTCCCACACAGGTGCAGGGCCTCAAGGGCTTGGGCCATCTTCTACTGGTTTCCCAGGTGCATTAGCATGGAACTGGATTGGAAGTGGAGCACCTGGGACTCAAAACGGTGCTAATATGGGATGCCGGCACTGCAGGTGGCAGTTTTACCTGCTAAAAAACAGTGCCAGCCCCTCATGTTCACTTTTTATCCTTTGAGCTTTTTGATATTTATTGTTGGTTTTGTGACAGTTCCAAAATACTTGTTATTTATGTAATCCAGTGAAAAATATTCCTTTTAAATTATGTTTTAAAATTTAAAATTTTGCTAAGATTTTAGACAACAAATCATAAGAAAAACTTAAACACATAGTACTCCCACAAACACCATTTGTACGTTGATAGGTATTTTCCAACTTGTCTTTCATTTCCTTTTCTTTATGTTGTTATAATTACCCACACTTTTATTGCCTTCTAGATGGCACTCAGCACAAACATTTGACTATTTTGTCACATCATTATTATAATTAAGAGCTGCATGATCAGGGCTACTCTACCTTCTTATTTAGTTTGTGTGAAACACAAAATGCCCCAGATATGCAGAGTAGGGTTTTTGAAAGGTTGCTTTCATCATGCTCATCAAAGCACACATCCTGCCTGGTGAGGATGAACCTTCACAGTGGGAGTGGCACTTTTTGTTGCATGAAGATGCTGTCCACCTGTTGAGATATTTGCTTTTGAGCTGTCCAGGTGCAGGTGATTCCTTTGTGAAATTCCTCTACTAAGAGATGGGGCTTTCTCAGGTGAACAAAATGTGTTCAGCTGGCAACAGACTTGTGTATGGATTTCCCTCAAATAGATACCCATATGTGTTTATCAGTTCTTTCTTAGCAAGAGAGATCAGAATTTCCAATGTAATGCTTTCTGGATTGTAAGTTATCTTGTAAACTGTCTTCATAGGTCTCTCTGGAGTAAAGAATTTTAAAAAACAAGGTACCAAGGAACTATAAGATTGGATGATGTATTGTGGAATATGAAGACTAACAGCAATGAATTCTGAATTATAAAAATCCAAAGATATTAATGTTCTCTAGGAGGACTGAACAGCTATGATTTCCTCACTCACTTTTCAGGACCTTTTGAGGAAAAGGGGTGCAAGGTGCTTGTATTCAGTAATCCCATCTAACTCTGTTCTTGGTATCCCAGAAGGAGTGAGTACAAGAAAGGGTTTTAAGGAAATGAGATTGAACAAGGACCTGTAATTCCTTAGTTGCAAAACTTGGAAATTTTATCCATAAATGAGTTATATAACCTTTTTCATCACCTATTTAAATAAAACTTGAGAGAAAAAGAAAGCTGGGTTTATCCTAGTGAAAGTAATGGATAAAATTCCCCTACCTCCATGGGAACTCCCTAAGCAGAATGGGAGTAGTTCATCCAACTTTTGTTCCATGGTTTGCAGGAACCAACAAATGGTTGCTGATAAATTTCAGAATTCTCAGTTGAATTAGGATTTCAAATAACAATGTTTTGGCACAATTAATTCCTAAATATTGCAATGAAGAACACAATAAAGGGTATTCATTGTTTATCTGAAACTAAAATTTATCAGTGTGTCCTGTATTTTTAATTGATAAATCATGTGAGAATACAAAATAATTTCCTTATAGTTAAGTAAGGGGGCAGAAAACAAGCAGATAAGAACCAGTCATTGGGGGGTGCTGCTGTTGTGGCACAGCAGCTAAAGCTCCCATCTGAAAGGCTGGCACCAGTTCACATCCTGGTTGCTTTTTTTTTTCCCCAAAATCTGGCATTCTTTTCTTTTCTTTCTTCTTCTTCTTTTTTTTTTTTTTGGACAGGCAGAGTGAACAGTGAGAGAGAGAGAGAAATGTCTTCCTTTTCCGTTGGTTTACCCCCCAATGGTCGTTGTGGCCGGTGCGCTATGGACAGCGCACCACGCTGATCTGAAGCCAAGAGCCAGGTGCTTCTCCTGGTCTCCCATGCGGGTGCAGGGCCCAAGCACTTGGGCCATCCTCCACTGCCTTCCCAGGCCACAGCAGAGAACTGGAAAGGAAGAGGAGAAACTGGGATAGAATCTGGTGCCCCAACCGGGACTAGAACCTGGTGTGCTGGTACTGCAGGCAGAGGATTAGCCTATTGAGCTGCGGCACTGGCCCTGGTTGCTCTTATTCTGGTCCAGTTCCCAGCTAATGGCCTGGGAAAAGCAGTGGGCAATTCCTCAATTGTTTGAGGACTTGCTACTCATGTGGGAGACCCAGAAGAGGATCCTGGCTCATGGCTTCTGCATGGCTCAGCACCAGACATTACAGTCATTTGTGGTGCAAACCAGTGGAGGAAGTCTCTCTCCACCCCGCCTCTGTGTGTGTTTGTGTGTGTGTGTGTGTGTGTGTGTGTTTCTCCCTCTCTGTGTGTAACTCTGCATTCCAAAGAAATGAATAAATCTTCATAAAAAGATATCTGCCTTTGCAGCACTCAGGATCTGAGAGTTACTTCTACTATCCTTCAGCCATAATATTGCAGTTCTTACCTGAGACTGAGCTTATTTTTGAAGGATGTCCAGATAGGAAACAAACCACATCTTCTGTCTTGGTTTTATCAGGTGACCCTTAAATTCTCTGTGTCCTGTGTCTGGATCTGTGTCTGCCATGAGACAATAGCCTTTGTATACACAAACAATACATTGGCTGAAAAGGAGTTTTTAAGATCAATTCCATTCACAATAGCTATAAGGAATTAAATATCTTGGAATAAGTTTATCCAAGGATGTCAAAGATCTCTACAATGAAAATTGCAAATCACCAAACGGGGAAATAGGAGATATAAAAGTTGAAAAGTGTTCAATTTTCACAGATTGAAAGAATTAATATCATCAAAATGTTCATGCTACTGAAAGCAATTTACAGATTTGATGCAATCCCAATCAAAATACCAATGGCATTCTTCTCAGACCTAGAGAAAAAGATAATGAAATTCATATGGAAACACAAGAGATCCCAAGTAGCTAAATTAATATTATATAATAAAATCAAAGCTGGAAGCATTACAATATCAGATTTCAAGGCATATTACAGTGCAACTATAAGAAGAAAAAAACCTGGTACTGGCACAAAATCAGACGTGTAGAGCAATGGAGCAGAATAGAAACTCCAGTTATCAATCCACACATTTACAACCAACTTATCCTTGACACAGGAGCTAAAATCAATCCCTGGAGCAGGGACAGTCTCTTCAAAAAATGGTGCTGTGAGAACTGGGTTTCTACATGCAGAGATATGAAACAAGACCTCCACCTTATACCTTACACAATAATCCACTCAAAATGTATCAAAAGCCTAAATCTATGATCCAATGCCATCCAATTACTAAAAAACATTGGGGAAACTCTGTAACACATTGGCATAGGTAAAGTAGTTTTGAAAAAAAACACCATGGAAGCACAGGAAATCAAATACAAAATTGTCAAATGGGATTACATTCAGCTGAGAAGTTTCTGCACAGCAAAAGACACACTCACCAAAGTGAAGAGACAATTGACATGATGGGAGAAAATGTTCGCAAACTATGCAGATGATAAATGGTTGATAAACAAAATCTATAAAGAGCTACAGAAATTTAACAACAACAAAACAAACATTCCAATTAAGAAATGGGTGAAGGACTTGAACTGGCATTTTTCGAGAGGTAATTCAAATGGCCATCAGATACTGGAAAAAAGGCTCAAAGGAAGTGCACTGTGGCAAAGCAGGTAAAGCCACTGTCTACAGTGCTGGCATCCCCCATAGTGCCAGTTTGAGTCCTGGCTGTTCCACTTCCAATCTAGCTCTCTGCTATGGCCTGGGAAAGTTGTAGAAGATGACCCAAATGCTTGGGCCCCTACACCTGTGTGGGAAGTAGCTCCTGGCTCCTGGCTTCAGATTGGCCCAGCTCTGAGTGTTGCAGCCATTTGGGGAGTGAACTAATGGATGGAAGCTCACTCTCTCTCTCCCTCTCTCTCTTCTTCTCTATATCTCTCTTTTTCTCTTCCTCTCTGTAACTCTGTCTTTCAAATAAATTGATAGATTTTTCAAAAAAGAAAAGAAAAAAGCAATTAGCAATTAGGGACATGCAAATAAAACCACAATGCAATTTCACGTCACTCTAGTTAAAATGGCTCTCACACAGAAATCTATAAAAAACAAATGCTGGTGAGGATACAGCATTAAAAAATGTACCCTAACCCAGTGTTCATGGGAAGGTAAAGTGGTCCAGCCACTGTGGAAGACAGTATGTATATACTTCAGAAATCTGAATATAAATCTACCATATGATGAGGCCATCCCTTTCCTGGGAATTTACCCAAAACAAAATTAATCAGCATATGGAAGTGTTATCTGTACCTACATGTTAATTGCAGCTCAATTCATAATAGCTAAGACATGGAATCAGCCCAGATGTCCATCAGCTGTTGATTGAATAAAGAAATTATGGTATAAAGTACAACTCAGATGTAAAAAAAAAAAAATAAATCCTGTCTTTAGCAACAAAGCAGATACAACTGGAAGTCATTATACTTCATGAAATAAGCCAGTGCCAAAAATACAGATACAATGTGTTTTCTCTGACCTGTGGTAACTAATACAGTACCTATAATGTAATCCACTGGAATGAAATGATTATTTTGAGATTTGCTGATTATTAATAGCCCTCGTCTCTTCTGTTGAGGAACATTTTTTTTCTTTATGCTAATTGTTGAATTCTGTATTTAATGTAGGATTAACATTATGAGCACAAAGTAAACTGAAAATGGATCCTGTAAAAATTAAAGAGTGGAAACAGCAGAGGTAGGAAGGAAAAGGGTTGGGATATTGGTGTGACAGAGGATAATGTGGGGTGTATCACTATCTTTCTAAACCTGTATATGAAATGCATGAAACCTTGGTAACATAAATAAGATTTTTAAAAAAAATACAAAAAATGTGCAGGCTTTTGTGGTGAAGGTCCTTGTTGAGCAGCTGAACAACAAGAAACCATGGACTCCACCAAGGTCAGCAAGAGACTGTTCACAGGCTCTGCATAGCAGAAGCTTTCAGAGACCTGCTGACCACAAAGGTCCCCAGGAACAATAGACACTGATGGCTGGGGAAGGTGGAAATAGTTCTGCTTCCCAAGAAAATGCCTCTAGGACTTCCAAACTGAATTCAACGAGGGATGGTGATAGTTGTAATGGCAAAGAAAAAGGAAAGGGTTCAGGTAACTCCCAAGGATCCAAGGACAAGCCATTAGGGAATTGGGGATGGTGAAGAGAGATATCTTCCATCTGCTGGTTCATTCCCCAAATGACTACAATGTTCCAGGGATGGGCCAGGCCAAAGCAATTAACTAGGAGCCCCTTTAGGCACACTAGTAGGGAGCTGGATTGTGAGTGGAGAAGCCACAGCTCAAACTCCCATATGAGATCCCAGTACTGCAGATGGTGGCTTAACCAACTGTGCCATAGTGCTGGCCTCATGGAACTACATATTTAACTCCCTTTCCTCATAGCAAATGCTGGCAAGCCCCAGGGGCTCCATTCTGGGCTAGCTAGTAGCAAGGCTGTTCCAATGATGAAGTGGGCCCAGATCCCTTAAACTAACCATACTTTTCCTAACAATGATGCTTTGAATAGATGTGTACAGTGTCTGTTCACTTTTCAAAGTCAACATGCCCAAAGTCTTCAGGACTTCCCATCAGAAACAGCAAAACCAGTCTGCAGCTCATCCTGTAATACTTGGGCTTCGGATGATCCTGAGGTTTTCTCTTTTTATAGATTTACTAGTTGTGACTTATTTAAAAATTTGGAAAAAAATTAAAATAACAATTATCCAATCAATACACAATCTCACTGAACTGTAGAGCTCAAAAGCACAACACACTGTAAAGGATCAGTTTTTGTCCTTGTAATCATGTGGCTGATGGGGAGCGGCCCTTGCTGTCATTTGCCAGGCACTATAGGAGAGTATCATAGCACAGACTGCTATTCTAAGAACAAAATTAAAAATTTTATGTATGGCTCCTACTGAATACATATCACTTTTTTCACCATAATAAAGTGGAAAAATCCTTAAGCATCATAAGGTGAGAGCTGTCTGTATTGCATTTATATAACTTTCCCTAAACTTCTTAGTCCTCCAAACCAAGTCAGTGGAAGTATCACACCATTCATCTTGAAAACATTCTCCCTGGGCCGGCGCCGCGGCTCACTAGGCTAATCCTCCGCCTAGCGGCGCCGGCACACCGGGTTCTAGTCCCGGTCGGGGCGCCGGATTCTGTCCCGGTTGCCCCTCTTCCAGGCCAGCCCTCTGCTGTGGCCAGGGAGTGCAGTGGAGGATGGCCCAGGAGCTTGGGCCCTGCACCCCATGGGAGACCAGGATAAGTACCTGGCTCCTGGCTCCTGCCATCGGATCAGCGCGGTGCGCTGGCCGCAGCACGCCAGCTGTGGCGGCCATTGGAGGGTGAACCAACGGCAAAGGAAGACCTTTCTCTCTGTCTCTCTCTCTCTCACTGTCCACTCTGCCTGTCAAAAAAAAAAATTCTCCCTGTATTGTAATGATTTTGGCTCATCTGTAGCCCTTATTTCACCAATGTTACTAATTTCCTATCGCTCTAAATAATCTTTTTTTTTTTATCTTTTATTTAATGAATATAAATTTCCAAAGTACGACTCATGGGTTACAATGGCTTCCCCTCCCATACCGTCCCTCCCACCAACAACCCTCCCCTTTCCCACTCCCTCTCCCCTTCCATTCACATCAAGATTCATTTTCGATTATCTTAATATACAGAAGATCAGCTTAGTATACCTTAAGTAAGTATTTCAACAGTTTGCTCCCACACAGAAACATAAAGTGAAAAATAATAGATGATTTTTTTAAATGATGATGAAATCAGATCAGACCTATTGTCATGTTTAATCCCAGTGAGAGTCAAGTTGGGAATTGAAAATTTCTTTCTTTTTTTTTTTTTTTTTTTTTTTACAGAAGATCAGTTTAGTGTACATTAAGTAAAGATTTCAGTCGTTTGCACCCCCATAGAAACACAAAGTGAAATATACTGTTTGAGTACTCGTTATAGCATTAAGCCTCAGTGTACAGCATGTTAAGGACCGAGATCTAAATAATCTTAACCACCTTATTAAATTTTTGATTTAAGCTTTCCTTTCTATAGTAATGTCAATAAAACAACCTTTTAGCCCAACATCCAAACCTAGAAATCATATACAAGTATGCCGTTCTCTAACACAAATTCACTCAGTAAGTTTTACGAGATGTTTCTAATATATTGTGAAGGAAGTCAGGATCTCAATTTCTCTAATGTTACCTGACTGATCCAAGATACCATTACTCTCTCTTGCAGAACTTCTACTGTCGCCTTTCTGTGTCTTAGCATTTACTGTTTCTATCCAACTGTCCAGTCTCAAGAACAAGTGATCTCTTCAAAACATATGTGACAAACAAAAACACCAAGCTGAAAACCTACCAATATCTTTTAATTTTTTAAATTTTCATTTGCTTATTTAAAAAATAAATTATATTTTTGATTTTAAAAAAGTAAAATGTAAGCATCATATATATTATAAACAATGAGGATTTCAAAATTTTTGTGGATAATGAAACTAAAAGGTAAGTTTATTTTGGTGCTAGAAAACTGGAAATTTATGTATACAATGATTTTTCAAATATTCATAGAATGTGTAGTTTTAAAAAAAACTCTACATTTCGGGGGGAAAAAAGAACAACAACAAAGTACAGATCGTTCCAATTTTAGTATATGTGCTGCCGAAGCGAGCACCAAAGTAAAGATCAATTTCTAAGCAATATATGGTCGATATATTGGAGATTTTTATATAGATTGTCCATAAAATCTAAAAACAAATACAACTGCTGAATAAATTTATCACATTGCTGGAAAGATTAATATATAAAATCCAATAGATCACCAAGCACCAGCAAGAAACAAGTAGAAAATACTAAAGATCAACAGGCAGAGTAGAAAACAGATATTGACAGAAAAGGAAAAAAAAGGATTAAATGTGATATCTTTAAGCATTTTAAATCAATATTTAAAAAGTAACACAAACGATGAGCAAAAATACGAGGGAAAAGAAAGGCCCATAAGCCAACAGACAAAATTCTAGCTCACCTGAAGCAGGTCACCGCAAGCTCCAGAAAGAATCCGCCGGGAGGATGGGGGACACGGGGCGACACAGCAGTGGCAGCAGGCAGGTGAGCGGCCCTCCTGCAGCAGGGAGGAGGGCCCAGGAGGAGCAGTTTCCCACCTCACCCAGGCCTCCACTCCTGCTGTTTCCATCCACACAACCCGAGCTTAGGGCGTCCCAGCTATGGAGGATGCTGATTGGCTGCGTCGTTTGTGACGTGTCATGCAAACTGTCCAATCAGGGAGGTGGCATCCAGGCGTCTTGACGTCATAGTCGTCTGTCCTACAGTTCTGCGCGTGCGCCAGGTCCTAGGAGACGGCGCCGCTGCCGCGAGGCTCCCAAGCCAATCGGAATCCGCCGCTTTCCACCTTCACTGACGGTGTGGGGCTGGAGGGCAACGACGCTGGACACCTAGGAAGCTGACCACCACCACACGGTGAGTGTGTGGGCCCGGGTGTCCAGAGAGGGGAAAGTGGAGCCCCTGGAGCTGCTGAAAGGCCAGGAAGACGCGGGCCTCCCAGAGGTCATCTCTGGGATCTGCGGGCGCCATACTGCCGCAGGTACAGCACTTTCCTACCTCTGACCCTGGGTTGGGGGAGACTGGCGCCGGAGACCCCGACACCCTGGGCCTTCCCTGCTCGCAGCGACTTCCCATCCCTGGAGCCATCCCTGGGCAGCTGTGTAGTGGCAGCCCCGCGTCTCCCCAGGTGTGCAGTGGGGCCTGAGCTGTCACTAGGGAGACTGTGGGTTCTGTGTATGGGGCTCATGCGGGCCTGGAGCTGTCCTAATGCGGCCCTCGGTTCCTCCCTCCTTCCCTGTGAGGACTTGATTCCCCCCAGTTTTCTAAATATGTGTGCAGGGGGATCTTGTCCAGGATGCTGACCTCTTTGCTTAACTGTTCCTAGAGGCGTCTCACTCTGTTTTCTGTTTCCAGTAACGTAGTAACATAGATTAGGTAAGATAAAAAGAGAAGTGTTGTTTGACTCCGGGGTTTCTATCCAGGTTTTAGAGAGGCAGGAGGGCCTGTAATTTGACACTTGGGTATCATCTTAGCACTTACAGTCTCCCTTGAAAGGCTGTTGTCTTTATTAACATGTCCAAAATAGAAATTTTGGCTACTTAAATTTATGAGTGTTTTAAAAATTTTGTTCCAAGAAAGCGTTTGCAATCCCGAAGATATGTCTAGTTTACTGTTATTTTGAATTTGTTTTCATATAGGAGCCTATTTCTTTTTGCTTGTTTTAATTGTTTCAAGATTGTGGAAGTATAATTGAGAGAATCTGTGTATATTCAAGATACAAAACCTGATGTTTTATGTGAGGGGATTTTCAAAAGTTATGGAAAAGTCAAATTATCTTCTAATCCATTTTTTCATAAACTTTTTGGAATCCTCTTGTACATATACATGAATCATGATGAAATGATCAGGACAAGGTAACATATCCATCACCTTACATTGTTACATTTTTAAAGAATACAAGTTGTGAGTATGTAATAGAGTATTCTTTTAAATACTGTGTTGAATATTTTAAATACTGTGTTTAAGACCTTGAGTGAATTTATCTCATAACTGCAAATGTTTTCCCATTTTCTTTGCTCTGATCCCCTGACGACCACCATTCTTGTCTGTGATTGTGATTTTCTTAGATTCCACATACAATTGAGATTGTGTGGCATTTGTCTTATAGGGCCTTATTCCCAATAGCCTAATAAGCTATTCCTATTTTTGGATCCATGTTTTGACTAAATGGCAGAATTTCCTTTTTAAAACTGCATATGCTTCCACGAGTGTGTGTGTGTGTGTGTTTCTGTGTGTGTCACATTTTCTTCTTTCATCTGTTCACAATGTGGTTATTTCCATATCTTGTATTTGTGGATAATGAATGTGGAGATAAAGGTATCTCTTGGAGATACTGATTTCCTTTGGAAACAAATGCAGTAGTAGGTTTCTCATATGTTCTATAATTAATTTGTTTGAAGTCCTACACAGTGTTTTTTGTGTTGGATGTACCACCAAGTTTTATTCCCACCAGTGATTTATATATTCCCCTTAGTCCACATCTGGACTAATTTATCTTTTTATTTTTGCGTAATAGTCATTTTAACATATGTGAAGTGATAACCACTGTGGTAATTAGCATTGCAGTCTTAATTAACAGTGTTGAGCCCCTTTTCAGTTACCTGTTAGGGACATGTGATGTTCAGTGGAAAAACTGATCAATCCTTTGTGCATTTTTACTGCAATCTGTGTTTTTGAGGTGTGTGTGTTCATCGTATTACTCCCTTAATCAGACTGAGGTTTTCCAGTGTTTTCTTCCATTCCTTGGTTTATCTTTTCAGTTTTACCTTTAGTATGTAGAATGCTTTTTTTTTTGTTAGTTTTTTGTAGTCTTTAACTGTGCATTTAGTGTCACATCTAAACAATCATTTTTGAGATGTCAATGAATTGACTTTCATTTGTAAGAAGTTTTAAATTCTTGCATCTTCTATGTAAGCCTTCATTTTAAGTTGAAATTCTAGCCTGGTGTAATATAATGATATTATATGTCAATTTTGGGCATGTGGATGACAAATTTGCCCCTGCGTAGGATGTCATCACTAAATAGTGAGCAGCCATTTGGCAACTGTGGTGTCACTTACTGGACCAGCACCCCAGAGCATGTGCCTTTCATTGCACAGGGACCAGGTAGAAAGTGTCAGAGTCCAGTTTCTCCCTAATCTCACTCATCCCTCAAACTCATCCTGCTGCACTCTGCTGCTCTTCCCTGTCTGCGATAAAAGACTTCAGAAGTCTCTCCAGGGAGAGACACACATGAAGCCATGTGCAATCATGGGGAGAAGTGCAGACTATGTAGTAAAGGAGGTGGGCCCAGAGGGCTCTGTCCCCTCTCTCCAAGAGCCGGGATATAGGAAAGCCCTTCAAAAATTCATGAAGACATTGACATTTGGCATTGTGTTATAACCCTGCATAGTATGCTCACATCCCATATCAGAGTGCCTAGTTCAGATTCACTGCTCCCTTTTCCAGGTGCCTGCTAATATACACTTTTGAAGGGAGTGATGGCTGAAGTATGTGGGTCCTGTCACCGACTTGAGGGACTCATATTATCTAGGAAGCACAGCTGATGAGGTCCTCAGGACAGAGAGGATGGAATAAGGTGTTTCTTTGCTGCAATGTGTGTTTGTGATCTGCAAACTAGCACACTCCAGCATGAACTTCCTTATGTCA
Organism: Oryctolagus cuniculus; assembly: GCF_964237555.1. Lineage (NCBI taxonomy): Eukaryota > Metazoa > Chordata > Mammalia > Lagomorpha > Leporidae > Oryctolagus > Oryctolagus cuniculus. The sequence goes on from NC_091432.1 coordinate 130,886,233, forward strand.
AACGATGGTGCACAGTGAGAAAAGGCAGATACTGAGGCATTTAGGCATTTTTCAATTAGTCTATGCAGCTGCCATCCCAATGGGGAATAGGTACAACTGTGATAGTCCCAATCTGGCCACATGGGAACAGGAAGTTTATTTAAACTTGAAAATTCATTTTATTCACATTAAAAATGCAGAGATCTGTCATCTACTGCTCTCTCTCCAAATGATCACAGCAGCTGGGATTGAGCAAGTTGAAGTGAAGAACCCAGAACTCAGTATGGGTGGCACAGACCCCAGTACTTGAGCACCATATGCTGCCTCATAGGGTGCACTTTAGTAGAAAGCTGGATTGGAAGTGGAGGGGGACTCAAACCCACACACTCTGATGTAGGATATGGGTCACCAAATAGCCACCTTAGGTGTCATTCCCCAGTGGTCATCCCTCTATTATTTTAAGAAGACTTCTATCATGGGCAAATCCAACTCTCCTGGCCCTGATAACCATAGACCCTGAAGCTAAGCTGTGCAGACCCTTAACACCCTGGAAAATGCCCAAACACAACCATTCAATGGAATGTTCATGGCAGCAATTTCTGCCCTGCTCACCACTTAGAGCTATGTAGATAGAGGCCTGCCACCAGGCACTGGTCTCCCTGACATCTCTTCATCCATTTTCCACATGTACCCAATCTGGCCATCCACATCAAAGAGTGATCACTACTGCATGCTGTGCTGAAGGGAGATCCCAAGTTGGCCCTTTTCAGACAAGTCTCATGTGTTGCTCCAGACATTTCTTGGAAGAGATGTGGCTCATCCCCACAGAGAGTCAACAATGGCAGGTGCCCTGGTACAGTTGTTCATGCACCCCATGGGTACCCCTGTGGGTGACAGTCACTCATTTACTGGGCTCATAGCCTAGATAATTGTGGCCTTGCTGAGCACTGAATCAGGCATCACTTCATCAGTGCAGTGAACCAGTTCCACTGGGTCATTGGCGAAGAGGAGAACAAGCCCTTAGAATACCAGCATGGTCAATATATTAAGTCAGGATTCTTTCTTTCCCCATAAATCCTGGTGTTGCTCCTCCTCACTTCTCGTTACCATTTCTGAACCTTAGCATGGACAATCTGGAACATCTCTTCTTTACAAAGCCTAATGCTTTGTACTGTTGGGCTGTACCCACTAAGGGCCAGCACAGTTCCTCAAACCTCTCTAGAGCATCAACATTCAAGCAGGCCCTGGTAGGAATCACCTCAGTTAATCACCACGTATTGGAAGCACATGTTCTGCAATTTGTCTCTTGACTCACCAGCCTTGCTCCTTGTCAAGGCTCAAGGAAAGGAATGGAGGCATACTGGTGATTACCACAACCTTAGCAAGGTCATGTCTCCTTGACCAGACATTCTCACTATCTTCTAAGATGTCCAGGTGCCTCTGATTTCAGTTTGCTATCATTGACTTAAACTATGTCTTTTTCAGTGTCCGTGGCAGGCACTATTTGCATTTACATTTGGAGGCCAATAATACAGCTTTCTGAAGCTTCTAAGGGATAACTCAGTAGTCTAGCACTGGTTCATTGTCTGTGTTGACAGTACCTAGCTGGCCTCTAGCTACTTCCTAACATCCACCTGTGGCACTACATGGATTCCTTCCTTCTGAAAGTTATACAAGAGGAAGATGCATCATGAGGCCTCACATTTGCAATTGAACTCCTGGCCTTGTCAGGGTTATGGTAACATCATAGATCCACAGCAATGGGAAATTTCAGTACCATGTTGTAGATTCTTCTCTATCCCCTGTGTATGGCCTTTCTTGTCTTCCCTCCCTTCCCCTTTAAGAGGGCATGAAGAATAATGGAAACATTGGAGACTGACATACGTGCTCCAATATTGGCCTTATTACCACTTAGCCATATGATTTATCTAAATTACTTAAACTTTAAAATTTCTAAGGTCAGTTGTCACAACTTGTAAAATGGCCATGATAAAATGATTTATTTCATAAGTTTGTTGTGTTAATACTCTGACAAGTGGTGTGCTGTGGCTTGGGGTCCACCTGCTTTCATCAGGATCAATAGACTGTTCTTATTTTGCCACCTGAGAGTAATGTTAGCTCTTGGTGGTCTTCTTCTGAGTACTCTCCTAGGTATCACCTCTGTATCACCCACGGTGCTGTTCTTCTGAGTGGATACTATGCCTAAAGACTGGTTGGTGTTCAAAATCTTCCCTTTATTTCAAACTAGACTTTTTCTGAAGGGGCATTGCAACCTCAGATCTTTTTGTGAGTTCAATTTAGGTTTCACTTGTGGCTGCATCATAGCTCAGCTTCTCATTTGCTGATATCCTTTCCTCTCCAACAAGCCTTTTCCAATAAGTCTGTTAAATTCCTGTGTCAAAGTTTTTCTGATCCAAGGAAAGAAGGTAAAATGAATCCCAAACTCTAACTAGGTGCCAAATAAATTGTTTGATTTATTTATTTATAATTAAATTTGAGAGAGAGGAGGCAAGGGGGAGAATGATTTTCAATCTGTGGGTTACTGTTTATAATGGCCAAAGCTGGGCCAGGCAGAAACCAGGAGCTACTTTTGGGTCTCCCATGTGATTACAGGGGCCCAATAACCTTGGCCCCCTTCTGCTGCTTTCTTACGAGTATTAGAAGGGAGTTAGATCAGAAATGGTGTAGCTAGGACTCTACTCCATGCCCATATGGGATGCCTGCCTTGCAGATGGCAGTTTAATCTGCTGTGTCCCAGCACTGGCCACTGTTGTAACTCTTTAGAGAGCAAAACAAATTATTTCAGGAGATTGTCTAGGGTATTTATCACTCACTTGCACACACACACACACATGAAATTATAATTCACAGTTGAATCATGAGTAGAGGGAATAAAATTATCTCAAATTCTAAATAAGAAAAAAATTGTTAAGTTTGACATTGAGACATTATTTTATTAAACTGTGTTCTAATTAGGCTGCTCCAGTGAAAACTGAACCTTGTTATTTAATGATTCTCTTGTATATTATAATTTTTTGTCTCTATGTGTTTGATTATTAATGCCAAACTGGTGAAGGTACTGGCAATATATTCCTCTAAGGTGAGAAGTTCATTAATATATTATTAACCTGCAGAAAGTCAATTACTTTTACATCTAAGTTCGTAGTTAGGCATTTCTTTCCTATATTAAAACCCAGTTTCTTTCTTTCTTTCTTTCTTTCTTTCTTTCTTTCTTTCTTTCTTTCTTTCTTTCTTTCTTTCTTTCTTTCTTTCCTTCTTTCTTTCCTTCCTTCCTTCCTTCCTTCCTTCCTTCCTTCCTTCCTTCCTTCCTTCCTTCCTTCCTTCTTTCTTTCTTTCTTTCTTTCTTTCTTTCTTTCTTTCTTTCTTTCTTTCTTTCTTTCTTTCTTTCTTTCTTTCTTTCTTTCTTTCTTTCTTTCTTTCTTTCTTTCTTTCTTTCTTTCTTTCTTTCTTTCTTTCTTTCTTTCTTTCTTTCTTTCTTTCTTTCTTTCTTTCTTTCTTTCTTTCTTTCTTTCTTTCTTTCTTTCTTTCTTTCTTTCCTTTTTTTGACAGGCAGAGTGGACAGTGAGAGAGAGAGACAGAGAGAAAGGTCTTCCTTTGCCATTGGTTCACCCTCCAATGGCCGCCACGGCTGGCGTGCTGCGGCCAGCGCACTGTGCTGATCCAATGGCAGGAGCCAGGTGCTTATCCTGGTCTCCCATGGGGTACAGGGCCCAAGGACATGGGCCATCCTCCACTGCACTCCCGGGCCACAGCAGAGAGCTGGCCTGGAAGAGGGGCAACCGGGACAGAATCCGACCGGGACTAGAAGCAGGTGTGCCGGCGCCGCCGGGCAGGGGATTAGCCTAGTGAGCCGCGGCACCGGCCCCCAGTTTCTTATATACATGGTGAATTGCTTTTTTTTCTCTCCTTGTTACTTTCATAATGCATTGAATAAAATGTTGTCAGATGCTTCCTATTTATGTGAGAATAGTGTCTCTAACAGTCCTTCTGTATGACAAAGTATGTTTCTAAATATTTGTTTCTCAAGGGCAGCATTGTGAAGGGAAGGTACCTTTAGTTTCATGGCAGCAATTGGAAAAGATAAGTTAACACACTGAAATTAGCCAAATGCTACCATACTCAGTCCAAACTTTGAGTATAGTTTTGATATATTTGGTAAGGATCTCTTCACAAAATTCCATACACTGAGTGCCTTAAAACACAGAAATTAATGTCTTAGAGTTGTGGAGCCTTGATGTCTGAGATGGAGGTATCACCAGGGTGAGTTCAGCTGAAGGCTGGGGAGTCAACTGGATCCCCAGCTCCTTGGCAGCCTTGGGCTTGCCTTTGCTTTCATATGTATCCATACTTTTACTTTTTACGAAGATGCCAGTCATTCTGATTCATAATCCTCTCCTAATGGCCTTGTTTTTTCATGATTTCCTCTGCAAAGTATTTATTTCAAATAAGGCCACATTCTGAAGTCCTGGGGTTGGGACTTCAAATTATGACACATTGGGAGGACACAATTTAAATCATAACAGTAAGATTACTTCCTCTCCACTTAAGATGACTTTTTCCCACACATAATACTTTAAGGGAAGAATGTCATTAACTTATGAAACACTCTCAGATGAGAAATCTCACCTTGTTTTAAAGTGGACTTCATTGTCAAACCTCACACAAAGCACATTCCAATTAAAATAAGAAATGAGTATGAAAGCTCATTGAACAGTGCGGAGCTAAAAAAGAAAAGTAAAGTAAAAAAAAAACAGCATTAAAACTGCAGAGTGAAGTCAAAACAGAAAGTTAAATAAGAAACCAGTGTTTATAGCCAAAACAACAAGCCATGCTAAAAATAAATAATAAAAAGTCAATCTCTTAAGCAGAAGCAGGCATGTGACATGTGGCAGGCCATGGGGGCTGCTATCTTGGGGTGGAGTCTGTTACCCATCTTCCAGTAAGGGCAAAAGTTCCCATAAGGGCCAGCATCTTGGTGACCTCATGTCCTTCACGGGGGCTGCCATCCTGGCAACTACATGTTTCTGATGGAGGCCTCTGTCTTGGAGCAAAAGTCCTCCCTCCGACAAGAAAAGAAGCCTCCAGGATGTCTAGTGCTCCACCTTCTTGACCAGGTTACCAGGTGGTGGAACCTGCTCCCAGCCAGAAATTACCAATTGAAAGCATGCCTAATTCGAAAATCAAAGACCCTGAGGCAAACCAGAATTTTTGGTACCCTATAAAATTTTTAAGCTTAAAACATATGTAAATTATCCTTAAAACACATCACAAGCAACTTGGAAACTTTAATATGTTGATAAACCCTCACACATTTGCCCTCTGTGAAAATCTTTCATCTTTTTTGCCCAAGTTTCATTAATGTTAACATCACATTCTCACAGTTATCAAAATGAGAAACAGCAAGAACTGAAAGTGATCCTTGCATTTCCCGAAAGCCATAACTGCCAAGAGAAACCAAGGAAGCCCCCTGAGTCCCATTGTTTGTAAAACTGAAGCTGCCTGAAGCAAACATTCTGCTCCTTTGCTAAAGGGGCTAACCTGTGGGTCACCTTGAATAAAAGCAGCCAAAAGCCAACAGGAGCTGTGGGTGGTGGTGGCTGCTGCTCAGGCTGGTGGGGTAGGGCAGGGCTGGCTGAAGCTAGGGCAGGGGTAGCTCCATGTGGGGCAGCTGCTGCAGTGGAAGCAGGAGACCCACACTGGTGAGACGCAAGTGCTGAGAGAGCAAGAGGGCCAGCAGTGACAGGGGCCTGAGTGTGGGCCACAGGTGCAGTGGGAGTGGCAACTCCCCACCCCATCTCCTCCATGTCAGCCCCTGCCCCCCCTCAGGAGCATACTGGCAGCAGCTGGAGAGGCTGAGCCCAGGCACAGCAGCGGCGGAGGTCTCATGCCCAAACCGGAGTAGGAAACTGCCCCCCAAGCAGTGGATGAGGTGTAGTAGACATGCCTGGCCATGGCCAGGTGCACTGTGTGACTACACATTCTCTAATTCTGAGGTGCCTCCAAACACTGAGGCAGGAGGAAAGTGGGATGCAGAAAGATTCTCAAAGGTTAGAAGTTGTGGGAAGCTGTTTGAAAGTCTTTTACCGTGTTGCTAGTTTTTAATGGATTGAAGCAATATTAATAAATGGTACCTCCTATGGTCATCATCTAATATGGGAGACCTTTATTAATTATTTTAATATTATTATCTCAATGGTCCTTATCTATTCAGATAGACTTCTGAATATCAACTTGAATAAAACAGGCACCATGTAAGTTTTAGCATTTATTTAGTGAGAAAAATACACAGGAAAGTGAAGGAGGCTCTATTTAAGGGAAACTGGAGTTTAGAAGTATGAACTGAGTCCATACCAGGCAGAGAACAGGCTGGGACCACGTGGGAGAAATCCACAGGGCAGAATCACATGGAGCAATGTGTGCAGTTAGGAGTAGCCACAGGTAGTGTACTACATGGACAGGAAAGCAAAGGTGTGTGTGGTGGGGGCAGAAGGCCACCCACACAGAGGTGCAGGTCAAAGGAAAGTTCAGGATGCTTCACATCTTTATCTGCTTCCAAAATGGAAGTGGATACACAGTGGACATATACAGGTAAGATCAGGCGATGGCATGAGATCATGCAGGGGGTGGGGGGCATGGTTTCCCAGCTCATGAACCTAATTAATTTAATCATATTTGCCTGCCCATATCACATTCACAAGTGAGAGCTTTGCAGGGTATATATTGTGGGGTGGCAGCTTTTTTAAACATTTGGACTATTTATATTCTCGCCAAGCCTATATGTTTTCTGAGGAAATATCAGCTGTCAGTCTAATTGGAGATAATTTGAAAGTAGCCTAGTGTTTCTGGTGCAGATTTTAAGATCTTTTACTTATGTTTTACTTAGAAAATTTGACTACAATGTGTTGTGTTAAAAATATTTTCTGATCATTGCTTTCAAAAGTTCTATGTGCTTCTTGTAGTTGGATGCCCCTATCTTCCTCCAAAAGGAAATGAATTTTCCTGCTGTTATTTTACTGAATAGACCTCCTAATGAATTCTCTCATTCCACATCTTCAGACATAGATTTTTGGTTGTTTAATAGTATCCCATAAGTCTCAAACATTATTTACAGTATTTTTTAAAATGTTCTTTTTTTCTTACATATCTAAGGATTTGTCTTATAGCTAAACTTTTGTTCCTATGGCTTGAGCAAGTCTCTTGCTATGGCTTCCCACTAATTTTGTGGGGTATATTAAATTCTTCATTTCTAATATTTCAGTTAGATTTTTCTTCAGTATCTCTATCTCACAGGTAGCAGCTGTACTTGGTCTCCCAGATTGCTAGCCCCAGCACATGTTTCTAGTTTTTTGTTATGAATATTTACATATGGACTTGTACAGCATAAACTGTGCAGCATAAACTGATAAGAAAAAATACATTAGAAGTTGTGATACAAGTAATATAGCATAAATGATGCCCTCACATGTGAACAAAAATTAAAGGCAAAGCTTGTTATTACCTAGTTTTTATTTAGCCTGAAATCTCTGCTATGTCCATTACATACTGCCTCAGAACTAGAGAGAACCATTAAGATAACAGCTACATCATGCCCTGTTAACTTGTTTTATTATTACTTCTATGATATGTCTAGTCCATCCTCTCTCACATCTATTTGTTTGACATATATGAATATATATTGGTTTGTGTTTGTTGGGTTCTCATTCTTTGGATTTCCACTTGTTATTGTCAATGTGCTTATCTATTTACTTATTTAATGTTAAAGGAGAAATGTGAATGAGTTCAATGATTTAATTGTTGAGTAAAAGCTATATATACAGAGACTTCTGACACCAGGTCAACCCTGAGGTTCTTTAGGTTCTTTTTGTCTTCTTATTTATTGGGGCAGGGGAGAGAGAGAGAGAGAGACATGAACTGAGATCTTCAATCTGTTGGTTCACTCCACAGATGTCTGTAACCACTGGGCCTGCACAAAGCTGAAGCCTGGGGTCAAACAATCGGTTACAATAGACACCCCTGTGCATTTTTGTTTGAATGTGTGTTTTCAACATATTTGGCTATATATCAAGGAGTTGATTGATGGTTGCTTGATGTGATAAGTTTGCATTTGTTTTTTGAAGGAACTTCCACTGTCTTCCAGTGTTATTGTAGTAATTAACATTTCTACCAAGAGTGAAAGTATATATTTCTCCACAAATGTGTCAGTATTTGACATGATCACTGGTATCTCAATATTGTCTTCATATTCACTTTTAAATTTCCTTTATCTATTATAATATATGATTATGAAGAGATAACTCTGCATGTAACTGAGGAAAGTAACCATCCAAAATCTATTGAAAATATTTAGATACGTTGAACAAAAATCAGTAGTTTCTATAAACGCATATTTTTAAATTTTCATGGAAACATTAAATTAAAAGATAAGTTCATTTTGGTGCAAAATGTTTTTGAAATCCATGTGCACCTGTTAAATCAACAACAGGAGTCACTATGCACTTGTTCCCCATGTAGGACCTCTGTCCTTAATGAGTTGTACTATGAGAATTAATGGTAAAATTAGTCTTCAAGGGGCCGGCACTGTGACTCACTTGTTTAATCCTCTGCCTGTGGTGCTGGCATCCCATATGGGTGCTGGGTTCTGGTACTGGTGGCTCCTCTTCCAGTCCAGCTCTCTACTGTGGCCCAGGAGGGCAGTGGAGGATGGCCCAAGTACTTGGGCACCTGCACTCACATGAGAGATCAAGAAAAAGCACCTGGCTCCTGGCTTTGGACTGGTGCAGCACCAGCCATAGCGGCCATCTGGGGAGTGAACCAATGGAAGGAAGACTTTCTCTCTGCCTCTCTCTCTCACTGTCTATAACTCTATCTGTCAAATTAAAAAAATACTCTTCAAACAGTACTTTATTCTATGTGTGTCTGGGTGTAGACTGTTGAAATCTTTAGAGTTGATATTCTGTATATAAAGATAATTAAAAATTAATTTTAATGAAGAAAGGGATGGGAGAGGGAGTAGGAGGTGGGATGGTTTGGGAATGGGAGGGTGGATATGGGGGAAAGAACCACTATAATCCAAAAGTTATATCTATGAAATTTATATTTATTAAATAAAAACTTTCTGTTAAAAAGAAATCCATGTGTACATTGTGTGTAATACTTATTTTCCATTCACCTTATAAGACCCATCATATGCACTGTTTCATAATCTTATACAGAAAAACAATCATTTTCAATTTTACATTCTGCAAACTTTGAAATCTCATTGTACACACAGACGGTTATAATAAATGGTACCACTAAGAAGTTGGACAGAAGTACTTTGTTGAGGAGAATGAAATACTTGGCAAATAGGAAAGCATTTATACATGGAGTTTTTAGATAAGACAACTCAAAAATTTCAAACACTTTCAAAATAAGTTCACAAGAGATGTTATTTATTACTATTTTAATAAAAGAAGTTATTTTCTATAGACATGCTGATTATAATCTGAGAGACAGAAAGAATAACCTACTGCAAGTGGTAAACCAGATGGTCCCTATGGAGCACTATCAGGTTATTTAATGAAAGAATGTCTAAATCTCATCACTCATATTGATGTCTCCTCCAACAGTCAAAGATGTCCTCAACTATCTCTTCCATGCTGTTTATGTTGAATCTCACTACCCTCCATTTTTAAAGCATTATGCTGGCACGAGTATTACTTTCCCCTTAATATAGTCATGAAAATTGTTTAACTTGATCTAGTTGTACTTTAAAATAATTTTCCTTCATAAATAAAACCCCTAAGGTAAGAGACTGTCAAAGAAGTAGCACTTATGCATTAGCCCCTTCTCTGGGGAAGAGAACCCCAGAAGTACAGATTGCATTTGAGTGTTCTTGGTGCCACATACAAAACTAAGTGTATTTCCTCAATTATATGATTTAATTTTATGATAATCTTCCAGGGTCCCTTTTATACAATTCTAAAATAAAGGTAAATGGCACACTTACATAAGATTCAAAACAACAGCTTGTATTTTACTGATTCACATCTGTGTCTAATAATTCATGTTTCATTTTGATGTGATAATTGACAAGAAACATTTCCCAAAACCCAGAATTTAGCCCAAGGACAAAACTTTGCCCTTTGTATTCTTAAGAACATAACCCATTTCCTACACTTAAATCAATTATCTCTCATCACAACTATGTATCACTAACAGGACTCAGCATAGCCCTATTAGAGTCTATCATGTAACTAAGAAGTTAATAGCCCTCTCTCCTATATTATTTCTAAATTTTTTTGGACCATCAGAGTTCTTCAAGAGTTATTATTGGAACTCTTTGGCCCATTAATCTATCCTGAATAGTGATAATTTATAGCCATGTTCTTATACAAAATTTTTGTGTCAACTCAAAATTTACCAGCAATGAAAGATGCTAAATATGAGAAAGTAAATGACTCTAAACTATAAATATTAGTTGAGATGAAGAAGGAGGTGTTTAAAAATAATACTACAATATAAAATTATAACATACATACTAGATACAGTGACTTTACACCTCTGCATTGAAGCCAAGTTCTTTATTGAGATCAAGATAAAAAGTAGGTAACGGAACCAAAATTTCACTGCTACAAATATTTTTCCTAGGTTTTTTTAAAAAAACTTTTATTTAACAAATATAAATTTCCAAAGTACAGCTTTTGGATTACATTGGTCCCCCCCTCCCATAACTTCCCTCCCAACTGCAACCCTGCCATCTCCCGCTCCCTCTCCCATTCCATTCACATCAAGATTCATTTTCAATTCTCTTTATATACAGAAGATCAATTTAATATATATTAAGTATAGAGTTCAACAGTTTGCACCCACACAGAAACACAAAGTGTAAAATACTGTTTGAGTACTAGTTATAGCATTGGTCAGCCATGTTGGTACCTTCTCAGGATCTTGCCTCCTTTACTGTTTAGGGAAAAGTTAGATAATTACTTTGTCATAAATAATCCTTGGAATAATAAATGGGTATATTTAAAGACCCTTTCCTATAACAATGTACAACCTTCCTCCTCGTACTATCAGAAGTAGATATTTATGACTCACTAATGCACTTTCTAAAGACTTCTGCAACATAAATGTATCTATTTCTCTCTTAGTAGCCATGATTCTAGATGCTAATGCACTGTGCATCTAATAATAGTAAAGCCATTAGGAGCTAAAGATGGCTTCTACTTTCTCATCCATCATGTCATCATATTGATTTAAACTGTAGATATTAGAAGTTTAAGGTATTTCTTCTAGCCACATTTAAGACCTTTTTGTTCCAAGTAATATATAAAACATCTCAACTATCATCTCAGTAGTTGTAACCATGAAGTAAAACTGTATACTCCTGTCTCTTCTTAGAAGTCAATCTTATTTGTTTTCAAAAAGAATTACTTACTTGAAAGGAAGAGTTACAGGATTTAGGTGAGAGGTAGAGATAGATCTTCCATCCAGTGGTTCACTCCCCAAATATCTGCAATGGCTGGAGCTGGGCTGCTGTGAAGCCAGGAGCTGGGAGATTCTTTTGGGGACCCCATATGTCTGAAGATGCCCAAGTACTTGGGCCATCCTCTGTTACTTTCCCAATGACATTAGCAGCTGGTTTGGAAGTGGAGCAGTCCATGTTGGCACCAATATGGGATGCAGTCACCACAGGTGGCAGCTCAATCCGCTACATCACAGTTCCAGCACCTGGAAATCAATACTGACAGGCTGCTCCAAGGTCTGAGATTTTAAATATTTTTAGTCAATATTTATTTTGAAATATTTTGTTATACCATTTATCCACCAAAACACAATGGGAAAAAATAGTATGTTAATGAATCAGAAAATAATAGTTAAAAATGAAGCAGATGTTTAAAATCTTCTTTTTTTTTGTTATTTGAAAAATAGAGGAAGACAAACAGAGAGAAAAAGAGCTTCCATATACTGATTCACTCCCAACATGGCCATAATGAAGCCAAGACCTCAGAACTCCATGTGGGGCTCCTGCATGGCTGGCATGGTACCAGGTACCTGGGTCGTCTCCCACTGCTTTTGCTGGCACATTCACAGGGAGCTGAATCATAAGCATGCTGCAGCTGTAACTCAAATTAGCACTCTGATATGGGATGCTAACCTCAGAAGGAACAGCTTAACTTGCTACACTGCTATGTCTACACCTAAAATATCATTGTATGAACCTTTATATACATCTGAATTTGAAAATCCATGCTCTTGTTCTCTTTGCATGGATTCAAGCTTTGTAAATAATACCACATACTCAAACTTCATAGCACTGAGGACCTTGCTGTAATATAGTGAAGTATTTTGACATCAGAATTTATTATCGGTCCTATGAATTAGAACTCTGAGTTCCACCACATTCTTATTTGTTTCTAGGCAATATAATTCTTTAGATTCCACTTTATTGTTTGGCTATGGTCTGCAGGTGGCTATGCCGTTAATGTCAGGTTGGAACTCAATACCCAATGTGAAAATATTGAAAAGGCTGTGTCTTTATGGGGCAGTTAGGCCCTAACTTTGATATTATGAATGCTGTCCTGGAAAATTCTGGATATTCCCATGATAGGAGGACACATAAAGACTTACAGTAGGCAGAAAATGAGCTGTCTCAAGACAGAATGGGCTAGTGCCTTAATCTTGGATTTTACAACTTTTTTTTTTTACAGGCAGAGTGGACAGTAAGAGAGAGACAGAGAGAAAGGTCTTCCTTTGCCGTTGGTTCACCCTCCAATGGCCGCCGCGGCCAGCACATCCTGCTGATCCGAAGCCAGGAGCCAGGTGCCTATCCTGGTCTCCCATGCGGGTGCAGGGCCCAAGCACTTGGGCCGTCCTCCACTGCACTCCAGGGCCATAGCAGAGAGCTAGCCTGGAAGAGGGGCAACCGGGACAGAACCCGGCGCCCCGACCGGGACTAGAACCCGGTGTGGGGGCGCCGCAAGGCGGAGGATTAGCCTATTGAGCCACGGCGCCGGCCGGATTTTACAACTTCTAGAACTGAGTTACAAGTTACTGTTTAAATTGTCCACTCTAAGGTTTTCTTCATCCAGAAGGGCCTAATATATTATCTATAAAATATTTCATAATATCTATAAGAAGGTAAAGTATGCTAATGTTTATGAATCCATGAAGAACATCACAATTTCTCTTGATGTATTCTTAGGAAATTCACATTTTCAATTATCAAATATGCCTTCCTTAAATTCAGGTTCACTTATGAATTATTTGTTTTCCTTTGTTTTGCTTTTTAAGGTTTTTCTATATTAGTTGTTGAATCATACTATCAATACACACACACATTAAATCCTAAGTAGTTTCATTTGAAATTATTTTGGATCTTTAGTTTACTTTGAGCAAAAATTGGCATCTTAGCAATATTGAACTTTTTCAGATGTAAATTGGTATCTGTGACATATTGCGCTTTCTTTGATGTATTTGCCAGTGTTTTCAGCACACATAGAGGACTTTTTTTGCTGCTGGTAATTGCGCTGGTTTGGTTTTAAGATCAATTCATTGATGGAAAATAAAATATAATTGCCTTTGAATATTAATCTTGTAACTGGAAATATTTTTAAATTTACTTGATTTATTTCACTTTTTTTTGACAGGCAGAGTGGACAGTGAGAGAGAGATAGAGAGAAAGGTCTTCCTTTGCCATTGGTTCACCCTCCAATGTCCGCCACGGCTGATCCGATGGCAGGAGCCAGGTGCTTCTCCTGGTCTCCCATGCGGGTGCAGGGACCAAGCACTTGGGCCATCCTCCACTGCACTCCCTGGCCACAGCAGAGAGCTGGCCTAGAAGAGGGGCAACTGGGACAGAATCCAGCACCCTGACTGGGACTAGAACCCGGTGTGCCAGTTCCGCAAGGTGGAGGATTAGCCTATTGAGCCGCGGCACCGGCCTTGATTTATTTCTAAGGCAGAGTCATAGAGAAAGCATACAGAAAGAAAGAGATCTTCTATCTACTGTTTCAGTCCCTGTATGGCTTCACTATCAGGGCTGGGCCATACTGAAGCCAGGATCCTGGAACTCCTTGTGGATCTCCTACACAGGTGACAGGAGCCCAAATACTTAGGCCAACTTGCACTGCTTTCTCAGGCATGTAGCAGGGAGCTGGATCAAAAATAGATCATCTGGGACTCCAACCAGTGCTCCAGTGTCAGTGTTTTAGGCAGTGGCTTAATGCACTGCAGGCTGAGGCCAAACGCTGGCCATTTTAATGCATTCACTTTTTGCTGTGTCATCTTTTTGTATATTCTTAGGCTTTTCTATAAAAACAATTTGTGAGTGCCCATTACTTACTCAAATATTTCTTCTTCCCCTTTGTCTTCTCTTTCTGCATTTAAATTATATGTATTTTTAACATTTAATTTTGTATCTAATTTTTGCTAGGCTGTTTTTGTTCATTTTTTCTCCTAAATGACTTTGTCATTCAGGTTATATAACTTCAAGCTAACCTAATAGTTTCAGGTTCACTGGTACTTTACTTTGCAGTGCCAAGCCTACTGATTATTCTGTGAAGGGCATTTTTCATCTACATTTTCTGCTTAATTCCTTGCATGTGTCTGCAAAAAGACCCAGTGGATTATGCATATTATTCATGTTTTGTAAAACAAATTTCCAGCATATCAATTAAATTATTTTAAATGCTATGTCTCATGTTGTTTCCTAGTCTGTTCCTGTGCTTGGTTCCTTGGGTGGTACCCTGATTGTTATTGTTTAGTTTTTTTGCATGTCTAATAATTTTAGTGTGGAAAGAGAATGAGTAGAGACATTGAGATAAAGCATTCCATTACTAGATTGGTATCTTTGCCCTGTGGGGAGCAACTCGGACTAGACTAAGTTACTGGAATTAAGACTTATTCTGTGCATCTGCTCTCCCACAATATGGTGCTGAGAAGGGAGTAAACAGCTTCTACACAGCTGCCTCTTGCCAATTTGATTGACTGAGCTGCAGGAGCTGATCTTGCTCCTGATTGGAGGAGAGCAGCGTACTCGGCGTGTGGGTAGCAGAGTTGGGATTGGTGGAAGAGGACTATAAAGGAGGAGAGAGACAACATGCACCAGGAACATCTTTCTGAAGGAACACCTGAGCAGCCCCCAAGAGAGCTGGCCGGTGGTGTGCCACTCCCCCGCGGAAGTGGGGATAGTGGCCAGGGGGCACCGCCCTTTGACGGAGGTGGAAGGGTTGGTAGCCAACCCGGGAAGAACCAGCAGCAAACCCGGGGAGGGCCGAGCAGACAAAAGAACAGCGCAGGGTCCTGTGTCGTTCCTCCGCGAAGAGGGGGAGCAACATTGCCCTGTGTTAAACCTTCATTTTTGATGAACATTGTATACTCTGTATCATGTGCCTACATTCTCTAATGTTGCATTCTACATCATCGGTAGACCAGTACTTTGTAAATGATCTGTATTAAATAGCCAAGTGTTTCTCCAGCCCTTTGTGTTTGAGGTTTTATAAAATAAAATAAATTGAAACAAAATTCTAAGAAATGTAAAATTTTCAAAATATAAGCTTGTTTTTTCAGTTTAAATTCGATGACACAGAAATGACAAATTCCCTAGTCTAATATTTCCCTTACATAATTAATCATTCCTTCTCCCAGTAATTACCTTTTTTTTTTATTATTATTTTTTTTTTATTTTTTTGACAGGCAGAGTGGACAGTGAGAGAGAGAGACAGAGAGAAAGGTCTTCCTTTTGCCGTTGGTTCACCCTCCAATGGCCGCCGCGGCCGGCGCGCTGCGGCCGGCGCACCGCGCTGATCCGATGGCAGGAGCCAGGAGCCAGGTGCTTTTCCTGGTCTCCCATGGGGTGCAGGGCCCAAGCACCTGGGCCATCCTCCACTGCACTCCCTGGCCACAGCAGAGGGCTGGCCTGGAAGAGGGGCAACCGGGACAGAATCCGGCGCCCCGACCGGGACTAGAACCCGGTGTGCCGGCGCCGCTAGGCGGAGGATTAGCCTAGTGAGCCGCGGCGCCGGCCCTCCAGTAATTACCTTTGATTTATTTTTACAACATCTGGAAAATTTATTGTTGTTTCCTCCTTGAAATATATAATAACCTGCTGTGGATATTTGAATTTCACAGTCTAAAGCTATCATAGCCCTGTGTAAATGTGATCATTTATGGTGAACTTTTTTTTTAACTTTTATTTAATAAATATAAATTTCCAAAGCACAACTTTTGAATTATAGCAGCTCCCCCCATAATCTCCCTCCCGCCCACAACCATCCCATCTCCTGCTCCCTCTCCCATCCCATTCACATCACAATTCATTTTCAACTATTTTTATAAACAGAAGATGAACTTAGTATATACTAAGTAAAGATTTCAACGTACTGCACCCACAAATACACATAAAGTATAGAATACTGTTTGGGTAGTAGTTTTACCATTAATTCGCATAGTACAACACATTAAGGACAGAGGTCCTACATGGGGAGCAGATGCACAGTGACTCCCATTGTTGATTTAATGATTGACACTCTTATTTATGATGTCAGTAATCACCCAAGGCTCTTGTCATGAGCTGCCAAGGCTATGGAAGCCTCTTAAGTTCATGTGGTGAACTTTTTAATTGTGAAATAATCAGCAACCTCAGATGTGTGTGTTTGTGTGTGTGTGTGTGTGTGTGTGTCTGTGTATCACAAAGTTATTCAGTTATTCATTTTTGCAGAGCCATCCTAAGGAAATATAATTGTGCACCATTTCCAGATAACTTCATTTAGTATTTCTGAATTTTGTGGAGCTCTACATTTGCCTCTGCCTTTTGAACACTGACATATTTTCTTTATTCTTGTTAATTGATATCATCTTCAATTTACATTTTCAGGAAAATTTCCTCTTTTAATGTAACTTAATGGCCTTTTTGGGTAAATTTTCTTTTGTCTTCTATAACATTAGTATAGTTTCTAAAATATATCCATTTTTCTTACAGTAATGAAAGTATTTTAAATTTTGCTTTTCCATACCTTAACACTTTTGCTTTTTTGTCTTTGATTTATATTTGTCATTTCTATCAACTATTTAAGTTTTCAATAACTCAGTTTTAGCCATTATTTACATTGTAAAACTGATGCTTTCTGGTTTGGCTTTTACATCTTGAATTTACTCAATATTTGATAACTTGTCATGGCAATATTCAAGCACATAGTTTTACAGAACCACCTTAGGGTATGTGATTGCCTGTGTAATCATTCACCACTTCCAGGAAATATGTTTTTACCTTTTATGGATGTAATGAGATTCTAAATATTCATTTAATTTTGAAGGTTAAAGTAGTTGTAAGTGTTGTTCTTAATTTCCCTTTTTTAAATTAGTTTCATTGGTCTATTTTTCACTCATGATACTTATGTCTATTTTTCACGGAGTTAGTCATTTCTTCTCAATTAACCACAATATATTTTACTTCATAAATATCCATTTTTTAATTTTTCATCTTGTCTTTGAGATTACCATCACATCCTAGTCTAAGTAAGTTGTACTACTGTAAACCTGTTGACAAATTGACTCAGTTTTTACCATGAGGTCATGAACTCCACCAAATTTCTTCATGTTGTTCTGATAACCACCAGGTACATGTATTCCCGAGGCATCTTAGGTCTGCCTGATAAATCGGACTTTCCACATGAATACATTTTAACTTATCTGAATTTTTCTGAGACTCTATATTTAGCATCAATGTATGAAAGTTTAAATAGAATACATCCAGAGACTGGCTTCTTTAATATTATTATGCTAACTGATTTGATCTTTGATTTACATTTCATAGGAACTGTTTCCTTCATTTTCCTTTATAAGATAATTGCTCTGTAGTTTCCATCCGGTTCCCTTATATCTATTATTGCTCTGTTAATTCTGCAAAATTACCCAGTGTTTCATAACATCTACTTCCTTATTTAATATTTTTGTGTTTGGGTTTTTAACTGTCACCTCCATAAATTGTTAGTATCCTTTCTAAGCAAATCTGAGTATGTGAACCTCAGGCCATCGTACTTCATTTTTCATTATGAAGATGTTAATTGGCACAATTTTGTTCTGGGAATATTAATGTACAGTTTTCATATGCATTTTAGGTAAATGTGGTCATTACCACACTTTAGCGTGTCATATTTCTTCGCAATTGTGAATGTTTATAAAACTATGAGATTAATTTTGACATTTTTGAGATTGTCAATAGATTAGTTCTAAATATGGTTATCTTATTCTAGCAGTTCTTTATTTTACTTATATTTATTAATGTTTTATTATAATTGTAATAATCTGATTTTTTCTTTATATCTATGTGTCATTATTTTACCACAGGAAATCAGTTTTCTCATAATAATCACAATATATTTTATTATATAACACCTCCATTTATAGTTTATTTTTGTATCTAAGCTTATAGCTAACACCAACATGTCTCTTTAATACTGCATTGTAGGCTGGTAATAACACTGTAAATGCATGGCCACCCTGATGATTATTTTAATTATGAGCTCATCAACTCCATCAAAATACTACAATTTTTCAGAGAAATCTCATCTAATCATTCCTTCCCATAATAAATTTTTATTTCTTTCTGAGTTTTTTGAGAATCTTCATTAATCTTTGATTTTTGAAAGTTTCAACAGAATAGTTCTAGATATACTCATCTTTAATATTATTGTGGTAATAAGTCACAAGATCTTTGGTTTAGTTTTCCTCAATTTTTTTAATTTTATTTTTTTCTGTGTAACTTTATTGACCTTCACACTAACTTCTGTTATATATCCTTTTCTTACAATTATGATTATTCCAAATTATTAATTTCTCTCCAGTAATTATCAACTTCTTAAATTTCATAACATGTCCTTTATTTCATAACATATCCTTGATTTATGTTTATAGAAAAGTTTCTGTTTGGTTTCCCCTTTTAATATAATTATTATTGGCTATTTTTCAGTACTTTTTCTGAAACTGGCTTTTTACTTGACTGTTGCTTTTAATAAACCACTTATTTTTTTCACAGTAATCACAGGATGTATAGAATAGCATTTGCATCCATTTACCATTTTGTCTCTGCCTAGGAAATTGTAACCAGTTTTGTGTATCATAATATGTAGTTTAAGCTAATACTGGTACTGTGAGGTTGCCAAATATCTATGTTGGCTTTTTCCTTATAAATGCCATAATCTCCCTGAAATTATGTAACCCTCTTTACAACTTTAATGAATGCAATTGTTCAGATATAACTTAGGCAAGACAAGGTCAATCACCCTGTCCAGATAACATATTTTGCAGATTTTGTTGATGATTTTTTGAGACTTTGTTTACCTTTAATTTTGAAACTGTGTGCATAGTTACAGATAATGGAAACTTAAGTTTTTAAAATATATGTTATCGATCTTGTTTTGGATTATTATTATTTTTATTTATATTGGTGGACAAATGTCTTGTATTCAAGAGCATAGTGATACTCCCCCCCACCCCTCCCTGCTGCCGACATTCTCACCATCAATCCTCCTTCATTTCTTATTCTTTATTTTAATTTTACAAGGACATATTTTTAGTTTATATTATACTAGTTACATTAACCCTCCATTAAATAAAGAATTCAACAGATAGCAAAAAAAAATTGTTCAACAGCGGTAGAGACAAATCTACTAACAAGAATAAATTCTCAAAATATCACTTCTACTCATACACATTATATTTTTGTACTCTTAATATAAACACAGAGGAATATTACTCAGACATAAAAAAGAATCACATCTTGTCTTTTGCAACAAAATTGATGCAATTGGAATCCCTTATACTTTTTGAAATAAGCCAGTACCAAAAAGACAAATAGCAAATGGTTTCCCTGATCTGTCATAACATAAAATATGAACAAAAATTGTAATTGCAGAATTTAAAAAGGAGAGATTAAAGCAGAGAGAGAGAGATGTATACCATCCACTTGTTTGCCCACATAATTTCCATAACTACTGGTACTCAGACAGTCTAAAGCTAGTAAACAGAACTTCACTCAGGTCTCTCATATGCATGGCAGGAAACTAAGTACGTAGTAGCTCCAAGGTACATTACTGGTAAGGTAGATCATTAGTGCTGAACAGATGGGACTAAAGCCAGGCACTCCAATATGGGAAGAGGAAATCCCAGATAATGAATAAACCCACTGCACTGCAGCAACTGCCATTTGGCATCTTTAACTTTGTAATAGGTGGCATGATTTTTGATCACTAAAACTCTAGAAAATTTTATTTTATATTCATTTGTGATGTAATTGTGATTGTGTGGTTTTCAGCCAATTTGCCTATATCTACATTTTCATTATTTCTCCCTCCATTTATTGACTTTTTTCTCTCAGTAATAACAATAGTTTTTCATAACTGCAAGACTTTTTAAATCCTTACTTTGTTGATATTATATCTTTAACTAGTGCGTATATGCAATATCTTAATCTAAGCCATCCCAGAGCCATGAAACTGTGGATTACTTGTGAGCATTTTGATTGTGAAGTCATCAACTAAGAATCTTGTAGGTTTCCTGGAAACTGCCATTTGCACAGCTTCATGGAGATGTTAGCCTACTGTGTTCATTTACTATGTTCAGGTAACTCTTTCTGGATGTTCATGGAATACTCTAAGTTTGCCTTTGATTTTAAAGCTTTGATAGTATAACTCTAGACATTTGAATTTATTCTTTGATATACTGTAAAATCTGGCATGGTCTTTGATTTGTTTATGTTTCTGAGATATTTTCATATTTTCCAATATTAATGTAACTACTAACAGAAAGTTCCCTATATCTGCTTTTTTTTTTGACAGGCAGAGTGGACAGTGAGAGAGAGAGAGACAGAGAGAAAGGGCTTCCATTTCCGTTGGTTCACCCCCCCCCCAATGGCTGCTGTGGCCAGTGCATCATGCTGATCTAAAGCCAGGAGCCAGGTGCTTCTCCTGGTCTTCCATGCAGGTGCAGAGCCAAAGCACTTGGGCCATCCTCCAGTGCACTCTGGGGCCACAGCAGAGAGCTGCACTGGAAGAGGAACACCAGGACAGAATCCGGCACCCTGACTGGGACTAGAATCTGGGGTGCCGGCACCACAGGCAGAGGATTAGCCTATTGAGCCACAGTGCAGGCCTATATCTGCTTTTAATATCGCCATTGTTCCTTTCAAAAAGCATTTCTTGGTTCTCACAGTAATCATAGTGTTTTCCATTCCATAACATATGCATCCCTTTTTATTATTGTTTTGTTTTTGAGTCTATTCCTGTAACCTGTGTATATCACTAACATCTTATTAAAATAACAAATGTGAACCTATGGCAGTCTTGGTTTGCATGTTCATTGTGACATCATAAGCCTGCTCAAATTTCTGTGAATTTCTGATTTAACGTAAGTTTAGTCTTTAGTACTCTTCTTTAGCCTGCCTTGATTTTTATGACTCCAAAGTTATCAATGAAATTTTTTAATATGCATCTCTAGATACGATTTATCATAGAATTATTCCAGTAGGTATAATGTTGCTTTTTATACATTAATTGTTTTTTACTTTTATATCCACTTCAATTTGGTTGAAGTTAATGTTTTTAACAAATTCCACCATATCTTCTTAAAGATAATTTATAGAATGTAAATTAACCCTTAGTTTTAGAAATTTTATAAAATGTAGTTTGAAATTCTAGGATGATTCCTTTAAAGTTATTTTTTAAAGTGGCTTGATCATTCCTCGATGCAAGGTATGAGTAATGTTCTTCAGTTCTCTTTCTTAAATGCAGTGAATTATTTTCCATCAAAAACGTATATATGATATTGCTTATACCATATTATGAAGATTATGCTCATACTAATAACATAAAATACCTAATTTATGAGCACTCACTTTATTTTTTTTTTTATTTTGGGAGATTTTGCCCATGTAAAAATGCTATGTTTACATAGTGTTCATCAAGTACAGCCTTTTATTAAAAATGGAAATTTTATTGAGGTTTTGGGGTCATAGGACTTGGTCAGCAGGTTGACCTGTGGGGGTAGAGCCATAAATGACCTTCATCCTGGGGAAGAGGTTGAGTATGGCTGCATTTCTCCTTAGCACAATTGACAGCATCAGGGTGTGGATGAGTGTTACACCTGGACAAGCTCGCATAGGGAGAGCTCAATGATGCCGTCTTGCAGGAGGGAATCTTTCTGGATGTTGTAGTCTTACAGTGTGGAAGTCATCAAGCTATTTGCCTGCAAATAGGAGATGCATTGTTCAGGTAGGATGTCCTCTTTGTCTTGGATTTTGGCTTTGACATTCTCAGTGGTGTCACTGGGCTCAGTCTCAAGAGGGGATGGTCTTGCCTCACATGGTCTTCAGAAAGATTTGCACCTCTGCATCTGTGCATCTACTTCACTGCCTCATTGATGAGAAAGGGTGTATTCAGTATTTGAAAACCGTTTCCTTCCCAAGATCACACAGTTGACATCCATACCAGCATACACCTGTAATATTTCTTGTTGACCCACTATGAATAGGTACCTTTTTCTTTTCCAGTGCTTTTCAGATTTTAAGTTTATTTCAGAGTTTATGCAGTTTAATTGATCTGCCTTGGCATAGTGTTTTGTTTGTTTTTCCATCCTGTTCTTGGAGTACAATGAGCAGTCTGGAACTATAGATTTATAATTTTTGCAAATTTGTATATAATTTCTCAAAACATCTACCTGACCATTTCAGAGATCCTATTTAAACTGGCTGATGCTCTTTCCATCCTTTTTAGCCTTCTCTTCAAATTTTGCTTTGATGATTTATATTGCTGTTTTCATGTTCACTCACCTTTTCTTCTGAAATGTCTAATCTACACAATTTCCGTTGGAGCAATTACTTCAAACATTACAGCTTTTCCCTCTAGAAGTTTGTCTTGTTTCTCTCTGCATAATTGCTCTGTGTATTCTTCTATATAAAATTGTGATGCAAGTATAAAATGTTGTAAACTCATCATCAGTACTGCTGCCTGTATTTTTATACATAAACGATATTTATCTATTTTGCTGATATTCTCTACCCTTGGCAAATTTTGTGAGTGATATTAATGTCTTCATCAGTCATGAGCAACTTGCGTCTTACAGGATTTGTTGCTAAAATATTAGATAACTCACACTCCAAACAGCTGAGTCACTCACTGGAAAGATGATTCAGCTGGGCAGGCTTCTTCCTGCAGTGGCTTTGACTCCACATTTAGGCCCTTTGTCTGACCTCAAGGTTTTAAATAAATGTGTAGTTCATAACCTAATAATTTCATGGCTCTACAAACATGTCTTGATGTAGCCTTATGTACCTATATTCAACTGTGTGTATGTGTTAATAATGATGTCTTCAACACTGATCCTTCAACCCATGTATTTTTCTGGGGGTTCCCTTGCTTAATTATAGAGTCCCACTCCAATAGTAACAATTCTGTCTCATTCCATTCAGTTATTCCACCTTGGAACATATTGTTAACCATCTCAAAATTCTGAAGCTGCTCCTGTGTTGGTAAATTCTTCCTTACCTAAACCACACTGCTGTTGTCTGAGACTGAGAGACTCCAATCCATTTGGTTTTTTCTTCTGTAATGATGTATTTATTTGAATATGAGAGAGGGAGAGAGAAATGGAGAGGGAGAGGGAGAGACAAAGAGAGAGAGAGAGAGAGAAAGATAGAGATAGACACACAGAAAGATATCTTCCATCTGCTAGTTCACTGCCCAGATGATTTCAATGGCCAGGACTGGGCCACACTGACCCCAGGAGCCAGGAATTCATCCCAGTCTCCCACTTGGATGGAAGGTTATAAATACTTCTTTCATCTTCCATTGCTTTTCCCAGTCCATCAACAGGGAGCTAGCTCAGAAGTGAATCAACTGGAACAAGAAACTGTGCCCAAATGGGATGCTGGTATTGTGGGTGGTTGTTTAACCTGCTATGTCACAACATGGGCTACTCTATTCACTTTTCTAATTGCCTAAGCAACCACCATTTTTTAAAAATTTTTATTTAATGAATATAGATTTCCAAAGTACAGCTTATGGATTACATTGGATTCCTCCCACCCCCCAATGCCTTCACTCTCACGCGCAACCCTCCCCTTTCCCACTCTCTCCCCTTCCATTCATATCATGATTCATTTTCAATTTTCTATATACACAGAAGATCAGTTTAGTATACATTAAGTAAAGATTTCAACAGTTTGCACCCACATAGAAACACAAAGTGAAAAATACTGTTTGAGTACTCGTTATAGCATTAAATCTCAATGTACAGCACATTAAGGACAAAGATCCTACATGAGGAGTAAGTGCACAGTGACTCCTGTTGTTGACTTAACAAATTGACACTCTTGTTTATGGCATCAGTAATCTCCCTATGCTCCAGTCATGAGTTGCCAAGGCTATGGAAGCCTTTTGATTTCTCTGACTCTTATCTTATTTAGACAAGGTCATAGTCAAAGTGGAGGTTCTCTCCTCCCTTCAGAGAAAGGTACCTCCTTCTTTGATGACCCGTTCTTTCCACTGGGATCTCACTCATACAGATCTTTCATTTAGGTCCCTTTTTTTTTTCTTTTGCCAGAGTGTCTTGGCTTTCCATGTCTGAAATACTCTCATGGGCTTTTCAGCCAGATCTGAATGCCTTTAGGGCTGATTCTGAGGCCAGAGTGCTGTTTAGGACATCCGCCATTCTATGAGTCTGCTGTGTATCTCGCTTCCCATGTTGGATCGCTCTCCCCTTTATTTATTCTGTCGGTTAGTATTAGCAGGCACTAGACTTGTTTATGTGATCCCTTTGACTCTTAGTCCTTTCATTATGATCAATTGTGAACTGAAATTGACCACTTGGACTAGTGAGATGGCATTGGTACATGCCACCTTGATGGGATTGAATTGGAATCCCCTGGTATGTTTCTAACTCTACCATTTGGGGAAAGTCAGCTAAGCTACCACCATTAACATCTCCTTAAGTGAGGTTTTAGAATTTACAACATAGTTTAGTATCGCTCCCTGTCTTCACGGAGGAACGACACAGGACCCTGCGCTGTTCTTTTGTCTGCTCGGCCCTCTCCGGGTTTGCTGCTGGTTCTTCCCGGGTTGGCTACCATCCCTTCCACCTCTGTGGAAGGGCGGTTCCCCCTGCCACTTTCCCCACTTCCGCGGGGGAGCGGCACACCGCCGGCCGGCTCTCTCGGGGGCTGCACAGGTGTTCCTTCAGATAGATGTTCCTGGTGCATGTTGTCTCTCTCCTCCTTTATAGTCCTCTTCCACCAATCCCAACTCTGCTACCCACACGCCGAGTACGCTGCTCTCCTCCAATCAGGAGCAGGTCCTGCTGTTTATTGGTTGAACTGGAGGCAGCTGTGTAGAAGCTGTTTCCTCCTCTCCCAGTGCCATATTGTGGGAGAGCAGATGCATAAAATAAGTCTTAATTCCAGTAACAATCTAGTCTGAGTTGCTCCCCACAGTTTAGGTTCCTCCATCACATTCTGTATAGTTTCTGAATTGCCTGACATTCTACATTATTTTTCTTTCATTTAAAGACTTTAAAGTCCTATATATTTGGAAAAGCAAATGTGGCAATGTATCCACATTATATTATCCTATAGCATCACTGTGATTAACCTATATCCATCTTTCCCTCATACCTCATAAAAACTATTTTTTCTTATATCGCTCCCATCTTTTATTTTCATCTTTTCAACTGGAGGTATACATTAATAGTTCCATCAGAATGTATGTGACATGATACCCATTCCCTTTATTCTTGAGCAGACTTATGTTGTGTGGGTATCACAGAGATTATTTTATATGTACCTATGGAAAGATATTGATGACTTCCTATTCTTGGTGGAAATAAAGTGGTAATGAGAGATTGCATGCCAGTTTTCAAACATCTGAGTAAATCCCTTGCTACATAATTCCTTGCTCCTCATTAAAGACTCTAAAATCTATCTAGGAAAATGCTAACCTGCGGGGCAGGCACTTGGCACATTGCTGAAGACATTACTTTGGACCTCTCATACTTGTCAGAGTTCTAGCTAGATGGATTGGAACTAGCAGTTGGAGAATCTCGCCATCTCTCATTGTTCCAGTGTCTCCTTGCATTTCAAATGAATATTCTAAATAAAATACAACTTAAAGTAGTAGAAATTGTCTAACTGAAGTCTTCAGTTGCTTCACCATATTGCATTTCCACCAGCAGTGAATATTATTTTTATTTCTTGCCAACTGTTTGTCCATGATTAAATTTTTCATATACGTAGTGTGTATGTAGTGACATCAGTGTGGTTTTCTTTTACAATTTTCTGATGAGATATGATGGTTAGAATATTTTCAAGTGTTTTTTTAAACTTTTATTTAGTGAATATAAATTCCAAAGTACAGCTTATGGATTACAATGGCTTTCCCCCCTCCATAACTTCCCTCCCACCCCCAGCTCTCTCTTCCCTTCCATTCACATCAAGATTCATTTTCAATTCTCTTTTATACAGAAGATCAGTTTAGTATATATTAAGTAAAGATTTCAACAGTTTGCACCCACACAGTAGCACTAAGTGTAAAGTACTGTTTGAGTTCTAGTTATAGCATTCATTCACATTGTACAACACATTAAGGACAGAGATTCTACATGAGGAGTAAGTGCACAGTGACTCCTGTTGTTGACTTAACAAATTGACATTGGCTTAGGGATTAAGGTGATGTTGGCTTCATAGAAAGAATTTGGGAGGATTCCATCTTTTTCAATTGTTCTGAATAGTTTGAGAAGAATTGGAGTTAGTTCTTCTTTAAATGTCTTATAGAATTCAGCAGTGAATCCATCTGGTCCTGGGCTTTTCTTTGTTGGGAGGGCCTTTATTACTGTTTCAATTTCTTTCTCAGTTATGGGTCTCTTTAGGTTTTCTGTGTCTTCATGGTTCAATTGAGGTAGATTGCATGTCCAGGAATCTATTCATTTCTGATAGATTTCTTTGTTTGCTGGCATACAACTCTTTGTAGTAATTTCTGATGATTCTTTTTATTTCTGTGGTGTCTGTTGTTACATTCCCATTTTTATCTCTGATTTTATTGATTTGGGTCTTTTCTTTTTTTAGTTAGTTGAGCCAATGGTGTATCAATTTTATTCATTTTTTCAAAAAACCAGCTCTTCGCTTGGCTGATTTCTTTGTATTTTTTTTTTTTGGATTCAATCCTATGATTTCTTCTCTGATTTTAATTATTTCCCTTCTCCTACTAGTTTTGGGTCTGGTTTGCTGCAGTTTTTCTAGATCCTTGGGATGCGTTGAAAGCTCATTTATTTGGTGCCTTTCCAATTTCTTGATGTAGGCACCTATTGCTATAAACTTTCCTCTCAGTACTGCTTTTGCCGTATCCCCTAAGTTTTGATATGTTGTGTTGTTATCCTCATTTACTTCCAGAAAGTTTTTGATTTCTTGTATGACCCACTGTTCATTCAGGAGCATGTTGTTCAGTCTCCATGTGTTTGCATACTCTCTAGGGATTCCTGAGTTGCTAATTTCCACCTTCATTCTGCTGTGGTCTGAGAAGCTGCATGATATGATTCTAATTCTTTTAAATTTGCTGAGACTTGCTTTATGGCCTAGTATGTGGTCAATCCTAGAGAAAGTTCCATGCACTGCTGAGAAGAATGTAAAATCTTTAGATGTAGGATTGACGGTCCTGTGATACCTGTTAGATCCATTTGGGCAATAGTGTTGATTAAATCTGTTGTTTCCTTGTTGATCTTCTGCCTGGTTGATCTGTCTATTTCTGAGAGTGGAGTATTGACTATTGTATTGGAATCTAAGTCTCCCTTTAAGTCCCTTAACATATCTTTTAAATAAACCAGTGCCCTGTAATTAGGTGCATATACATTTACAATAGTTGTATCTTCCTGTTGAACCAAACCCTTAATCATTATATAGTGCCCCTCTTTGTCTCTCTTAACAGTTTTTGTGTTAAAGTTTATTTTGTCTAATATTAATATGGCTACACCTGCTTAAATATGTTACCTGCACACTTCTTGATTTTTTGCTTAGATATTGTGAAATTTAATTATCACACCCAAAATCATCTATTTCTTTCCATGTAGATATTTTATTGTTTGGATTTTTTTATTTAAGGATATGATTCATTTTGAGTTACATTGTGCAAAGTCTGTAGCTATGATCATTTTTGTGTGCACTGTTATCCACATATTTAAGATAGATATTTTTATATTCTTCAGATTTGTTTTGGAAATTACTGAAGTCACTTAGAAACTGAGTTTTTTTCTTTTCAAGAGTTAGTTTTATTCTTCCTTAAGTGGTTCCAGGTCACCATTACATTATGAATTATTTTTACCTTTATAAGGCAATTATTTTCTTAAAATTGTCTATGCCACAAATTGAAGGAGTCTACCCTGGTTAGAGAGAACAGGCTCTATTTCTGTATCTAAACTCTGATATGTTACCTGTTCCCTGTGATTCCTTGGATGTTTTTGTCCCAGTCATCAGCTTGTTTCCTTCTGTGCATGTTCTGATCAGTCCTCAGCTGAAATATTCCAAGGTAACCCTGGTGATCTGGAGCCTGAAGCTGGCGCGCGCTCTCTCTCTCTCTCTCTCTCTCTCTCTCCATATTCTCTCTTTCTCTCTCACACACATATTCTTTCATTGTGGGGTGACTATTTTAAGTGTACTGTTTTATTTCCTTTAGTTTAAAGTTTTCTTATACATTTTGGATAATACATATATTCCTTTATCACCTATATATTTAGTGATTATTGTCTCCAAGTTTGGGACTTCCTTCCTTTTCCCTTTACATTCTCTGTCAAAGAGATATTTTTCACTTTAAATGAGGTCCAGTTAGCAATCATTTACTTCAGATCATGCCTTCAGTGGTGTATCAAAAGCTCAGCAGCATATATTCTCTTACACTATTTTCTGGTAGGTTAATAATTCTGCCTATTTAAGTTAATTTTTATGAAACATGTGATTTGCATTACATTATGTTAGATGTCCAATTTTTGAAACACTATTTGTTGAAAGGTCATCTTTGCTCCATTATATTTTCTATATTCTTTTGTCAATGATCTGCTATCCATACTCAGACTATTTCTGATTCTGTTGTGCAGATATCTGTCTACTTCTTATTTCACCAATATTGCCCTTTCTTGGTTAACTTTCTAAAATTTATTGAAGTTATACATTGCTGATCTTCCTAGTGTGTTCTACTCTTACACTGCATTGATGGCTATTCTGGGACTTTCAATTTTCCATATTAAATTTAGAATCAGATTTTGGTTCAACTCACAAAATAAGTTGACATTATTTTGATTGGGGTTGTGTTCAATATAAATGTCTAGTGGAGAAGGACTGATCATCTTAATGATGCTGGGCCTTCTTACCCATTACCATGGAATGCATCTCCAACTATTTAACTCTTCGTTAGTACTTTTCTATAAAGGTTTATAATGTTCCTCATATAAATGTTTTACATATTTTGTTATACTCTATTGACATTTACATAACTTGCATAATTATACCAGTATATATCTTCAGGGGGATAAATGGAAGTAACACGCTTTATTTAAACTTGAGCCATTTATTGCTGGCATGTAGGAAAGCAACTGATCACAAGCATGTGCAATCATGGTATGATTGACCATTGGTTCAAAGAGTAATTTTGTTAGTCCTTTTGCATTTGACAATATAAGTAATTATGTCCTCTTTGCACTAATACCATTTTCTTCCTCAAGCTATGTGCCTTTTATTTCATTTATTATCTATGGCATTAGCTCAGACTTCTAATAGGATGTTGAAAAGTGAGCAAGGACATGCTTGCCCTGCTCCTGTACTCAGTGGTAAAATTTAGAGCTTCCCACCATTATCTGATGTCAGATGAAATGTCGATGTGAATTCTTTTTATTAATTGAGGTGTCTATCTCTCATTTAACTGTGACCCCTGTTCACCCGTGGTGTGTTGTCATTTATAACATCTCTGACATTCATGTCAGCTTTCAACATTCCCTATTCCTTGTGCCTGCAGCACGTGCCAGCTGCATGAGTCTCCACCCCCTGTGTCTCCAGCAATCTTTTCCTGAGTGTCTCCCTGTACCATGCCAATCATCATGTCCTCCAGCCCCTCTTACATGAAGCCAAGATCTTCCCTCAACTGTCTGCTTCCCTTCCCCAGAGTGATCTTTCTATTACCCTGCAGTAACTTCATTGCCTGTGCTTCCAGCTCTTGGCAACCTTTATACACCTCTCTGCTCTTGCTTGAACCCACTGTCATGCTTAGGTTTCTAGAACGCCTCTGACTGCAGCCGGGTTTTTCTCTGCGTCCCCATGCCCACTACCCATACCCTAGGCACCTCCTGTTTCTGCATCTCCTGTTTTCCTCCCATGGTCTATCCGCATTTTGAATATTTGGTTATCTGGCTAACTACTGAAGAACAAATTGATTCTATATGAGTTTTATCCATTATGAATGAAGTTGCTATACATATTTCACATCAGTTTTTATCTACTCTTGTTTTGAATATATTGGACCCTGTGTGCTGTAGGATATGGTTATACTATGGTTGGATTTCTAATAACACATCAAGATGTCTGGTAAAATTTCTGTCCCACTATGCATTCTCACCAGTAATGAATAAGATATACTGCTATTCTCTATTCTTGTAAAGATTTGTGTTTTTGGCTGGTGCCGCGGCTCAGTAGGCTAATCCTCCGCCTAGCGGCGCCGGCACACCAGGTTCTAGTCCCGGTCGGGGCACCAGATTCTGTCCCGGTTGCCCCTCTTCCAGGCCAGCTCTCTGCTGTGGCCCGGGAGTGCAGTGGAGGATGGCCCAAGTGCTTGGGCCCTGCACCCCATGGGAGACCAGGAAAAGTACCTGGCTCCTGCCTTCAGATCAGCGTGGTGCGCTGGCCGCGGCGGCCATTGGAGGGTGAACCAATGGCAATAGGAAGACCTTTCTCTGTCTCTCTCACTGTCCACTCTGCCTGTCAAAAAAAAAAAAAAAGTTGTGTTTTCATGTTAATTTTTAAGCCCCGCAGCACAGCATCTGCAGCCTCGGAGGCTCCCTCACTTCCTCCCACCCTGGAATGGCCCCGAGCTGCTTCTACCCCGCGCAGGCGTCCAAGCCTGCCCGGCGGAGCTCAGAGCCCCCAGAGCCCCAGGGTGCGACCCCCCCCGGGGGCCACTGCCCCTCTCTGAGCACCGGAGGAGGGGTGGACACCCGGCTGCTGACCTGGGAGACGGAGGGGCCTCACTTGGGAGGGCCTTTCATTCATTCACTCACTTGCCAGCCCCAGGGACCCAGCCCAGCCCCCATCCTTGCAGCGTCAGGGGCGGGGCGAGGAGGCGCCCATGGCCCCTTGACCCCCACCGGGCCCGGCCCCACCCCCGCTGACATTCCCTTCTGGCCCTGGGACACATTCTGTGGTTTGCAGCAGACTGGCCGGCTCCTCAGAGCCTCAGATGTGGGCACAGTGGGCGGCGGCTGAGGGCCTGGAGACAGAGCACCCCGACCCCCACCCCAGCGCCAGCACAGCAAACAGCAGGGGAGGCACTCAGAGGGGCACAGTGGGCGCCCGCGCAGCCCTGCTGCCTAAGCTCCACAAGGCTCCCTAGGGCCCCGCCCACCCATCCACAGCTTCATCTCGCCCCAGGGCCTTTGCACGGCTGTGCCCTCAGACCCCAGCCCCCAGACCCC
The DNA here is from genome assembly GCF_964237555.1 of Oryctolagus cuniculus. Taxonomy (NCBI): domain Eukaryota; kingdom Metazoa; phylum Chordata; class Mammalia; order Lagomorpha; family Leporidae; genus Oryctolagus; species Oryctolagus cuniculus. The sequence goes on from NC_091432.1 coordinate 130,917,925, forward strand.
CTGTCAGCGACCCCTCCTCAGCGCCAGCCCCGTGCCCACAGGCCTGGGGCCTGGCTGCCAGTTCACGGCAGAACCTCCCAGGGTCCAACCACGGCCGCCCCCTTCGTGCCCGGCCTGCAGTTACGGCCTGGGCAGCGGCCTCAAGGGAGGCAGGGGAGACCGAGGCTGGTGGCGGCCCCGCGCATCCTCGCTCTCGCCTCCTCCATGGGACCCCCCACCCCACGGAAGAGACAAAGCCACGGAAGCGGCTCTCGCAGCCACGCCGGCTGCGGGTCCCGTTTTCCCGCCTAGACCCCGGCCGGACAGGTGTAGACGCTGCCCTAGTAGACGCCCTCGTGCCGCTGGTCTCGGATGCCTCCTGAGACTCGGACCTCGGCCCTGCATAGCGAGGCCGGCGCGGCCCTGGAGGGCACGTGGCCCCCTCCCAGGCGCCAGGGCGGCCACATGACAAGGCTGTGCTGGGAGCCGGGTGGGGGGGGTGACACGGCTCCGGGCTCCTGCCGAGGGCTGGCAGCCAGCTGACCCCAGGCCGCACCTCTGCAGGAAACCCCCCTGCTGATGTGCACCCTGGGCTCGCTGGTGGGGCATAACCCCCCCTGAATGGGAACCTGGGCCTCTGCTGGGGTCTCCCCCGCTGCTCTGCTCCAGCCACACCGGACTCCTGGCTCCATGCTGCCCCAGGGCTTTGGCACCGGCCCTGCCCTCAGCACCTTTTCTCTTTGCCCATTTTGCCAGCTGCCGGGTCTCAGCTCTGCGGCTGCCCAGGCCCACGGGGACCCCTGCCCCCCTCTGCCCCCACCTGCCCTTCTCTTGAGCACCCGAGACAGGGCCGGAATACAGTAGGCACATGATAAATGCTGGCCAAGGGGAGACTGAGAGCTGAAGCTTGGCCTTGGAACTGGGCACCGGGGACCTCCAACCCCGCCTGGCAGCTGCAGGGGACAGGGCCCTAGAGCCACGGCCTTGAGACCCAGGCCGCTTCCCGGAGGGGGGACGACGGGGTCGGTGAGGGGGCAGGTGCTCAGCGGGGGCAGGGGGCTCCTCCCCACCCCATGGCTGGCCCAGGGATTCTTGTGGGAGGGCAGCAGAGGTGGCGTTGTGCGGGGTTGGCTCCCTTGGCACTCAGGCGGGCGTGGGGCCGCCGGCCTCTCTCTCTCAGGCTCAGGACACTCTGGATGGTGGCCCCAGGTGACCACAGTCCCACATCTGGCCCTGCTCAGCCTCAGCCAGGGAATGGACGCCCGGGCCCTTTAAGGAAATGCTGGTGGGACTGCGGGGATGGCTGCAGCCCCCTCCTCAGTGTGTGAACCACTAACCCAGCCCCAGAGCCCACACAGCAGGGTGCGCAGATCCCCCAGGCTCAGCAGGTGGGGACGCTTCCAGAATGTTCCATGCAACCACAGCAGGACGCACCTCCCTCTCGAGTTAGCATAGCTGTGCGCTGAGCAGCCCCCAGCTGGGTCCACCCTCCCCCTCCTCCAGCCTCAGCTTGCCCCTGTCCCCCAGTGAGGCACGGAGCACTCATTTGGGGCCTAATAAATGCTCGTTTGCTGCACTCCAGGAAGGTGCCTGTGCAGAACCAAGGCTTGGCCTCTGCTGCCCCCTGCTGACCACCTGGAAGGAGGCCTCCAGGAGGGAATTCTTTCCCTCCTTTAAGATTCACCTCTTAATTTATTTGAGAGGTAGAGGTGGGGTTGGGGGAGGTCTTCCATCCGCTGGGTCACTCCCCGGACGTCTACAGCGGCCAGAGCTGCGCTGATCAGGAGCCAGGAGCTCCATCCGGGTCTCCCACACAGGTGCGGGGCCCGGGGACTCGGGCCATCTTCCTCTGCTTTCCCATGCCACAGCAGAGAGCTGGATCGGAGTTGCAGCAGCCAAGATTCGAACCGGCGGCAGCTTCACCCACTGCGCCCTAATTCCCTGAAAGGGACCTTTCTAGGGTTTTGAGCTGTTCCTAGGGCCAGGAGGGACTCAGTGTTCGAATTTGCACCCCCCGCCCCATTTCTGCAGATTCAGCCCGGGCCCAGGTAGAGCCGCTGCAGCGGACGCCGCGCGCTGGGCACCGGGTCCAGAGGTGGCCGGCCCTGGTGGCTTAGCCCCGCCCGCCTTCCTGGCGGCTGGGGGTCGCGGGGGTCTCCTGTCTCCTGGGGGCGGTTGTCATGCACCTGCGGCCTCTCGCCTCGTCCCTGGCCACTTGGCCCTGTGCTCAGCTCCCTGGAGCAGTCGCGCTGGAGTTCAGGACTCCAGGGCGGGGGTCGCTGCTCCGGAGGCCTGCAGCCCCCTGCACTGGGCCAGGGTTCGAGTCCTGGGTCTCCTGCTCCAGGCTCCAGCCCCACTACCCACACGGAGTGCAGAGGGAGCTCCAGGCTCCAGCTCTGGCGTGGCCCAGCCCCTACCCATGGTGGGCACTGAGGTTTAGGTCTCTGGGCGTCCACGTGCCGGGGGTGGCTGAGCACGCACAGGAGCTCCTGGCCACAGAATAAGGCGGCTGCTGAGAGGGTGCCCCCAGGCGGGGCCCCCCCACAGCATCGCAAGCACCCCCAAGCCAGGGCCCTGACTCCCCAAGCCCGGATCTCACAGGGTAAGGGGCCACCCGTGTGTGCCACTCACCACCCTGCCCAGCCCCAAACCCTGACTCAGGCCGGCATTTGGCCTAAGGGCTGAGGCGCCTGCACCGCACACCAGATGCCCAGGTCCAGTCCCATCTGGCTCCTGACGCCAGCTCCCTGCTTGCTTAAAGATGTATTGATTTGAAAGGCAGAGAGATGGGGAGAGGGAGGTGATGGCAAGTGATGGGAGATGATGGAGATGATGGGAGATGGGGGTCTTCCATCCACTGGCTCACAGTGGCCAGGCGAGTGCGGGGGGCTAAGAGCTCCACCCGGGGCTCCCACTGGGTCTACGGAGGGGATGGGGCATGGGGAGGGGGAGAAGGCGCAGAGTCAGCCCTGTAGCAAGTAAACTTTTATTAAATAAGCTTTTTTTTTCAGACCAAAAAATTGTGTTTTCATGTTAATTTTTAAGTAAAAGCATCCTAATACATGATGTGTCCATCTTATTGCTGTTCAAATATGCTTCTCCTTAATGTAGAGTGCATTTCACTTTCTCATAATTCTCTAATATTCAGAATGCTTTATGTGCTTAATTGTAATGTGTGTGTACATATAAACATGAATGAAAAGTTCAGATCATCACTTTTAATCATCTATATATGAGGGAGAAGGTGTCATATTTGCCTTCTATGTCTGACTTATTTCACATGACCTAATGACTTGCAGTTCTGTGCGTTTGCTGCACATATTAGGATTTCATTCTTATTTGTGGTGAATAACACTCCATTTTGTGTATATAGATGCATTATCTATCTATCCATTGATGGACCCCTAGATTGATTCCGAATCTTGGCTGTTTCTAATAGTGCTACAATTAATATAGGAGTGCAGGTATTTTCTCAAAATCCTGAATTCATTACCTCTGGATTATATGCATACACAGGTAGGACAGCTGGGTCACATAGTGGATTTGTTTTTAGTTTCCTTGAGGAACTCTCATACCAATCTCCTAGTGTTTGTACAAATTTGCATTCAATCCAAAAAGGTATAAGGATTCATTTTTGTCCACATCTTCACCAGACTTTTTGTTTTATCTTGTTGGTTTTGTCCATTTTACTTTTGATTTGAATTTTGCTGATGGATAATGTCAGTTTTATACATATTTTTGTCACATATTTATTATTTTGAGACATGACTATTCATACCTTTTCCTCATTTCTTAATTTTTTAAAAATTTATTTGACAGGTAGAATTATAGACAATGAAAGAGAGAGACAGAAGTCTTTCTTCCATTGGTTCACTCCCCAAATGGCTGCTACAGCTGGTGCTGCGCCAATCTGAAGCCAAGAGCCAGGTGCTTCTTCCTGGTCTCCCATGCGGGTGCAGGAACCCAAGCACTTGGGCCATCTCCACTGCCCTCCTGGGCCACAGCAGAGAGCTGGACTGGAAGAGGAGAAACCAGGACTAGAACCTGGTGCTCATATGGGATACCACAGGCAGAGGATTAACCAAGTGAACCATGGCTCCGGCCCCTCATTTCTTAGTTTTTTAAAAATTCCATGAATTCCTTCAGTATTCTGGATTTTATTCCATTGTCAGATGAAGAGCTTACAAATAGCCTGCGCCTGCAAATATTTTTCTACCATTTGATTATCTCTTTACTGAATGATTGTTTCCTTTGATGTGCAAGTCAAAATCTCAGTGGTGGAGACCAGAAGCAGCACTCTAACATGGAATGCAGGCCTCCCAATTGGAAACTTAACCAACTGTACCACAATGCCTGCCCCACTGAATATATATATTTTCAAGTATTATTTCTTCTTGCTGGATTGATATTTGTATTATTATGAAATGACCTTCTTTATATTTTATTACCATTAATTTTAAATTTATTTCATCTGATGCAATATGACTAAACCCACTTTCATTTGAATTCACATGGACTTTTCCATCCCTTTCACTGTCAGTTTGTGCATGTGCTTCAAGGTGAAGTGATTTTCTTGTAGGCAGTGTATTTTCCTTTTTCATGTCTGATTTTAGTGATTTGGTCTTCTCTCTTTTTATTGTTAGTTGGGCCAATGGTATATCAATTTTGTTTATTTTTTCAAAAATCCAGCTCAACATTTCACTGATCTTTGGCATTTTCTTAGTTTCAATTTTGTTTATTCTGTATTGGTAGTTATTTCTTTCCTCCTCCTAATTTTGTATTTGGTTTGCTATCATTTTTCTAGGTCCTTGAGATGCATTGGTAGAAAATTTCTTAAGTGTCTTTCCAATTTTTAAAGATAGACACCAATTATTATAAACTTCCCTCTGAACACTGCTTTTACTGTATCCCATATGTCTTGATATGATGTTTTCTGCTCATTTTTTCCAGAAAATTTTGATTTTCCATTGAATTCTTATATGACCCACTGTTCATTCAGGAGCATGTTGTTCAGTCTCCATGTGTTTGTGTATGTTGTAAAGATTCTCGAGTTGTTAATTTGCAGCTTCAATCCATTGTGGTCAGAGAAGATGCACGGTATAATTTCAATTTTTTTGATTGCTGAGACTTTCTTTATGACCTAGCATATGGTCAATGCTAGAGAAAATCCCATGAACGGATGAGAAGAATGTGTGTTCTGCTACTGTAGGATGAAAAGTTCTGTAGATATCTGTTGTGCCTATTTGGTCCACAGTGTTGATTAGCTCAGTTATTTCTTGATTTTGTCTAGTTGATCTGTCCATTGATTAAAATGGGGTGTTGAAGTCTCCCATTACTGTTGTATTGGAGTCTATGCTTCACTTTTGATCAATTAATATTTGTTTTAAATTGCCAGGTATGATGTAATTGGGTTCATACGTTTAATATAGTGACATCTTCCTGCTGAATTGATCCGTTAAGCATTTCATAGTGCCCTTCTTTTTCTCTTTAAACAATTTTTGTGTTGTGCCCCCAGGGCAACCGGGGCAGAATCTGGCACCCCAATTGGGACTAGAACCCGGTGTGCCAGTGCCGCAAGGTAGAGGATTAGCCTATTGAGCCATGGCGCCGGCCTTCTACTGTACTTTTACTGGGAGATTTTCTGCCTACACATTCTTTCATAACAATGACTATCTCTATGTTTCTGTGTGTAGCCATCCTTAAGCATCTTTTGTAAAGCTGCACAAGCGGTGAAATCTATTTTGTCTGATATTATGATGGCTTGACCCACTCTTTTTTGTTTTCTGTTAGCATGGAATAACTTTTCAGTCTCTGTGTGTATATTATTGGTGAGATGTGTTCATTGTAAGCAGCAAATAGAGAGCTCTTGTTTTTTAATCAATTCAGCCAGTCTATCTTTTAACTGGAGAGTTGAGGCCATTTACATTCAAGGTTACTATTGATATGCAACAACTTGGCCCTGCCATTTTTCCATAAATATTACTATTGTTTACTTTGGATTTCTATTGCATTTTTTAAAGATTTATTTATTTATTTATTTGAAAGGTACAGCTACAGAGAGGCAGAGGCAGAGAGAGAGAAAGGTCTTCCATCCACTGACTCCTCAGATGGCCACAATTGCCAGAGCTGCACTAATCCGAAGCCAGGAGCCAGGAGCTTTTAGCAGGTCTCCATGCAGTTGCAGGGGCCCAAGGACTTGGGCCATCTTCTGCTTTCCCAGGCCATAGCAGAGAGATGGATAGGAAGTAGATCAGGCCAGTGCCATGGCTCAATAGGCTAATCCTCTGCCTGCAGCACTGACCCACTGGGTTCTAGTCCTGGTCGGGGTGCCGGATTCTGTCCTGGTCACTACTCTTCCTGTGCAGCTCTCTGCTGTGCTCCAGGAGTGCAGTGGAGGATTGCCTAAGTGCTTGGGCCCTGCACCCGCATGGGAGACCAGGAGAAGCACCTGCTCCTGGCTTCGGATCAGCACAGGGCACCAGCCACAGTGTCCATTGGAGGGTGAACCAACGATAAAGGAACACTTTCACTTGTGTCTCTCTCTCACTTTCTACTCTGCTTGTCAAAAAAAAAAAAAAAAGGAAGTGGATCATCCAAGATTTGTACTGGCACCCATATGGGATCATGGCACTGCATGATGTGGCTTTACCCACTACATCACAGTGCTGGTCGCTCTACTGTACTTTTGTTTTAAATTTTTTCTAAAATTTTCACAGGCAGAGTGGACAGTGAGAGAGAGAGAGAAAGGTCTTCCTTTTGCCATTGGTTCACCCTCCAATGGCTGCCGTGGCCGGCGCGTTGCGGCTGGGCATCACACTGATCCAAAGGCAGGAGCCAGGTGCTTATCCTGGTCTGCCATGGGGTGCAGAGCCCAAGCACTTGGGCCATCCTCCACTGCACTCCCGGGCCACAGCAGAAAGCTGGCCTGGAAGAGGGGCAACCAGGGTAGAATCCGGCACCCCAACTGGGACTAGAACCCGGTGTGCCAGCGCCGCAAGGTGGAGGATTAGCCTATTGAGCCACGGCGCCAGCCTTCTACTGTACTTTTACTGGGAGATTTTCTGCCTACACATTCTTTCATAACAATGACTATCTCTATGTTTCTGTGTGTAGCCATCCTTAAGCATCTTTTGTAAAGCTGGACAAGCAGTGATAAATTCTTTCAATTTCTGTTTGTTATGGAAGTGTTTATTTCACCTTCATTCCTAAATGAGAGCTTTGCAGGGCATGGTGTTCTGGGTTGACAGTTGCTTTTTCTCTTAAGACTTAGACTATGTCTCTCCATTCTCTCCTGTTCTGTAGCGTTTCTGATGAGAAGTCAGAAAGTAATCTGGTATTTCTCTTGTGCACATTTTAGAGTCTTTTCTTTATGTTTTACAGTGGAAATTTGACTACAGTATGTCACAGTGAAAAGATCTTTTCTGGTCACATCTATTAGAATAACTATGTGCTTTTTGTATTGGATGTCTTTTTCTTTTTCCAAATTGGAGAAGTTTTCTGTAATTATTTCACTACATAGGCCTTCTAATCTCTATTTCCACACCTTCAGGAACTCACAAGACCCATATGTTGGGTTGTTTGATAGTTTCCATAAGTCTCCAACACTTTTTTAAGATTTTTAATTTCTTCTCCTTTTTTTTTGATCTGACTGAAAAATTTCCAAATATTTGTCTTCTAGCTCAGAAATTCGTTCTTCTGTCTCACCAAGTCTGCTGTTTTGGTTTTCTACTGAATTTTTATTTGATCTATTGAATTCTTTATTTCTAATATTTCATTTTGATTTCTCTTTAAAATCTCAATTTCATGGGAAAATTTTCATTCTTGTGTGGATTTTTTTAATATTTAAATTCTTTATTTCATCAAAAGCTCTCTTTCCATACAAGAATGGCAATGCCATGTCAGTGCATATTCTATGGAAAAGTCATACCTTGAGTAACTAGCCTAGAAATCAGAGACAGAGCCCTGAAAAGCTAGCGTGCCAGGTCAGAGACAGGATGCTGCCAATGCAAAGAGTATACAGGGAGAAAATGCAGCTGTTAGAAAAAGGAGAATCAGACAGTAGCAGTGCATTGTGCTGACATTCAAGAAGAACCAAAAATGGGCAAGTCCCAGAGGATGCCCTTCCTACAGAGAACATTCAGTAGACCACAACACAAAGAGTTCTCCCAACTGTATCCTCAGCTGTCTAATTCATGTGAACCTGTACCTTCCTCTTTTAAGTCCAGAACACTGTAACACTATAAGCCATTTTCAGACTGACGTGTAAATAGGACAGCCATATGCAGCTATTTCATTCTGCTTCCTGTGTCATAGCCCAGACCAACAACTTGGGTTAAGGCAAAAACAACTATGGTGTTAGGCATCTTTAGTAAAAAGCTGAACAAATCTAAAAAGTGTTCCCATTTTCTTAAGAAATACACTCTACAAAAGGTAGCTGTCATGATGACTCAGTTTTGTCTGAAGGCAGAACCATTTTTATGTAAATATACTGAATAAACACACAAACAAATATCCCTAACAAACTACTGTCAGACCAACTTGAATGTTTCCATAACCAGCTCCTGAAAGAAGTTCTGACAATCATGAGATACAAATAACCACTACAATTGGATCATGCCTAGTTACTGGGAACACTTTGGTCATGTCTGTTTCTGAAGCTGCTATTTGGCTACCGTACATTAATTTATACAATAAATGCCTTTTATAAGGATATAATAGATCTAGTATGATGAAATCAAAATAACTGAGAAGTACACAGGAAACGTCTTATATATTTTAAAGTTATATATGATGTAACCTTATAGAATAAGAACTCCCTTACCATAGTCTAAACCTTAAATCATTAATGCATTCATTGTCTGAAGACTAACAAGTCACTTGTTAATCACATCAAGGTCTTATGTGGGGGGAACACTCAGAATGTATGGCATAGCCATTATTTTCCTGGTGATTTAAATATTTCTTATCAGGTATACATGGAATGTTGTCTGGAAACGACTTAAGTCATAATTTTTTAGAAGAAAAGTATTCAATATTTGAAAGGGTTAAATAATATAAAGTATAACATCTGGTGATTACAAGTGAAACTAGAGACAAATAATAGCACAAACCTTGGAATATCTGTAAATATGTAGAAAGCAAATAACGCTGGCTCCATGGCTCACTAGGCTAATCCTCCACCTGCGGCACTGGCACCACGGGTTCTAGTCCCTTTGGGGGGCTGGTTCTGTCCCAGTTGCTTTTTTTCCAGTCCAGCTCTCTGCTGTGCCCTGGAAAGGCAGTAGAGGATGGCCCAAGTGCTTGGGCCCTGCACCTGCATGGGAGATCAGGAGGAACCACCTGGCTCCTGGCTTCGGATTGGCACAGCACACCGGCCATGGCAACCATTTGGGAGGTGAAACAACAGAAGGAAAACCTTCTCTCTGTCTCTCTCTCTCACTGTCTAACTCTTCCTGTCAAAAAAAAGAGAGAAAGCAAATAACAAACTTTGTTTAAAAATATTTTATTCTTTTCTGACCTTCAAACCACAGTTTCTGGAAAAACAAATATGCAAGGGAGTAAAGTTATTTTCAAGACAAGAGGTGATGGGAGAGAGGAATAGTGGAGGATGGCGGCCTGGTTACAGTTCTGGGAGCCCCCCAGCCACCTCTGCCTCCAGCTCTGTAGCCTCCAAAACCTCAACAGTGGTGTTTCTAGCTCTGAGCGGGCAGAGCCTCGTTTGTATAGTGAAAGACATCTTCAGAAAAGTAGGGAGCATTCTGTTTTATTTTTTTTTTATTTATAAAATTATTTTCTTTTTTTTTTAACTTTTATTTAATGAATATAAATTTCCAAAGTACGGCTTATGGATTACAATGGCTTCCCCCCATAACGTCCCTCCCACCCGCAACCCTCCCCTTTCCCATTCCCTCTCCCCTTCCATTCACATGAGGATTCATTTTCAATTCTCTTTATATACAGAAGATCAGTTTAGCATACATTAAGTAAAGATTTCAACAGTTTGCTCCCACACAGAAACATAAAGTGAAAAATAATAGATGATTTTTAAAATGATGATGAAATCAGATCAGACCTATTGTCATGTTTAATCCCAGCGAGAGTCAAGTTGGGAATTGCTAATTTCTTCTTCTTTTTTTTTAACAGAAGATCAGTTTAGTATACATTAAGTAAAGATTTCAACAGTTTGCACCCCCATAGAAACACACAGTGAAATATACTGTTTGAGTACTCGTTATAGCATTAAGTCTCAATGTACAGCACATTAAGGACAGAGATCCTACATGAGGAGTAAGTGCACAGTGACTCCTGTTGTTGACTTTACAAATTAACACTCCTGTTTATGGCATCAGTAATCTCCCTATGCACCAGTCATGAGATTCCAAGGCTATGGAAGCCCCTTGAGTTCTCCGACTCTTATCTTGTTTAGACAGGTCATAGTCAAAGTGGAGGTTCTCTCCTCCCTTCAGAGAAAGGTACCTCCTTCTTTGAAGACCTGTTCTTTCCACTGGGATCTCACTCACAGAGATCTTTCATTTAGTTTTTTTTTTTTTTTTTTTTTTTTGCCAGAGTGTCTTGGCTTTCCATGTCTGAAATACTCTCATGGGCTTTTCAGCCAGATCGGAATGCCTTAAGGGCTGATTCTGAGGCCAGAGTGCTGTTTAGGACATCCGCCATTCTATGAGTCTGCTGAGTATCTCACTTCCCATGTTGGATCACTCTCCCCTTTATTTATTCTATCGGTTAGTATTAGCAGGTACTAGACTTGTTTATGTGCTCCCTTTGACTCTTAGTCCTTTCATTATGATCAATTGTGAACTGAAATTGATCACTTGGACTAATGAGATGGCATTGGTGCATGCCACCTTGATGGGATTAAATTGGAGTCCCCTGGTATGTTTCTAACTCTACCATTTGGGGCAAGTCAGCTTGAGCATGTCCCAAATTGTAAAGCATTCCGTTTTATTAAAAATAGGATTGTCTAGTGATATATACTGTTCTTGAGATGGAAAAATCATTTTATGGAGATATTTTCATTTAATGAATATTTGAGCTCCTTTACATTGCAGATATTTCTGAAGGGAAGTAAGCACATTAGTTGTAACTTTTGGATCCCATAACGGCTTCAAAGTGATCATGAAATAAAAACATAAATAAAGGGGTTTCATAAAGTATGGATTTCTGAGTACATTAATAATTTATAAAAGCATGTCTAGTTGTTGAGAAATATAAAACATAAACAGTACGTACTTACAGTGTGCCCTGAATGACTTCCATCTGCCCAGCTGAATCAGTGAAATATCTCATGGCTGCCAAGTGTTAGTACTCTCCCAATGCACAGCTGACATTGGAAAAAATTCTAACCACACAGGGCACTGCGTCACAGTTTGCATTTGTCAAGAAGAGCGACAAAATAAATAAAATATTTGCATTTATTATTAAAGTAGAAATCTGATAACTTTATGTCCAGAAATGCATTTATAAATCATTAATGCAGTATATAAATGGTTGAAATATAGGTATAGGCCAGAGAAGGATCAACCTCAGTTAGTAAACAAAGAAAATGTAGAAATTACTACCTTGTACTTTAAAAATAATATTATTTAAATATATGTAAATTATGAGTCTTGGAAAATATAATACAATTATGGGCATACAGTATGATAATACATCATAACCAGAATCTATTGTTAAACTGACCGCTTCCTTTGCAGATGTTTTCTATTCATATCATTTTTTATGTAACTGGGATTATATTAATGAAATGCATTTTTATCATTCACACAGTATCTGTCAATAAATGGTGTTAGAACTATAAAAATTAAGAGTTATATGATTAGATTTATTATTTGGATAGCGTTAGATCATATTCTTCATGCATCATTATGAATTATAGCAAAAATGCAGGAGTTTAAGTGTCAAAATATTTACAATTGCTATACACATATATTTCCATCTTGTGGTATAATTTGTATGTGATTTTATTAATTGAAAAATTACACTATGTACAAGGGATCCAACCATCACTATGTTTCTCTATGTGTATGGAATTCAGAGAGCATGCTATATTATCACGTACCTTTAATCAATCTGTGATTCACAGATACTGTGATTCATATTTATTTTGTTTACATTTGTAGGCATAATAAATAAATTTTCATACTGAAACTCAAGATGGTTAAATTTCAATGATTCCAAGTATTTCTCCTTATGTTTTCCAGAGTATATGCATTTAGCTTCCGGTTTGCTTGCAACTCTTTTATTTCCTTTCCTAATGCTTTTTACAGAAAATGCTAGAAAAGATGGATTAGTCAGAATTCTAAGTGTGTCATTCAAATTAGAATTTTGGAAAAATATGCAAAATGTTTTTTAAGTAAAATATGAATTTGATTCAAATTCTCAGAGTTAAAACCAAGCCTTAAGGAAAAATACTATTTGCTTGATTATGAACATTAGTGTTAAGGAATTGTTAAGTGGAAATACGCACAACATATATGTGTAACAGATGGTAACAGTTCATGTTGCTGAATATAACTGAGATGGACAAACTATCTTGAATTCAACAAAAATATATCTGAGATACTTATTCTAATTGATGTCATTATTTAGACAGAAAGAAAGTTGAGATTATAAAAATCAGATTTCCAGGTAATAGATGAACAACAATTCATGGAAATATGAGAGATATGAATAATTAGAAGGTATGCTTGAGGAGAGAAATAGCAACAAGTTCATTGACTATGTCTAAATAACTCAGTGTCATTGAATTCTACAATTCAATGGTGATGGGTTTAGAACCCAAATGTTCTATAACAAATAATAGACAGTCTGAACCAGAAAAAGTTATAATTCCTTTCATTCTTCTGGAAAAAGGGATCCTCCAGATTCCTGTTGGTCTATGATTTCAGTCGTACTGAGCTCTCAGACTATATAAGGAAGGGCTGCATAAATAAGCATCAATGAATAAAGTGAACTAGATGGTCATTGTGGCAGCTTGTCCATGCTTAATGTGGGCAGCTGCGGACTGCAACTAGGCTTCTTAGTTGAAATTTCCTTAAGCTTCAATGCAGGTGACTGTACTTCTCAAAACACTGCAAAAATCTAACAGCAGTTGCCTGTTAGCTACAGAGTTCATGTATTTGATTACCAAAGGCACAATGGCAACTAATTTCAGATATAGGAATTCATATACATTTTTCATCATTAAAGCCTCTGAAATTGCTTTATTTATCACTTAAGAAACACCCCACATAATTTTATGGTTAGGTTTCTGTTTCAGGATTTCACCTGCCATATTCCTCCCATTGCCAGTAGCACCCAGTAGTGTTCTTCACTTAAGTAGCTCCTTGCTATAGATTATATATTTAATTCCTAGTTGTGTGGCATCTCTTACAATTTCTCAGAGAAAAGCCATCTCCATTTTGGAGATGGAGGGACTTACATAGTGGCTAGAAATCTAAAGTATGAAAACATTTATTCTCTTTTGTTATCCTTATATAATCAATAAGAAATTAATATTACTGAAAATGCTTTCATATATCACCCTTTAAAATGCCCACAGAATGCTGAAAGTTGTAGGCACAATACAGTGGGGATATTGCAAAGGTATTATCCTCATAATTTGTAGGATTCCAAGACAGCTGAAATGAAAAAAGATGTACTGTTTTAGGCAAGGAGAAAATAGCAGAAAAAAGTGGAGAGGTTGCATTCCCAGGGGAGAGTTGGAGACAAAACTGCAGTGGAAATTCTGCAGATGCAAGAGTGACACTATGGCATAGTCCAGAATTTATGCAATGAGCAAAGACACAATCTAGGATCCCACAGCCATGAGCAACAGGACACTGCCAGCTTTGGAGAGCGAGGTGAGAGCAGGCTGCATGCAGCAGCCTGTGCCTCTTGTGATATTGCCAGAGGGAGAGCCTGGCAGAGCACACTGTCTTTGAGTCCATCCTGGGGTCCTAATAGGAGCAGGGTACCCTTCCAACACAGTGAAGACAAAGGGCATTTCTTTCTCCCTATCCCAAACAAGGGCACCCGGTGGGGGAAGGTGCCATTTTGACACCAGAAGTGGATGCAGCAGTACTTGTATGTGTCTGTGAGCCAGGGATATTACTAGAGGGAAAAATCCATATTCCTCACAGACTTTGATTCTGGCTGGGGGCTGAACACCCACACAGGATTGTGAGGTGCCCCCAGCCTCTCAACGTATTACAGGTTCTAATGCTAAAATGCCAATGAGGAGCACCCACAGGCTCTGGGAACATCTCTACTCTCTCTGTGGATGGGAAATGAGGAATAGATTTTTTGAAAAAAATAAAATTGATACACACACCATTGGCCCAACTAACCAAAACAAAGAAGGAGAAGACACCAATCAATGAAATCAGAAATGAAAAAGGAGGTGTAACAACAAACACCACAGAAATAAAAAGAATCATCAGGAATTAACTACAAAATGTTATATGCCAGCAAATTGGAAAATCTAGTAGACTTGGATAGATTCCTGGACACATGCAATTAACCAAAATTGAGTCGTGAGGACATAGAAAACCTAACAGAATAATAACCAACATTGAGATTGAATCCATAATAAAGACCCTCACAACAAAGAAAAGTCCAGGACCAGTTGGCTTCACTGCGGAATTCTACCAAATGTTTAAAGAACAACTTTCAATTCTTCTCAAGCTATTCAAAACATTTGAAAGGGTGGTAATCCTCTCAAACTCCTTTTATGAAGCCAGTATCACCTTATTTCATAACCAGAAAATGATATAACAGAGAACTACAGACGAATATCTCTGATGAACATAGACACAAAAATCCTCAAAACATACTAGCCAATCAAATCCAACAACACATCAGAAAGATCATTCACCTGAACCAAGTGGAACTAAAGGCTGATATGCAAGGAAGGTTCAACATTCACAAATCAATAAATGTGATCAATCAAATTAACAAACTGAAGAACAAAAAAAAAGATTATCTCAACAGTGGCAGAGAAAGCGTTTGATAAAATACATCATTTCATGATGAAAACCTTAAGCAAATTGTGTATAGAAGGAACATTCCTCTAGACAGTCAAGGCAATTTATGACAAACCCACAGCCAGCATCCTAATGAATGGGGAAAAGCTGGAAGCATTACCCCTAAGATACAGAACCAGACAAGGATGCTCACTCTCACCATTGCTATTCAATATAGCCCTGGAAGTTTTATCTAAATCCATTAGGCAAGAAAAAGAAATCAAGGGTCCAGTGCTGTGGCTCAGTGGGTTAAAACCCTGTTCTGAAGTGCCGGCACCCCACATGGGCGCCAGTTTGAGACCTGGTTGGTCTACTTCTGATGCAGCTCTCTGCTATGACATGGATAGTAGTAGAAGATGACCCAAGTCCTTGGGCCCCTGCACCCACGTGGGAGACTTGAAAGAATCTCCTGGCTCCTGGCTTCGGATCAGCACAGTTCTGGCCATTGCAGCCAACTGAGTGAAACAATGGATGGAAGACCTCTCTCTCTCTCTCTCTCTCTCTCTCTCTCTCTCTCTCTACCTCTACCTCTCCTGTGTAACTCTGTCTTTCAAATGAATAAAATAAATCTTTAAAAAATGAAAGTGGCAGTATATAAAATTAACACACAAAAGTCAATAGCCTTTGTATAGAAAAATAATGTCATGGCTGAGAAAGAAATCTTAAGTTCACTCCCATTTACAGTAGATACAAAATATTTAAATGTCTTGGAATAAGTTTAACCAAGGAGGTGAGCAATTATATGATGAAAATTTTAAAAAATGAATAAAATAGAAGACACAAAAAAATTGAAACATTTTCTATGTTCATGGATTGGAAGAATCAATATCATCAGAATGTCCATTCGGCCAAAAGCAATTTACAGATTCAATGAGATCCTAATCAAAATACCAAGGATATTCTTCTCTGATCTAGAAAAAAATGATACTAAAATCATATGGAAACCTTAGAAACCCTGCAAAGCTAATGCAATCTTATACATAAAACCAAAGTTGGAGGCATTATGATATCAGATTTCAAGACATACTACAGGGCAGTCATAATCAAAACAACCTGGAACTGGCAAAAATGTATATGAGTAGACCAATGGAACAGCACAGAAACTCAATTAATCCATGCATCTACAACCAACTTATTTTTGACAAAGGAGCTAAAATCAATTCCTGGAACAACAAGGACAGTCTTCATCAAATGGTGCTGGTAAAATTAGATCTCCACATGCATAAGAGTGAAACTAGAACCCTACTTACACCTTACCCAAAAATCCCCTCAAATGGATCAAAGACCTATCTATGACCCAAAACCATCAAATTATTATAGAACAACCTTGGCTAAACTTTGCAAGACTTTAACATAGGCAAAGAGTTTTTGGAAAATACCCCCAGAAGCAGACGAAATCAAAACCAAAATTGACAATGGGATTACTTCAAGCTGAGAAGCTTTACATTGTAAAAAAACAAACAAAAACCACTCAGCAATGGAAAGAGGCAACTGACAGAATTGAAGAAAATATTTTCAAATTACACAATTGATAAAGGGCTAATACCCAGTCTGTAAAGAGCTTAAGAGATTCAACAACAAAATAAAAAATCCACTTGAGAAATGGGCAAAGAGCTTGAGCAGGCATTGGGCCATGCATTCTAAAAATAAAAGAAAACCTGAATACTTCACCAAATTGCTTACTTCACAATGATGATCTGACCCTGACAAAACTGTGTGACTATATCCTCCAAAGCCTCCAATCCTGAGATGTAACTTCTGAATTGTTCATGGTTCTGCAGGCTGCTTTCTATCTTGTAAGAGTAGAAAGCCAAACTTTGTTGTCAGTGTGACTGTTAATCTTTCTTCCATGGTCTTTAACATGTTTATGGAAGTACCAACACAATTCGGCAACATTTTCGATGCTAGAGACCAGAGCTCTTCACTTAGTGATTCTGATTAATTTTTTGAGTAAGGGATGCTCAGGGAGGTGGTGAAGCATTATTTCCAAGTATATCTGAGGGAATTTCCAGAAGTGCCTAACATTTGGATCAGTATGCGTAAAGCTTCACCATCATCATTGTGGGCTAGTGTTATAGAAACAACTGCAGGTCCACACAGAACAAAATAGGAAAAGGAAAGCCAATTCTATCTCATTATTCTTGTGCTGAGACATCCCTCTTCTATCCACTGACACCTGAGCTCCTGGTCCTTGGGCTTTGGTAATCTCATTCAACAGGGGCTTTCACCCAGGGCCTCAGGCCTTCACCTGGAACTGGGAATTATATCCTGGTTCTCAGATTTCATTCAACATATTTTGCCACAATAATCACTTGAGCAAATTTCATCAATAAATCTCTGCAAAATCTATACATATATATTGATACATCCTATTGGCTGTTTCTCTGGGGAACCCTAGCTAATACAGTAATAGTTTGCATATCTGAGAATACTTTAATTTTTATTCCTCAAAGCCACTCTATGATTATGAGGAATGACTATAATTGCATAAATTATGAATTTGAATTATGGTAATAAAATTAATGGCTAATAATTTTTGGACTTGGCAGGTATACCAATAACACTGTAAGGCAGAAACTATAACTTTTTTATGTTTTGCAAAAGAAACTAGGCCCAGGGAGTTTAAGTAGCATGTGAAGGTCACAAATGCTTTTCTTTTCTTCTCTGAAGAGAAACTGTGCATAATGCATTTGAGCATGGTGTTGAGAGGCTTACAGAGCTGGAATTTTGCTCTATCCCTCTAAGTGCAGCCACAGTCATTTATCATTTGTTTTCCACAAATGGTGGAGAAATATAAATTTAAAGAAGTATACAGCTCTTCTTTATCTACTCTGAAAACATTTTGACTTACTGGAAGTTTAGGTAGTGATTAATGGATAGATACTGACACACGGGTGAGTGAATAAAGACCTTTAGCTTTATTATTTTCTGTCATTAGATGACACAAAAATGTCTAAATAAGTTGAAAGTCTTCTTTCTGGGACTCACAAAGCATACGCCATAGTATATAATCACTAGATTTTAATCCTAACCACAGAAGTTTACAAGAAAATTCTGCACTTTACAAACATGATGGAAAGACTAATTTGAGTTCTTATTCTTCTGTATTTTTCTATATATTCAATATAATTTTAAAAATTTCCCTTCATTATTTCAAAATATTTTTTTAATTCTTTTTAATTTTCATTAATATAAAAAGAACAGATTTAATATATTTCTGAGGTACAATTCTAGTGAGATAACCATACTTCATTCCTTTCCTTCCCTCCATCAACCAAAGCTCCTCCTTCCCTTCTTTTTTCTTTAATCTTTGCAAAAAGGACAATTTCAATCCATTGTATATTCACAGATTTAATGCACCACTAACAATAATAAGGTAGAAAGATCATAGTTTCACAGAAGTATAAACAAGGGCTAAAAACATCAAATCATAAGATGTCCATTTCATTCCTAGACATCTTTCATGCTTTATAATAACTACAACATATTAGAGAAAACATATATTTGTTTTTGGGATACTGGCTGATTTCACTAAGCATAATGTTTTTAGTTGCATCCATTTCTTTGCAAAAAACAGGATTTCATTAATTTTAAGGCTTAGTAGTATGCAGTCATGTAAATGTACTAAAAATCTTTTTTGAAGATTTATTTATTTATTTGAAAGGCAAAATTATAAAGGGAGAGAGAGAGAGAGAGAGAGAGAGAGAGATCTTCCTTCTGTTGGTTCACTCCTCCAATGGCCACAGCAGCCAAGGCTGGGCCAGAATGGAAACAGAAGTTTCTTACAACTCTCCCACATGGGTTCTGGAGCACAAGAACACAGGACATTTTCCACTATTTCCCCATGTGCATTAGCAAGGAGCTGAATCAGAAGTGGAGCATCAAGGACTTGAATGGGTGCTCATATGGGATGCCAGCACTGCAGATGCCAGTTTAACCTGCTGCAGCACAGCTCTGGCCCACACGTTTTCTTCATTGAGTCATCAATTGATGGACATCTGGGTGGATTCCATGTGTTAGCTATTTGTGAATTGATCTGCAATGAACATAAGGTTCATTCATATGATGATTTCATTTCATTTGGGTAAGTTCCCAGGAGATTCATGACTGGGTCATGTGATCCATTTTCAGATTTCTGGGTAATCTCCCTATTGTCTTCAATAATGATTGTGCTAGTTTACATTACCACCAACAGTGTATTAAGGTACCATTGTTCCTGTGCCCTCATCAGCATTTATTACTTTTCTGATTTTTGGATGATTGCCATTGTAACTGGGTGAGGAAAAACCTAATGTGGTTTCTATTTAAATTTTTCTGATGGCTACTGATCCTGAGCATTTTTTCGTTTGTCTGTTATATTTCATCCTTGAAAAAAATGCCTGTTCATGTCCTTTACCCATTTCTTAACTTTGTTTTGTTGTTGTTGAGACTTTGAGCTCTTTATAGATTCTGAAAATTAATTAACAATTTCATAGTTCACAAATATTTTCTCTCATTCTGTCGGTTGCTTCTTCACTGTGTTAAGTTTTTATTTTATAATGCAAAGGTTTCTTAGCTTAGTAATCCCATTTGTCTATGTGAGCTTTGATTGCCTGTGCTTACGGGGTCTTTTCCAAGAGTTCTTTGCCTGTGTTAATGTCGTGCAGAATTTCCACATTGTTTTCCTCTAGTAATTTTATGGTATCAGGTCATAGATGTAGATCTTTGATCCACTTTGAGTTGACTTTTGTGTAATGTGTAAGGTAAGTGTCTTATACTTCTGTGTGTGGAGATCCAATTTTCCCAGCACCATTTGTTGAAGAGACTGTCCTTTCTCCAGGGATTGATTTTAGCTCCTTTGTCAAAGATTTAGCTCCTTTGTCAAAGTTTGGTGTAAATGCATGTGTTAATTTCTGGGGCTTCTATTTTGTTCCATTGGACTGCATGTCTTTTTTTTTTTTTTTTGCCAGCACCAAGTTATTTGATTGTAACTGCCCAGTAGTATGTCTCAATCTGGTATTGTGATGCCTCTGGCTTTGTTTTTTTTTTTTTGTTTAAGATTACATTAGCTGTTCCAGGTGTTTTGTGTTTCCATGTGAATTTTAGCATCATTTTTTCTAGATCTGAGAATATTATTGGTATTTTGATTGGGATTGCATTGAAATCTGTAAATTGTTTTGGGTAATATGGACATTTTGAGTATCTTAATTCTTCCAATTCACAAACATGGATGTTTTTAATATATTTTTGTGCCTTCTTCATTTATTTTAATGTTTTGTAATTTTGGTTGTAGAGATCTTTCAAATCTTTGATTAAATTTATTCCAAGGTATTTGCATTTTTTGTAGTTATTATGAGTTGTACTGAACTTACAAATTGTTTCTCAGCCATGGAATTGTCTAGGTATAAGAAGGCTACTGATTTTTTGTGTTGCTTTTATACTGTTCAACTTTACAAAGCTCTCTAATGAGTTCCAATATTCTTCAGTGGAGTCTTTTGGTTCCTTTATATATGAGATCATCATGACATCTGCAAACAGGGATAATTAGATTTCCTCCTTTACAAATTGTATCTTTGATTTATTTTTTTCCTAATGGCTCTGGTTAAAACTTCCAGGACTGTATTGAATACCACTTCTGAAAGTGGACATCCTTGTCTGGTTCCGGACCCCAGTGGAAATGCTTCCAACTTTTCCTCAGTCAGTACAATGCTGGCTGTAGGTTTGTCATATAGTTCCTTGATTGTGATGAGGAATGAATGTTCCTGTATATCCAATTTGCTTAATATTTTTATAATGATAAGATGCTATATTTTATCAAATGCTTTGTTTGCATGTATTGAAATAATCATAGTTTTATTCCTTAGGTTAATGTGATGTATCACATTCAGGCTTTATTTCCACAGGGTCCTATCAGTGGTGCTAACAGAGATGTTTCTATTCTCCAGTGCCATGGAGATTGCAACCCTTAGGTCCACTGATGTTTGGTTTTCTTATTATGGAAAAACTAAACACATTGCTAAATCTGACCAGTGTAACCTTTAAGGCCTATGAAGGCATGAGGCGCAGTTCCTGTCAACAGGAAATGATGGATGTCAGGGAATTCATTGATAAAATCCTACCTCCAATTGATTGAGTCATTAAGAGGACTGTGTAGAAGCTGGCGCCATGGCTCACTAGGCTAATCCTCTGCCTGTGGCGCCGGCACACCAGGTTCTAGTCCCAGTCAGGGCGCTGGATTCTGTCCTGGTTGCCCCTCTTCCAGGCCAGCTCTCTGCTGTGGTCAGGGAGTTCAGTGGAGGATGGCCCAAGTGCTTGGGCCCTGCACCCCATGGGAGACCAGTAGAAGCACCTGGCTCCTGCCATCAGATCAGCGTGGTGCACCGGCCATTGGAGGGTGAACCAACGGCAAAGGAAGACCTTTCTCTCTGTCTCTCTCACTGTCCACTCTGCCTGTCAAAAAAAAAAGGACTGTGTAGAATTACACCAGTATCATTGTTGTACAGTATAATCCTTTTCCTGTGTTCAGCCTTGAAACCTCTGTTTGCAGTGTTAAAGTGTTTCACAATTACTTATGACACTGACTAAATAATGTCTCCTCATAGGAAATTTGTGATATATCAGTTTCTACATGTGTATTTGTAAAATATGATCCCCTCACTTCAAGTAATGGCTTTTTTTATTTTGGGGACCAGACTTTTCCCTGGATATCAAGAAAAAAAGTTTTTTCCTGATTGTCATTCCTAGCAGACCAAATACTGCTTTCCTGCCATAGAATCTGTGTCAGTAATGCTGTATTTGACATTCTGAATCATAGACATATGGTAATGAAAATCTATTTGCACTTTAAGAGAAAACAACTATTACTTAAAACTTTCTGTATAATATTTCAAGTAACTGTACATTAATCTAAACTTAGACCTGTTCAGTGATTAGAATCTTCAATCCAGGTAACAAATCATTCTGTGTTTTTATTTTTCTGTATATAATTAAAAGAATAATTAGATCGTATTCTAGTATGTTCTGAAATAATTAAGACCAATCTTAAAAACTAATTTCTGGGGGCCGGCACTGTGGTGCAGCAGGTTGACACCCTGGCCTGAGGCACCAACATCCCATATGGATGCAGGTTTGAGACCAGGCTGCACCGCTTCCAATCCAGCTCTCTGCTGTGGCCTGTGATAGCAGTAAGAAGATGGCCCAAGTCCTTGGGACCCTGCACCCACCTGGGAGACCTGGAGGAGGCTCCTGGATCCTGGTTTTGGATCAGCACAGCACTGACTGTAGTGGCCATTTGGGGAGTGAACCAATGGAAGGAAGACCTTTCTCTCTGTCTCTCTCTCTCACTGTCTATAACTCTACCTGTAAAATAAAAAAAAATGTTTTTCATGCCAGTGAACTTACATTTTCATTTAGTTAAATGAGTTTTAAAGATTAGTTTTCTGTTCTGAGATAAAAATAGTGATCATTTGATTTTAAGTAGTTAGAATTCCCAGATTACTGGAACAATGTTTGAAAACAAGTTTATGGATAATAAACCATGTACTGTGCTCTAGTTACCACAGTTTAATACGTAGCAAAAATGGATGCCTGATATTTCTGAAGTGTGTTAATTTTTCTGCTGTATTCCAACAGACCAAACAGTGTTAAGAATGTATCTTTATAAATGGGTCCTAATTGGTAATGAAAATAATTTAGTACTGGACTACAGATGTTAATAATGAAGCCATATATTTAGGCCGGATTTAAAAATTAAACGATTGTTTACTGAGTCATTATGCTTTGCCTTGAAGAACAAAATCTATTGTTTCAGTTATATAAGTCAGCAAGATCTTTTTTATGGCAAGAAATATTCTGTTGCAATGTTGTGCTGTAATGTGGGAAAATGTAAATGTTTGCCACAGTTTCTATCAATGTGAAATAAAACTTAATCTTGAAAAAAAGTCTATTTTGTCTGATATTAGGATAGGCACTCCTGCTCATTTTTTTATTTCCATTAGCATAGAATAATCTTCTCCATTCTATCACTTTCAATCTTTGTGTAGCCTTGTTGGTGTGCAGAGTTTCTTGTATGCAGCATATATATTGGTCTTTATTTTTAATCCATTCAGCCAGTCTTTTATTTGAAGAGTTTATTCCACTTACATTCAAAATTGTTATTGGTGAGTGATGACTTGTTCTTGCCTTTTTTTCCCCACAAATATTCTATTGGTTGTTTTGTACTATTACTTTGTACTACTACTTTGGAGTTTTTTTCCCACAAATATTCTATTGGTTGTTTTGTACTATTACTTTGTAGTAATAAACCTAATACTAAACCTAATACTAGGTTTTTGGCCTCACATTCTTTCATAATGCTGGTTATATTTCTCTGTTTCCATGTTTAGTACATCCTTAAGTACCACTTTTAAGGGGACAAGTTTTTTTTTTTTTCAAGATTGTTTGTTTTGGAAAGTCTTTATTAACTTTCATTTATAAATTAGAGCTGAGCTGGATACAGTATTCTAGCATGACAGTTTTGTTTTTCTTTAAGGACTTGGACTATGTCTCTCTGTTCTATCCTCTTCCGTAGAGTTTTTGATGAGAAATATGCTGTCAATCTAGAGCTCTTTTAAAGATAATCTGGCATTTCTGTCTTGTACTTTTTAGCATCTTTTCCTTGTGTTTTACATTTGAAAGTTTGAATATTCTATATGGTGATGAAGACCTTCTCCGATCATGTCTATCTGGGATTCTATGTGCTTCCTGTACTTGGATGTCCATATCTTTGTCCAGATTTCAGAAATTTTCTTCTATTATTTCACTGAGTAAGTTTTCTATGTTACTCTGTTTTTCCATTCCTTCGGGAATGTCTAAGACATGTGTAATTTGTCTTTGATGGTGTCTCATAGACTAAACACTGCTTTCATTTTTCTGAATTTTTTTTTGTCAGACTGTGATTTTTTTTAAAGATTTATTTATTTATTTGAACGTCAAAGTTACACAGAGAGAGGAGAGGCAGAGAGAGAGAGAGAGAGAGAGAGAGAGAGAGAGAGAGGTCTTCCATCTGATGGTTCACTCCCCAATTGGATGCAATGGCCGGAACTGTGCTGATCTGAAGCCAGAAGCCAGGAGCTTCTTCTGGGTCTCCAATGTGGGTGTAGAGACCCAAGGACTTGGGTCATCTTCTACTGCTATGCCAGGCCATAGCAGAGAGCTGGATTGGAAGTGGAGCAGCTGGGACTTGAACCAGCACTCATAGGGGATGCTGGCACTTCAAGCCAGGGCATTAACCCACTGAGCAGCAGTGCCCACCTGTGATATTTCAAAACCTTTGTCTCTCTCCTTAGATATTCTTTCTTTGGCACCATTGAGAATGGTTTTCATGCTTTCCACTGCATTTTTATTGGACATATTGAATTCTTCATTTCTTAATATTTCAATTTGGTTGTTCTTTAATATGTCTTTTTATTGGATGAATTTCTCATCTGAGGCATGCATCAATTTCTTTAACTCATGTAATTGTTTCTGTATATTTTTGAGTAATCCTACAATAAATCTTTTGAATGCCTTTTTAGGAATTTTGTCAAGATCCTCACCTTCACAGTCCAATACTGAAGTATTATTGTCTTCTCTTTGGTGTTTCATATTGTCTTTCTTGTTAATATTTCTCATCTTTTATGATTTTTACACATCTAGAGAAGCACTTGTGGATATCTCCTTCAAAGTCTTTGTTATTGGGAATGTGCCCCTAGGAATAGGGAGATGCCTGCATCTGCAGTGGATATCTATTTTTTTTGACAGGCTGAGTGGACAGTGAGAGAGACATAGAGAAAGGTCTTCCTTTGCCGTTGGTTCACCCCCCATTGGCTGTTGCAGCCGGTGCACTGTGGCCAGCGCACCGTGCTGATCCAAAGCCAGGAGCCAGGTGCTTCTTCTGGTCTCCCATGTGGGTGCATGGCCCAAGCACTTGGGCCATCCTCCACTGCACTCCTGGACCACATCAGAGAGCTGGACTGGAAGAGGAGCAACTGGGACAGAATCCAGTGCCCAAACCTGGACTAGAACCTGGTGTGCCGGTGCCACAGGTGGAGGATTAGCCTCTTGAGCCACAGCACCAGCCATGCAGTGGATATCTAGAGGTGTGTGCTGAGTGGGACCTGGAAGCTCTGGTTAGCATTTGTGTGTGAAGTCAAAGTCCAGGGTAACACCCAAAATATGTGCAGTAGCTCTCCTCTGTATTCAGCAGAAGAGAGTGGATGATCTCCCTTGTTGTTGTGGTCACTGCCTCCACCCTTCTCTGTGCCTGCACCCTGCCCCCAACTCACTCAAGTACACAAACTGCACTGCACAAAAAATCTGTCCACTGTGTAGCCTGAACATGGAGTCCTCCTGGCTTATAGCATAAGCCCTCCATTCCCAGTCACAGGATGCAGGGTTCCTGCAGTCTGACTCTAGGGTATCCACTCTCTGCCCTCTGTGCCACTCTATCCAAAGAACTACTCTCTCCCTGACCTTGGGATAGGGCTGGAAGGCAACATGCTCTCCATTCCCTGAGTGAAATGGATGTCCTGCCCCCTCCAGCTCCTCTTCCTGGACTCAAAGTCAGTGGAGATCGTAGATTTCTCCCTGTGATAAAAACCCCAGACATGCACTAGCTGTGGCAGCCTCCATTCCCATTACTACGAGAAGGCGGCACTTTCCCCCCTGGTGGGGGAAGGAGCAATGTGCCCTCCATTCAGAAAGTTAAGTGGACACTGTCCCTGGATAACTCACCTCACCAGAATGAGAGTCAGCAGGGACCACAAATCTCGTCTCCAGACAGGATCATCAATGGTGCACAGGCTTGTACAGAATCCTCTCAACTCACTCTGGGAAGAGGCCTCCCTGCCAGCTGAGGCCTGCAGGAGCTGCAGCCATAGGAGTAGCTGGTGGTGCCCCCTGAGCTGCTGTGTGTCTGTACAATCCTTGCTGCTCCACAGAGTGTCTCTTCTTACTGTATGCATTTTCTATTTCTTACTTTACTGCCTTGGCTAGGACTTTCAGTAACATGTTGAAAATTGGTTATGAAGACACGCTTATTTTATTCCTCATTTTAGTGGAAAAACTTGGAGCTTTCCATCATTATCTATAATGTGAGCTGAGAGGTCTGTGTAGGTGTATTGTATCAACCTGAGGACATCCTGGGCTGGAGACTCTTACTTACTTTTTCATCCATTTGTTTCCTCACTCACAGTGCTAGACTTTGTCAAGATTTTCTGTATTCATCAAATTGATAAAATTGTGTGTTTCCTTTTTTCCATTGATTTGGGAAATTAAATTGCCACCAGTTTGACCTGCCTTAAATACCTGGAACTAATTCCATACATTTATCAAACATCACTCTTATAATACCTTATTGAATTTTATGAAAAATTTTAAAATATGTGCATCTATGTATAAGAAAGACACTGGCCCGTAAATTATTTTCCTGTACCCTCTCTGTATAGTAAGGATAGGGGAGCATTTCTTCAAGTTCTATCTTCCAGAAAAGTTCACAAATAATTACAGCATTTTGTTCTTAGATGTTACATAGAATTTCTCAGCAAACCCATCAGGGTCTGGTGCTTTCTCTTTTAGGAGACTGTTACTGAATTAATTTATCTTTAAATAAATTATGTTTATATTTTTTATCTATTTATTTGAAAATCAGAGAAAGATGTCTCTTCTCTTGCTGTTCAATTCACCAAATGACCACAACAGCTAAAACTCAGCAAGCCTGCAGTTTGGAGACATAAACAAAACCCAGGTCTCCCCGCATTAGTATAATCCAGATCTTTGATGTGAGTGATAGAGACACAAAAATTTCAGACATTGGCTTTTACCTACCAGTGTGCATGTCAGTAGAGTCTGAATTGGAAGTGGAGCTATTACTTGAACCAAGGCAGTCCACTGTTGGTTGCAGGCATACCAAGCAGCAACAGCTGTGAAAGCATCTTTTAACTGGGCCAGCACCGTGGCTCAGTAGGCTAATCCTCCACCTGCGGCGCCAGCACACCGGGTTCTAATCCTGGTCGGGATGCCGGATTCTGCCCCAATTGCCCCTGCTCCAGTCCAGCTCTCTGCTGTGGCCCTGGAAGGCAGTGGAGGATGGCCCAAGTGCTTGGGCCCTGCACCCACATGGGAGACCAGGAGAAGCACCTGGCTCCTGGCTTCAGATCAGTGCAGTGCACCAGCTGCGGCCGGCCACAGCAGCCATTGGGGGATGAACCAACGGAAAAGGAAGACCTTTTTCTCTGTCTCTCTCACTGTCCACTCTGCCTGTCAAAAAAAACAAAACCCATAACTTTTAACTGAATTTCTTTGATATAGAAACTTTTAGGATATTTATTTTTTCTGATGTGAGTTGAGGCAGACTGTGTCTTTATATTAGCTGGTCCATTTCTTCTAGATTAAAACTCCAATATTTTTGAAAGGGCCATTTGAAAACCATGAATTCAGCATTTTATATGCTTTCAGTGAGAAGATTGGTCAATGCTATTTTATTATTTCATCAGGTAACAGTTTTATTTGACTCCTATGTTTGTACTTGTACTAATAGGTAGCCTAATAACTGGCTTGTCACCTTGAATTTGTTTAGTCTTGGTTTTCAGCTTTTTTATAGTAGGCCTGAATAAATATCAACTTTTCCATAAGCACTATTAACTTTGAAGGTCTTGACCTCCAACATTTTCTTTCCCTTAACATCAAACCATGGCTATTTAACATACTTTTTTTGTAGAGTGGTCTAAAATAAACATTACTTCGGTGGTGTGTAGTTCTTACTTATAAAGTAAAGCCTTTGGGTATTTCACTTACATGCCTGTGATGTTAATAATATGTCAACAAGTTCTTGGGTTAGAACTTAGATACCCTCGGCTGGCGCCATGGCTCAATAGGCTAATCCTCCACCTGAGGCACTGGCACATTGGGTTCTAGTCCCGGTCAGGGCCCTTCTGTCCCAGTTGCTCCTCTTTCAGTCCAGCTCTCTGCTGTGGCCTGGGAGGGCAGTGGAGGATGGCCCAAATGCTGGGGCCCTTCACCCGCATGGGAGACCAGGAGAGGCACCTGGTTCCTGGCTTCGGATCAGCGCAGTGCGCTGGCCGCAGTGCACTGGCCACAGCAGCCATTGGAGGGTGAACCAACAGAAAAAAGGAAGACCTTTTTCTCTGTCTCTCTCTCTCACTGTCCACTCTGCCTGTCAAAAAAAAACTTTCCTCAAGGCTTTTTGTTGTGTTTTTTAGTGCCAAGATATTTTAACCAGGTATTGAAAGTAAAATTACCTGATTTCATTTCTACATTCATGTTTTTGGTCCACTGAGAATATTTCCTGATTTTTCACATGAGAAAAATGCATTTTAGTAACTCATTTTGATACAATCTTAAATTTTGAAAGTCTGTCACAGTTTCAGATTTATTTGAAAGGCAGAACAAGAGAGAGAGGTGAAGAGATTTTACTTCTACTGGTTCACTGCCCAAATAGCCAAAACATGCATGTGTGGGCCAGGCTGAAGCCAGGAGCCAGAAACTACATCCTGGTCTCCTACATGGGTGGCAGAGGCCAAGTATATGGGTCATCTTCCACTGCTTTCCCAGGCACATTATCAAGACACTATATTGGAAGCAGAACAATCGGAACCTGAAGAGGCATTCCAGTGCAGGTTACTGCTGCCACAAACAGGGGCTTAACCTGTGGCGGCACAATTCCAGACCTTCTTTTAAAATTAAGATTCAGTTATGTGGAAGCCAAAGTAAGAGAGAGCAAGCTACTATGGGCTATCATCTATCACTTTTATTAGTGTTTCCTAAATAGTTGCTTATCACAACTATAATATATATTATAAACATATTATATTACAATATATTATATAATTATAATACAATATATTATTACATTATAATATTATATATAATATAATTATAACATAACATATATAATATATAATGCATTATATAATATATATATTATGTATGCTATATAATGTTATATATTATATAATATATGTATATATTATATAGTTATATAATATTATGTTGTATATTATATATAATATAATATATGATATATACATATAATATATACATTATTATATATGATATATTGTATAATATATGTATAATGTATTATATAATATATACATAATATAATATAATGTGTAATATATGATATATGATATAATATATTATATAATATTTATATTATAAATTTTATATAATATATGATATAATATATATAATAATATATAATATATAATATATAATGATTATATATAATGTGTTATATACATTATACAATATGATGCAATAATATTGTATTATAATAATTGTGATATATAATGTATTATAATATATTATAATATTGTAATATAATATAATCATATTATATATCATATGATAAATATAATATATTCTATGTAATATATATTTTATATATTTTAATATATTTTTAATGTATTAAAATATATGACATTTACCAATGAAAGAGCCAGTGTGTCCCCACTGTCTGGTTTCTGATTGCTGCTCATGTGATGTCCCTCCTTAAAATTTAAGAGGAAAGGGAGGTTTGGGGCCAACACCCAGAAGGAAGGGGGACATTAGCACTCATGACACTAGATAGGACTTTATTCCCTGTCATATGTTTGTTATATAGACACAGCCACGTGAACTGAAGCAGGATTTGAACACTTAGTGCATTCATGACTATCTTCATACACTCTTCAAAACTTACTAACAGAAAAGGATGAATACTACCACATACTGTGACTTAGTTTTTTACTCAATGTCAGAATGTGTGCTACTTCTTTAATGCTCAAGTTAACAAGGCAAAAATAAAAGGAAAAAATTAGTGAAAACCAAAGAACTAGATGAGTCAAGGATGGGGGTTGCCAACAAATTTCTGGAACACAGTTAATTTTGAAAAAATGAAGTATTTTGTGCTTTCACTGCTTCATGTGAAAAACATACACACACGCACACACCATCATCATGACCACCATCACCATCACCCTTCATTGGAGCTGCCTGTGTGTGTTGGAGAATTGAGGACATCATACAGGCAGAACACAGGAGCTGCAGGCATTGTCTGACAGTAAGAAGGCCATGAGACAGCTCTCAGAGCAGACCCATTCTCTCTTTACTGAACATAGCTGTGGGATTGGGGGAGCAGAAGCCATGTACAGGAAAGGTGTTGAGGAAATCACCAAAATAATTTGCAAAAGTTTACCATGCTCTAGGTTACAAAGAGATGGTCTTAATTCCTATAAACCATAAGTTTTCTCTAATGTGGGTAGTCGGGAAGTTTTTAGAAATGGCTCCTCAATGGATTATGCTGCAGAAGTTCAGGGTCACAGTCTACCTGTGAGAAGAAGCGGATAGTTTTCTCATGGCTTGGAATCCTGTCAGATGTATCCTAGTGTCTAGAACATATTCCACAGGATGCCTCACTGGCAGGGCTGCCTGGAGAGAGCTGCAGCTGCCTTTGGGTAGGGTATGTGCATGTGTTTTGGTGCATAAGTGTGCATGCATTCACTGGAGGCAAACACATGGTGAAGAGAGTCTCCCAGGTGCTCCAGTCCCTTCTTTCCAGGCACAAAAAAAGGTGAAATCACTATCCATGCAGGTCTGGTTCATCTCACTTAAGTTTTCTACTAAGAACAAATGTGTGTATATGTATGTGTGTGTTTTTGGGTGGTTGACAGTGTGAGTGTCTCCTTGTGCATTTCAAAATCCCAATAACTTAAGCTTGAAGCTTCAACAAAATAACCAGCAATGATGTTTACGATAACCACTCATGGCTCAAAATCCAGGCTCGCAGAAGAAAAACACCTACTGTGTGTAGGCAGAATTATGTCATACAGCCTCTAGAATACAGTGCATATCAGAGGTATGAAGGAAATTCACAGGCTAGTCCTAGTATTTCTGCATTTTAAAAGTTATTTAGTCATTCTGAAAGGCAGAGTAACAGAAGGTACAAGAAAAGGGAGAAAGAGAGAGATCCTCCATCCACTGGTTCTGTCTCCAAATGGCCAAAATGGCTGGGTTGGGAAAGGTCAAAGCCAGAAGCCAGGAGCTGTATCCAGGGCTCCAATGTGGGTGGCAGGGGCCCAGATATTTGGACTGTCCTCCACTACTTTTCCAAGGAGATGGATTGGAAATGAAGCAGTCAGGATTGAACTGGCACTTATATGGGATGCTGGTATTGCCAAGTGGCATCTTAACCTGTTATGCCAAAATGCCAGCCTGTAGTATTTGCAATTTAAAGCTGCAAACTATGAAACCATGAAGTTATTAAATCTGCAGCCTTGCGGGACTGGTGCCATGGCTCACTTGGTTAATCTGCCTGTGGTGCCAACATCCCCTATGGGCACCAGATTCTAGTCCCGGCTGCTCCTCTTTCAGTCCAGCTCTCTGTTGTGGCCTGGGAGGGCAGTGGAGGATGGCCCAAGTGCTTGGGCCCTGCACCTGCATGGGGGACCCGGAAGAGGCACCTGGCTCCTGGCTTCGGATGGGCTCAACACCGACTGTAGCAGCCATTTGGGGAATGAACCAATGGAAGGAAGACCTTTTTCTCTGTCTCTCTCTCTCTCTCTCTCTCTCTCACACTGTCTATAACTCTACCTGTCAAATAAATAAATAAAATAAATAAATCTTCAGCCTCCCACAAGGGTTTTAGGACTACATTGTGTGGTTCAGTTAATGTCCCAGGCATCTGGGGCTCCTTGCTCATTTAGGGTTTCACTGTTTCCCTTGTAGGCCAGACATGTGGCCCCCAGTGTAGGTTGGGTGAAATTATTGTTTTTCTGGAATTGATCTGTTGGGGAAGTTGCCAGCCAGAAACAGTGTGGCCTTCCCAATCAGTAAGCAGGGAAGAGACACATGTTCTGAAAGCAAGAAATGGGGTAGGCATGAGCCATCAGGGCCTGGGCAATTCTGAGCAGACCATGGAAAGGACACAGGAGTCTTCTGAGGTCACCTAATCCTTCCAATGCCAGCTCCCATTGGGCCCTAGTCCACGGCTGGCCCTGAGGAGCAAGGATGCATTGCTGCCTGGAGGAGCTACTTTTGAGTCTGGGGAAGTCAGTACACAGCTCCCAGAGCTTGATTTTGTACAAATACACACAGGGAGATTAAACAGTTCTCAGTGAGCCCAAAGGGGCTCAACCCTTAAATTAAGCAAGAATCCAAATGCCCATAGACATTCCTTTCCAGGGAAATATGTCTGCCCCTCCAGCCAGCACCATGTATGGGGAGGGAATGGGGATCATGAGAGACACAGCTCACATCCACTTACATTCATGTTAGCATCAGCATTAGCCAGTGTTCTCTGGGATGTGTATAACATTCTAACCCACATGGCACTGTGTCGCTCCCCCTCTTTGTGGAGGAATGACACAGGACCCTGCGCTGTTCTTTTGTCTGCTCGGCCCTCTCCGGGTTTGCTGCTGGTTCTTCCCGGGTTGGCTACCATCCCTTCCACCTCTGTGGAAGGGCGGTTCCCCCTGCCACTTTCCCCACTTCCGCGGGGGAGCAGCACACCGCCGGCCGGCTCTCTCGGGGGCTGCACAGGTGTTCCTTCAGATAGATGTTCCTGGTGCATGTTGTCTCTCTCCTCCTTTATAGTCCTCTTCCACCAATCCCAACTCTGCTACCCACACGCCGAGTACGCTGCTCTCCTCCAATCAGGAGCAGGTCCTGCTGTTTATTGGTTGAACTGGAGGCAGCTGTGTAGAAGCTGTTTCCTCCTTTCCCAGCACCATATTGTGGGAGAGCAGATGCATAGAATAAGTCTTAATTCCAGTAACTTAGTCTAGTCCGAGTTGCTCCCAGTTACTCCCCACAGCACTGGAAGACAGACTAGGCCACGTGCAACCTTCCTGGGCAGTCCAGCAGAGAGGCAACTAGGATATGGCATCCTCTTTGCTGCCATGCAAGGGCAAGGGGGCAGCTTGACCCTTCTCAGCCAATAAAAAAAAGACAAGTCTCTTAAGCCACCTGGGGCTATGATGAATCATCATGCGTGAACATGGCATTTCTGAATGTTTCATAAATCAAAAACATCTTTTTAAAATAACTCAGTAACTGAAATCATTCTTGGTACTTCACCTCAAATATTTAAAACAATTTTTTTCTAAGTAAATTGCCCCCTTAAAGCTTGGTAATTTGTTTTCCAAAAAGGATTTCTTTTTCATTAAAAAAATAGGTAAAATGGAGCATGCACAATGTGGGAAGAGGAACAAGACAATTGCTGATTTGCATTTTGACCTGCAAGGGGTGGGCAGGACACAGCCAGGAAGAGGACCCCTTTTCTCTTCCCTGTTGATCTCATAGTTCAGCTCCCCCCAACCTCAGCTGCACCATCAGGGAACACAGAAGTCACATTTAAAAGAGCGTTTACATGTGCAAATGCAGGGAGCCATGCTCCAGGATACAAGGTACAGTCTGTGGACATCATACAGACACTCCAGAACAATGCTCAACACCAAGAGCAACCATTGTTCAGCCTAACATCTCCCAGGTCAGGAAGTAGAGGAGTTCAAAGTCGCCATCTGGCCCCTGTGCTGCTGCAACCCACTTCTGTAGTTCACTAAGGAGAGCAGGAACTGCTGCTCCAGCGGTTTGCCATCAGGAACTCCTTGGTGCACAGCAGGTTCCAGAGCACAGATTCTTCTTTCCAGAAGCTTTTGCAAGATGCCACACAGAGGAAATGGCAGTCCTGTTGTGTCCTTATTGGGCTCCTCCTCGCCTGACTGCTCCAAGCCCAAGCTCCTGCCGGGCTGCGCTCCATTGCCCCTGCAGGGCAAGCTGTTCTACTGGTTGCACATGCCAGCTAGGGGTTCCAGCCACTTCCTTTCCATGCAGCTGCCCACTGCTGCCCAGCTGCTCCTGTTAGCTGGAATACTGCAGGGCAGTCCAGGACAGCATCTTAGGCCTCTATCTCCACCTTCATAGTGTATTGCTTTGAACTTTCACGTTTTCACTAGTTCAGTTGAGTCTTCTACTCCACTGGGACGCCAATTTCTGCACTTTGCAGAGAGAACCCACACCATTGAATTCAGGCACCCAGTCGGGGGAGAGCACAGGTCTTCAGTGGAGCAGCCTGTGCAGCCTCTCCTTCTCCCCTCCCCTACCTTCCATCCCTCCCCCACCCCTTCTCCTCCCACACCTCCTCCTCTGCCTCCTTTTTTTGTATTTTCTGCTAAGCATGTTGCCTTTTTTATGTTATTTTTTCATGCATAATTGAATCAAGATATAAATTTTATTTTGTTCCTTTATGCACCAGTATCACACTGTGTGAACATTATTACAGGGTCCTTTCTCACTGTTCTTTTTTGAAGGATTTTTTTTTTTACTATTTTTGGCTTGAGGGTTCTAAACATGCCTATAATAATTTACTGTAGAAAATAAAACATCCAGTGATTTTTAAATTAAGAATTTATAATTTATAAATTATAAATACATTTTATAAAATGCACCTTTCATATTTAACTTTCTATAAATTAAAATGGGGTAAAAACTTTTTATAATATTAAGCCTTTATTCAAAAACATATTTCCCCTTTTACAATGATATGTGTGTATAAGCTTCTAACATTTTATCTTATTTAAATTTTTTTTAGTTAAAATGGGATCTTCTATTCCATTACATTTTATAATTGGGCTGGACATGGGCTGGTGCCGTGGCTCACTTGGCTCACTTGGCTAATCCTCCACCTGCAGTGCCAGCATCCCATATGGGTGCCAGATTCTAGTCCCGGCTGCTCCTCTTCCAGTCCAGCTCTCTGCTGTGGCCCGGGAAGGCAGTGGAGGATGACCCAACTGCTTGGGCGCCTGCACCCATGTGGGAGACCAGGAAAAGTGCCTGGCTCCTGGCTTCGGATTGGTGTAGCTCCAGCCATAGCAGCCATTTGAGGGGTGAAACAATGGAAGGAAGACCTTTCTCTCTATCTCTCTCTCTCTCTCACTGTCTAACTCTATCTAACAAATAAAAAAAAGAAAACCACAAAGACTATTTTTATTTGAATGCTGATTTTATAAAATGATTCATTAGGTTAGCTTGCTAATTTTAGCTTTTCCAAGATTATTTAAATTTTTTTCTATAACCAAATAATTTTCAACAAAATATTTTCTCTTCCGCTGAAATTATTATGATTCTAACTTGATTTCTTTCCCTATTTCCATGGTTAATAATCTCATAACAATGAAGACAGTGGCATCTATGTCCAACTCTTAAGTGCAATATAGTTTTGTTTCAAAATTCTTAGTGTATCAATGCTGTTATAAAGATAACTTACTTCAGAATACTTCAAATGTATAAAACAAAATTTATAAAATAATCACATAGTTCCTATATATCCCACACTGGGCTTCCTTACTGCTAACATCTTATACTGGTATAATATATTTGTTACAATCAACAAGCCACTCATAGAGTTCTCTGTTTTTATCTCACAAGTTCTGATAGTCTTTCACAATTAGTGAACCATGCCAACTTCCCCAATTTTTTATCCAACTCCTGCTTTTTTTTATCCTCCTCCCACTTTCAGATTCTGACACTAACAATTATTTGTTGAGATTGAGGGGTTTTGGGGGCCCTACATATGAGGAAGGTTTTGTAAACACATAATCTGCCTCTACTTACAGATGCCAACAAAATATCTGATGTGGCTTAATTGAGATAGAGTCTGCATTCTCTTCCTCTGACTCTAAGCTACTATGTGAGTGCCTTGACATGAGAGTACACTGTAAGCAATGTCGTGCCAGTTTCTAGACCTGGCCTTCAATGCAATGGCAGCTCCAGGCCTTACTGAAGGCAGTAGACCTACACTCTGTGGGCAATGCCTGGAGAAACCTAGGGAGTGAAGTGTGCCCAGCTGAGTCCCAGCACCCTAGCCTCCTCCGTGACCACACACCAGTTATGCATATAAATTGTCTTAAACCTTCTAGATCAGCTGAGTCCCAAGACGAATATCCCTGTGTGATCTCAGTCAATGTCATGAGAAATGCACATATTTTCCAATGAATCAGTGCCTGTATTTTTTTATTTTTCTTTTTTTAAACTTTTATTTAATAAATACAAATTTCCAAAGTACAGTGTATGTATTACAATGGCTTCCCCCCTCATAACTTCCCCCCACCTGCAACCCTCCCATCTCCCGCTCCCTCTCCCCTTCCATTCACATCAAGATTCATTTCAATTATCTTTATATATAGAAGATCAATTTATTATATATTAGATAAAGATTTCAACAGTTTGCACCCACATCGAAACACAAAGTGTAAAGTACTGTTTGAGTACTAGTTATAGCATTAATTCACATTGTACAACACATTAAGGACAGAGTTCCTACATGAGGAGTAAGTGCACAGTGACTCCTGTTGTTGACTTAATAAATTGACACTGTTGTTTATGGTGTCAGTAATCACCCTAGGCTCTTGTCATGAGTTGCCAAGGCTATGGAAGCCTTTTGAGTTCACCAACTCTGATCTTATTTAGACAAGGTCATAGTCAAAGTAGAAGTTCTCTTCTCCCTTCAGAGAAAGGTACCTCCTTCTTTGATGGCCCATTCTTTCCACTGGGATCTCACTTGCAGAGATATTTCATTTAAGTGCCTGTATTTTTGACTGACACGGTCGTGAGATAATAAAATATATACTCTTTATGTCCAAAGTCTATCATTTTTGCACATAATCAGATATAACAATATTACATTCCTTTTATCTAGTCAATGTAATTGATTACATTAATATGTTTCATATTAAACCAAGTTCAGTCTGGATTATATATAATAATTTTTGCTATCTAAAATTGTTATTTAATATTTTATACTCATTGTAATATTTTTTAACAATTATACATCATTTTCAGCTTCAGATTTCTTTTTTTGGTAAAATCTGTTAACTTTTAGACCAAATTTTCCTTTTTATCTACATGTGGATAGTGTGAGATCATCTATGCTTCCGAGGATCTGCAGATTTCTTTTATTTCCTTTTATTGTGGGGAGATATTTAGTTTAAAAATGTGGGTTTTTAAGGTTTGTTTTATTTATTTGAGAGGCAGAGGTAGAGAGAGAGGGAAACAAGTAGATCTTCAATCTGCTGGTTCACTCCTCAAATGACCACAACAGCAAAGATTGGGCCAGGCTAAAGTCAGGAACCTGGAGCTTCATTCGGGTCACCCACATGGTGTAGGGGCCCAGTGACTTGAGCCTTCTGCTACCTTTCTCAGGTGCATTTGCAGGGAGCTGCATCAGAAGTGGGGCAGCTGGACTAGAACTGGCACCCATATCGAATGCCAGGATTACAGGTGATGGCTGAACCAATTATGTCACAACACTGGCCCAAAAATGTGGTTAGTTTTATCTTATAAATTATAATATTATATATTAGTAATTTCTCCACCTCAATTTTTAAAGTTAGATTAGCTAAGTAATTGCCTTTTTTTTTTAAAAAAAAAGGAACTTTGGGTTGTCACTCTAATACTTTCTGATTTCTGCTTCATTAAAATTTTCTTTACTATTAATAACTATTTTCTCTTGATTATTGTGTTTTTAGACTTGCAAATTATGCTTTCCTAATAAAATCACATTAAATTTTATTTATAAAGCCATTTGGTGGTATGGATTGTTTCTTACTAACTGCTTTAGAAACAACTGAGATTTTGCTTTTTAAAAAGATTTATGTTATGTATTTGAATGGCAGAATGACAAAGAAGGAGAGAAAGAGGTCTTCCATTATTTGGTTCACTCTCTAAATGACCACAATGGTCATACTGGGCCAGGAACTCCATCTGGGTCTCCCATATGAGTGGCAGGTGTCCAAGCATTGGACCATCTTCCACTGCCTTCCCAAGTGCATTAGCACAGAGTCAGATCAGCAGCAGAACAGGTGGAACTTGAACCTGCACTCCACTGTGGGATCCAGGATTGCAGGAACCTGGTGTATCATAACACTGACTCTCAGAAATTATTTTAAGCTGTGCTTTTGGTTACAATTTTAAAAAGATTCTATGAAGTGTAGGAATTTTTATATAGCATGCCATTGACTGTACCATCTTGCTAACAGCTGTACACAGTTGCTGTAAACTGATGGCTTTGTTGTATTTTTGTTGTAATGCAAATGTGTGCTCTAAATCACAATCCAGATAAAATGACCTATATTTTTCAGGTGTGTATTTTAGGAGACCAATTGTTCTCTTTTATATTTCATCAACTAGTTTACCCTAAGACAATCACATTCTAGTTTTAAATCCAAGCTTTTTAAAAATTTATTTATTTATTTGAAAGAGTTGCAGGGGGAGATCTTCCATCCAATGGGGCATGCGGGCCAGGGGGCTGCTGAGCTACGATTGGCTGGCGCCCAGAGGCAGGGTGCATGCACCTCGGCAGCAGGCTGCGATTGGCCTTGGATCCGGGCCCGCTGCCAGCATGCAGGGGGCGGGTTAGGGAACCGGAGAGGAGCCAGGGCAGTGGCCAGGGCTGCAGAAGAGGTGGAGCAAGTAGCTGCAGTGGCCCTTACTGAACCCCGTGATGAGTGTGGGGAAGGAGAAAGCAGGGGGCTGGGGGAATGGGGACAGTGGCCTCCAGCCCAATGGTGACAGTGCCAGCGACAGGTTTGGTGGTGGTGACAGTACCAATGTTTGCTGGGGAGCCACAGATAGTGGGCAGCAGAGGGCCTATCTGCTTTGGGCAGTGCTGCTAGGAGCCCCTGGTCGCCAGGTCCCGCACCCCTGGCAACAGGGAATGCGGCCTCGGAGACCCCAGCGCTCTCCAGTCCAGTCAGGTAGACAAAGTGGTGCTGGGGATTCAGGTCCGAATGGTTATGGATTCAACAGGGATGACCCCAAGGAGGACGTCTTTGTTCACTAGACAGCTATTAGAAGAATCAACCCCAGGAAGTTTCTGCACAGTGCTGGCTGTGGGGAGCCTGTGGAGCTTGATGTCGCAGGAGGAGAGACACGTGCAGAAGCTGCTAATGTAACTCGGCCCAGAGCGGGCAGGCACCGGTGAATGGGGCAGCCGCTGTGCCGCAGTAGGAGCAGGTTCCATGATTCATCCCCAGCCTCGCCCAGCTGCCGCGCACCCATGGGGCAGAGGCGCCCTCCACTGGGAAAGAACCTGGCAGTGAAGGGGAGCGAGCTGAAGACTGCACGGGGGCCCGGAGGACATGGCCACCACTTGTACCAAGGGTACCAGGCCTCTGTGCGAGGACCCCGGCCCCCCAGCCAGCAGCAGCCAAGAGAGGGCACTGTGGGGTGGAGCCCAAAGACAAGGCCCCAGAGCAGGGAGACCAACAATGGGGAGGTGAGTGGTCCCCAGCTCAGACTTCAGCCCAGACATTGCAGGCCCTTCCTTCCTAGGCACCCCAGCAGCTGACAATGGAAGGTGGGGACGGGGAGACCTATTCCAGCCAAGGCCACACTGATGGCTCCTGGACTGAGCCCCAGTGCTTAGGAAACTGCCTCTACTGCTGGTCCCACAGAGACCTCAGCCCCGGAGACCTAGCCTCCATCAACACTGAGACCCACCACCACCACCATGCTGGAGAGTGTACAAGTCAATGGACACCCAGCCACCATCTCCGTCTGCCAGTTTTTCCGACTGACTTGTACCCTACCCAGCACCCCTCTCCGTTTTCCCATAATTCATGACATGAAAACACCGGCTTTTCCCTTTCTCTTGAGACTCAGGAGAGCCAAAGCAGCAGCCTTTTGCCTGGTTCCCCTCTCCCTTACCAAGGGTTGAAGGAAGGGATCCATCCTGATTTTCAGAGGTGTCTACTCCCTCCCCTAAATCAGGCTGAGAAGGAACCAGCCAGCTCTCACCTTCTTGGATTTTCTCTCCCACCTCACCTTATTTTTCGTTTCCCTCAACCCCCTACCTCAGAAGCCATTTTATGAACTGCTATGTGCCACCTGAGCCTTCAGTAAAAACAAAAGCAGGCTTGGCTATTAAAAAAAAAGGAATTGACCTACTTTTAACATATGTCTTTTAGTAAATGCATAAATTGAATAGACACTGGATAAGGCATTTAAACATGTCTAAGGGATCATTGAGGGCAGGTATTATTCCTTAACTCTCTAAATGCTAATCAACCTTATTTAACATAATATTGGAAGTATCAGCAAGAGCAATTAGATGTGAAAAAGAAATATAGTGCTTCAACTTGGAAAGCAGGAAGTCATGACTTTGTATATGGCAAGGTCTAAATATTGCAACAAAAATTGTTAGAACTGATAAACTAACTCAGTATATTTACAGGATAGAAAATCAGCATCCAAAAATCTAGCTTTTTAATACAACAGTAATAATTTTGCTGAAAGAGAAATTGAGATAGAAATTCTATTCACAATAGATACAAACATTTAAATATTTAGGAATAACTAATTTTGGAAGGTGAAAGATATTTACAGTACGATTATAAACCATCAGTAAAAGGCTGGCACCGCAGCTCACTAGGCTAATCCTCCGCCTGCGACGCCAGCACTCTGGGTTTTAGTCCCGGTTAGGGCGCCAGTTCTGTCCCGGTTGCTCCTCTTCCAGTCCAGCTCTCTGCTATGGCCCGAGAAGGCAGTGGAGGATGGCCCAAGTGCTTGGGCCCTACACCTGCATGGGAGACCAGGAGGAAGTGCCTGGCTCCTGACTTTGGATTGGCACAGCACGCCAGCTGTAGTGGCCATTTGGGGGGTGAACCAACAGAAGGAAGACCTTTCTCTCTGTCTCTGTCTCTCTCTCTCACTGCCTAACTCTGCCTGTCAAAAAAATAAAAAAAAACAGTAAAAGGTATCTTCAAGGTCACAAACAAAAGGAAAGATTTTTTTGTTCATGGACTGGAAAAACAAATATTGTTAAGATGTCCATATAATCTAAAGCAATGTGCAGATATAATATCAATGACATTGTCTACAGAGTTACAAAAAAAATCCTAAATTCGTGTAGAATCACAAAAGATCCAGAATAGCCAAAGTGAATCCAAGTGAAAAAATAAAACTGGAGGCATCATAGGACCATATTTCAAAACTGCAATAGTTGAAACAGCATCGTACTGGCATAAAACCCAACACAAGGATCAATGGGACAGATTAGTTAATGCTGAAATCTATCCATGTATATGCATCCACTTGATGTTTGATGCAAGTGTCAAGAACAGACATTGGAAAAAGGATAATCCATTCAATAAAGGATCTGACAAATCTGTAATAATTTTTACACATGTAAAAAAATAAAATGCATACCTCTCACCATATACAAAAATCAACTCATGATGGATAAAAGACCTAAAGATAAAACCTGAAGCTATAAAATTACTAGAAGATAACAATGGGAACAAACTTCAAAACATTGATGTAAACAAAGAGTATTTGAATACTATGACAAAATAGCACAGGCAACAAATACAAAACTAGATAAATGGGATTATATTACACTCAGAACCTACTGCATAGCAAAGGAAATGACACATCTAACAGAATGTGAGAAAATATTTGCAAGCTACTTATCAAAGAAAGGATTAAGAATCAGAATATATCTGAAACAAAGTAATCCAATGAAGAAATGGGCAAAGGGCATGCACAGACAGTTCTCAAGAGAAGATACACACATCCTCAAGAAACACATGAAGAATGCTCAATATCACTGGTCAAAATAGAAATTCAAATCAAAACCACGATGAGATATCACCTCAACACTATTCAAATGCTATCATAAAGAGACAGAAAGTACGAATGTGGGCAAGGATGTGGTGAATTGGGAACTCTCACAAAGCATCAGTGGTAATGTAAATTATTTGGCAACTATGGAAAACTGTGTCAGAATTTCTTTTTGTTTTGAACTTAATAAGTATATTTTTGAGATAAGATTGTTAGCTTACATCATAGTCAGAGGCTTAATGGCTCTAATAAATAAAAAGCTAAACAAATAAAAAATTAAAAATAACATAGTCCAGTAGAAAAATAGGCAAGGGCTATAAACAATAGTAAAATGAAAATATATGCAATCTCACTTATATAAAGTAAATTTTTAAATAGTCACAACATTATTAAAATACAGTAACATATAATTCCTATCAACACATATAATGAATATTTTAAATAAATTTTGACAATGTATTTAAAATTAGGATCCAGAAATCCCACTACTGGATATATATTTGAAAGACATGAAATCATTGTATCAGAGAGTTACAGCACTATTCACAGTAGCTAAATATGGAGTCAGTGGAGTTTCATTATCAAATGTATGGATAAAAACATGTTACCTATACACAATGGAATACTACTCAGTCATAAAAGGAATGAAGTCTTGTCATTTGCAGCACAATGCTGGAAACTGGAGTTCAATGTGTTAAGTAAACCAACAACATGGATACATGTAATGAAACATCACATGGTATCCCATAAGTATGCATAACTTTAAAAATCTGGCTAACATTTCCCCACACTGACTTCCTTCTTACATTTAGTGTGTCTACTATACAACTTCTGTAAACAGTGAAATATGAAGGACTTGTTTATTAATAATTGTATGTCTATTAGTGGGTCCTAGATTTACATTTTCAGCATTACCAGAGAAAGGGTAGGCTTTATGCCCTATCTGCATTGCATAGGCCTGAATGGAATTGCAAGATATCTTGACTACATTTATTACCAAAACGGTTGTACTGAGTTTCTAAATACTGTTTCAAATGGATTCTTTTGAAAACACTAAACATCTTTGTCTATATTTCAGTATACATTCTTAAAGGAAATTTTGTAAGAATGCATGCAATTTAAGTAAGGCAAATTTGTTCTTTCCTGCTCTTTATTATTTGAGAGGCAAATGGAGAGACAGAGAGATGGAGGGAGAAGTCATAAACAGAGCACCCTTATACTGGTTCATTTCCCAACTGTTCACAAGAACTGGGAATGAACTCATTGAAACCTGAAGTCAGGAACCCAATCCAGATCTCTTATATAGGTGGTATGAATCAAAATACTTGGTCCATCACCTGCTGCCTTCCAGGGTGTCCATTATCTCAAAGCCAGAATCTGGAGTAGAAACAGAACTCCAGTAGAAGCACTATGATATTGGGTGTGGGCATCCCAACTTGTGACTTAACTGCCAGGCCACATACCCACTGACTTTTTTTGTTTCAAAAATTTCTTGACAATCAAGACATTTTTTATTTTTTTATTTATTTGACAGATAGAGTTAGACAGTGAGAGAGAGACAGAGACAGTCCAAAACTTTTAAATTACAATACTTTATCCTGTGTCTTGGATTGAATTTCTCTTGTAATTTTTGTACTCATTTTCAATGGTTTGAATGTCACATTTTATTCTTAAAGTATAGATGTAGAATTATCTTTATGGATTAATATAAAAGTGGCAATTTTTATCAAGATTTTTCATGGTAATATACGGATCATATATCAGAATGATATAACAATTTTAAATATT
This sequence comes from Oryctolagus cuniculus, assembly GCF_964237555.1. Classification (NCBI taxonomy): domain Eukaryota; kingdom Metazoa; phylum Chordata; class Mammalia; order Lagomorpha; family Leporidae; genus Oryctolagus; species Oryctolagus cuniculus. The sequence goes on from NC_091432.1 coordinate 130,961,328, forward strand.
ACGGTGACCAAAAGAAAGTATCAAATGACATGAAACAAAAACTGCATGGGTTATCACTGCCATCATAGATAAGAATGTCAATTGTTAAATCAACAACAGGAGTCCCTGTGCACTTACTCCCCGTGTAGGACCTTTGTTCTCAATGAGTTGTACTATGAAAATTAACTATAAAACTTGTTTTCAAACATTACTTTATACTTTGTGTGTGTGGGGGGGTGCAAATTGTTGAAATCTTTACTTAAGTATGGGGTGGTCTTCTGTATATAAAGTTAATTAAAAATGAATCTTACTGAAGAATGGAATGGGAGAGGGAGTAAGATATGGGAAGGTTTGCAGGTGGGAGAGTGGGTATGGGGGGAAGAATTGCTATATTCCTAAAGCTGTACTGATGAAATTTATATTTATTAAATAAAAGCTTTCTAAAAAAATTAAAAAAAGAAGTCAATTAGAAAACAGAAGCCCAGAGAAGCCTCTAGTATTTAAAACTCAAGTAACCTATATAATCTATGAATGAAAAAATCACAAAGAAAATTATAATTTATGTTGGACAAAACTAAAATACAAAATAACAATTACATTTGTGGTAGACACATGGAGGCCAGAATGTCTTTATGACTCTAGCATCTGAGGGGGCAATTACTGTCCTTTGAATGTAGGTTGGCCTTTGCCTACCAAGCCAACACAGCTTGACAATTTAAAACACTGAAAAAGCCATTAGTAACAAAGGATACTACTCTAACTGGAAATGCATTAAATTTAATTTGAATATTGTTCTCTAAATAAATGACAATCATTTAATAGTCTATGTTATGATATCAAATTTTAATTTTGAATTTAAAATGTTAAGAAAAAAGGGAGAAACAATGACAATGGGGTTGGTAGTAATTTATTTTATATAATACTAATGATTCCAAAGCAACAAAAGAAAACTGCAGCAGGAATTGTATACAATTAAAACTATTTATACAACAAAAGGTACTATCAGAGTGAAAAGGGAACACATTTGATGGGAAGAGTCTTTACAATTCATGTTTCAGAAGACATCATTATTGGAGATATGTTGCATATAAGAAAATCCTACAACTCAGAAACAAAAACATTTAGAGATGGACAAAGAATTAAATATTTCTACAAAGTTATACAAGTTGTTGCTTAGCACATGAAAGAATTATCAATAAATTTGTTGTTAGCAAAATGCAAATGACAAACAACAAAATACTACTTTACACTCATTCAAATGTCCATTATGTACAAGTAAGGATTAGCAATGATGGAGAAATTGAATCTCTAATATACTACAGTTGTGAATGCAAAATGATGAAAATAATAGGGAAGAAAGTACTGAAACTTCCCAAAAACTAAATATAAAATTTTCTTATGATCCAGGAATTCCACTACTGAGTATACAACCAAGAGATGTGAAAGTGGGTCTCTACTGTTGAGAAACAATTTTTTTTTTACTATATACATACTATTTGTCTAACTCTTTACTTAGTGTAAGTTTAAGCTTATGAGTATAAAGTTAACCGAAAATGGATCTTTGTAAAAAATAAGAATAGGAATAGAAGAGGGAGGTTGAAAAAGGCAGCATGGATGGGAAGGAGGGTAAGGTGGCAGCATCACTATTTTCCTGAATCTGTGTATATGAAATACATGAAACTTGTATACCTTAAATAAGATTTTAAAAAGAACAGATATTTGTGCACACATGCTCAAAGCAACATTATTCACAATAAACAAAAGATAGAAGCAACCCAACTTTCCATAAAAAGATAATGATGATCTCTCCTCTAATCCTAATCCCATCCCAAGAGTCCCACCTCTAAACACCACACTCAGATTAATTTTCCCACCTTAATGCCTCACAAGGGGGGATTAACACCACCAAAGTTATGTTCAAATGAGAGCAACATACAATGAAATATACTTGGAATTGAAGAATTATAAGTTTTACATGTACCAGAACAAGGGATGAAACTTCAAGACATAATACTACTAGAAGTGACCGGTAGTAAGGTACAATTATTGTATGACTCCACTTAGAGTTTCTAGAGTAGACAAATTCAAGAAAGAGAGTAGAGAAGTGATCACAGGGTCTGTAATGGAGGGAAACGTGGAATTAGCTTTTAATGCATTCAAAGTTTTACTTGTGGATAATTAAAAAAATTCTGTAGATGGAATGTGATGGTTGCTGTGTAATGCAAAAATATTTAATGCCACTAAAATGTGCAATTAAAATATCCAGTGTTCAGTGATGTATTTTATTACAATAAAATGTTTTCTCCAACTATGAACCACAGTCCTAGTCCATAATCATTTTAATGATTCATAAATCTATTTTTATTACTAATTTTTAAGATTGTGAAATAGCAGAATATACCAATTAAATGAGTTTGAAACAATGTGAAGTAATTTTGGGGCTACAAACATACAATTTAGTATTAGTATAAACTAAATATAGGATCATTGAAATATATATGCAAAATTTATTTTAAAATTATTTACTTGGGGCTGGTGTTATGGCATAGCAAGTTAAAGCCCTGGAATGAAGCTGCAGCATCCCATATGGGCACCAGTTCAAGTCCGTGCTGCTCCAATTCTGATCCAGCTCCCTGCTAACGTGCCTGGGAAAGCAGCAGGTGGTGGCCAAGTCCTTGGGCCCCTGCACACATGTGGGGAACCAGGAAGAAGCTCCTGACTCCTGGCCATTTTCCAGTGTTTCAAGACGTACTTAATCTAGTATTTATAAAATTTACTAAAATTAATGAAAACATTATGAGTTTCATTTATTTATTTATGAAAGGCAATGAGAAGTTCTTTACCCTGTTAGAATAAAATGGTTGAAAAAATACATCCAATATAATTGTAAACGAATAGGTATCATCTTAGAGACATAATTCAAGGAAATGCATAATGAGTATTGCTGGGCATATAAAAATATTGCTTAGAACAACGTTCACAGTATATGAGGATGTGCTCTATGTGAAAATACCAATGTTGCTCCAAAGAGTAAGCTTGTGACATTGACTAGATTCTCCTTCAATAATGACATCTATTGATCACCACTCCATGAAAGGCCAAGGCTCCATCAAGGTAAAGCTCAGAGCTTGGAGATCAGTTCCAATCTCCCATGTTGGTGGCTGGGACCCAACTACCTGAGCCATTACCTGCTGCATCCCAGGATGTGCATTAGCAGAAAGCTGGAATTGGAAGCCAAATCAGGGTTTGATCCCAGACATGGATATGAGATGTGGGCATCCCAAGCTGTATTTTAACTCCTGTGCCAAACATGTACCCAGAATTTTCTTAAAAATCAAATAATAAATATGAGATTTCTGATACAAGTATAATTAAAATATATTTAAGATATATTTCTATGAAAGGGAGAGAAGAGGAGAGGAGGAAGAAAGGGGAGGAAGAGAGACAGAGAGGCAGAGATAGAGACACTGATTTTCCATCCACTGATTCACTCCACAAATGCCCCCAACTGCCAGGGCTGGGCCAGCCCAATGCCAGGAGCCAAGATTCCATCTTGGTCTCCCATGTGAGTGGCAGGCACCCAACCACAGAAGGCATCATCCACTGCCTCCCAGGTACGTGATCAGGGAGATAGATAGCAAGTGTGGTAACCAGAACTTGAAGTGGCATGCTGATAAGGGATGCAGGGCTTGCGAAGGGTGTCTTAGCTTGCTTTCCACCACAGTAACTCCCTGAACATGATTATTAAAAAACTACACTTAAGCTGTTCATTCAAGGTAAATATGGCATTTTAAAAAGAGAAAAAAGTATGTGTCCTTTGGAGGAACATGTGTTATGAAGAAAACAAGTTTTAAAAATAGATGCTTCAAATATTTCTTATGTGATGTGAGGATGTGACAGACACAGAGTTGAGCAGCCTAGATCAAGAAAGGACTTTTTGCTCACTTATGGAGACCAAGATCAGTGAACTGCCCCCTGCTGTCATCTCCTTCTAGGTCATTCTCTGTTGCAGAGTCATCTGTATGTCCATCTAGACTCTGTTTCAGACTTCATGTGCCCCAAGAATTCACTACATTCTCCTCTAAGTCACAGTTAGAATCCTATATCAAATATGTCCTTTGCTGTGGCAACAGAAAAATCAAGGATCGCTTTTCATTAAACTTAGATGATTCTAATTTCTTATACCACATCAGTATCACTTTGTTTATGCAATTTCTTTCTTTTTTTTTTTTGACAGAGTTAGACAGTGAGTGAGAGACAGAAAGAGACAGAGAGAAAGGTCTTCCTTCCATTGGTTCACCCCCCCAAATGACCGTGACCCAACCGGGACTAGAGCCCTGAGTACCATAGCTGCAAGTGGAGGATTAGCCTAGTGAGCCCTGGCACCAGCCTTGTTTACGCAATTTCTAATGTTGAATTTTATTTATGCTTACTTTCCCATTTTCATTAATGAACCTTTAAATAACTCCTAAAATATAATGCAAAATAAGCTGATGAATAATTAAGTAAATAACTTATTGGGTATGTATTTTCTCTTATCTGTGACACAGAGGTTTGCTGGAAGAGAAGAGGTTTCCTGGAAGAGAAGGTGAATGGTAACAGTCTTGAGAAAACTAGTATGGATCAGAGATTCTACTGTGCCAAATGACATTATGACAGAAGTGAGTAGAGAAAACATGGACCCATTAGGTGGTAAAAAATAGACACGTTAGGTGGTAAAGCAAAACATAATCCACCTGCTGTTGTGGAATAACCCTTTAGTCATGGGAAAAGGCAGGAAGGAGTACCTTCTTAAGAAGAATACCGGCAATTTGATTAATGAGTAGAAACTAAGAACAAGTCATTACAGAGTTAATGGAAACATCTATTTGATAATTGCATGAAAAATGTTACTGTAAAGAAATAATTTAAAAATTTAAGGATTGTTGTACAAATGAATTACAGTAAACCAAAGAAACCTAATGCTATCACTAGAATTTACTCTATAGAAAAAATACTTGAGTGGTATTAACTATTTTCCTATTAATACAAATGCACACTGGCATTTCAATTAGAATACTTCTTGCTTACATTCCATAAACAGTATGCATCTGGTTATCTCACATTTTTGCCTGCAACTTTAAGGAAAATGTTCAAAATAGATGTTTATTGTAGTACACGTCTCCATAATGCTTCAGATGACACTTCATTTATCCATGCCCTCACAGTTATTCCTGACAATGACCCTTGATTTTCCCATTTCAATTGCTTTAGCCATTGGGATATCAGAAAATATGATACAAGCATAGTGTCTAATAGTCCTTCTTTGAAACAGTGATCAAGTGAAGAAACCTGGGGCCTACTTCTTGGAAACAGAGAGAATATGTTAGAGCCAGAACAAATCACCAGACATGTGAGTGAAGTCATCTTTAAGACACCAGGCTCAATCAAGGTACCAGAGGGCTAAAACCTTATTTGTGAACCTAGAATGATCATAAGAACTGTCAGCTAAGCCCACCCCAAAATGTCAACTGATTTACAAGTCAAATTATTCTTTTCTAATCCAGTAAGTTTTTTGAGTACTCATACACCAAATGCTGATACATATTTGTGAGTAGGTCAGAAATAAACTGCATGCCAAATAAAATCAGTACAACTTAACAATCACATGTAGATGTTTTCATAAACATTATATGTGCAAATCAGTTAGCTCTTACTAAAGCTACTGGCATGAGGAGAGGTCATATGAATTCCACAAAGAAATTGTCTGAAGGTCATGTCTTCATGTTTTAAATTTTTACTTACATGTGTACACAGTATTATATTTTATTAATATTTTAAGAAACTTTCTAGGAGTTAAAATCTGTCTAAATTTCTTATTTCAAATCATAACCCTAAATATGAAAATACATGAAATTCTGTAACTTAAATATAATTTTTAAAACATTTTAAAAAGATGGAAATTATGTTTTTGTATAAAAAAGTTGCCTATTTTATAAGTAATATTTCATAGCCCCTTGTGAGTCCTCTTCAACAAATTACACCTCCCTTGTGAAAGTTGGTCCAAATAATTCAATGCCACCAGTATTTGATAACCTATGGACAAGGCAATGTAGTATCAATCAAGTCATGTTCATTCTGGTCAGCCTGATCAGTAACTCCTTGGGCCAACTAAAGCTAGGATTGACACAAGTCAGGGCTTATTTTGTCCCTGCTCTGAAACACTAAGAAAAAATAGCAGTGAGAGAGTTGTTTTTTCAGAGACAATTCCTATCTATGGAGCTCTGTTTTTCATACAATATAAACTAAATTTTTCAAAGGGAAATGAAAATATTATGCAGGACCCAAATTTCCCTTGTAGAATTTCCTGCTCCTAGAAAATAGATCTTGTATAAACTGCTGTAAACTCAAACCAGAAGGACCAGACAGGTAACACAGTGCAGGAGGGAACCAGACACTTCACTTGAAGAGGAGACAACATGAAGCCCTACAAATACAACTTCCATGTAGCACAAGGCAGCTGGCACACATTTCACAATGCTTTCTCATGGAATTTAGGGACATTTGGCTTGTATTGTTAGTATTCTCATCTTAGATATGAGTAAACTGTGACAGAGCAACAACCTGGATTCAGCCCCATGCAACTCCCACCACTCTTTGTCCACATACCTAATGCTTTCCTGTAGTCACTGTGGATCAGGTACACTGTACAGAGCATCTGGAACTGACTTACAGGAACTAATATCACACCTCCCAAATCACATGGTCTGCACATCCATTCCCATGTTGAATGAGCCACATTGTTCACAGAGCATCTGGAACCATCTTTTGCACACCTAGTGGCACACAATGGCCTTCTGGTAGTGCACTACAAGCTGAAAAGCAATCTCAGAAGCACAGGCTAAGTCACGTCATCCCTACCCCCATACCTGTGGGTTTAAAGTAATGTCTCCTTCCTGCCCAGGAGAGACGTGACCTGAGGGATGGAAGATTTTGCTAACACCAAGTGAGGAGATACCTGTACCACTCCTTGGATTACACTGAATCTCAGATATCCTCTGTTACTCTCACACAAACATTCACAAGCATGGACTCCAACCTGAGTGATGGAGCAACATCAGGAAAGTTCCAGTGTTAGCAATTTTGAAAAGATGGTGAGAGTGAGTGGAATCAGCACCTGCTTAGATGTAGCCCAGAAAAGCCTTCCCATGGTCCTATATTGATAATATCATGGAAAGGTGTGGCTACATTTTCCACAGGACTTTTCAACCCTCCATTAGGAAACAAGAATGGTTATCTATATATTTTCTGTATACATAGACTCTTGGAAAACAGAGGGGATACATGAGTACTCATCTCTATACATATGACACCCCAGTGAAATTCTGATCACTTATTAAATTCTTGATTAGACAAATTCACATTTGAAATAATTGTTCTATTAATGGAGAAATTCAAATGTGAGAAGTGTTTGGTAATGGTCACTAATTTTGTCATCTTCTTTGGTTCCAATAATTGCATGGTTGTTATAGAACCCATGTCTTCTCATTACAGATATTTAAGTAGGAAAAATTTCACATTCTATGTTAATTATTTTTAAAGGTTTATTTTATTTATTTTAAAGGCAGAGAGAGAGAAGAAGGAAAGGGGGAGATGGGGGAAAGAGAGAGAAAGATACACACACACACACACACACACACACACATATATATATATGGAGAGAGAGAGAGAGAGAGAGAGAGAGAGAGAATGAATGAATGAATCTTCCATCCACTGGTTCATTACAGAAATGGTTGCAATGGCCAGGGCTGGTCCAGCTGAAGCCAAGAGCTTCATCTGGGCCTTCAACATGGGGGGCAGTTGAGCCACCATCCATTGCTTTCCCAGGCACATTATCCAGGAACTGGATTAGAAGTAGAGTAACCAAGACCCAAACATGCCCATATGGGATGCCAATATTGCAGGCCACAGCTTAACCCATTGTACCACACACCAGAGATTCTATTGTAATTTAAAACACTTAAAGAAGAAATGTCATTATTTTGGCAACTCTTTTCTCAATTTTTAAAATGATAATTGATCTCATCTACTGAAATAATTTGTGAATCAATGGATAATTTCCCACAGTTGGGACATTACTCTAGTCCATTTATTTCCATAATACACCCGGGAAATGGGGCAAATATATTCAAAAATTACTGTGCAAATTTAAAAGCTGGCTGTCTGATATTGGCTTATTCAGAAGTATCTGAAAACCAGCTCACCATCTGTCCATTTGCCTTCCTCTCCACATATCTAACAAAACTTTAATATTTTTTAAGAACTTGACCAGAACCTTGTTATCTACCTGCTGGATTTTGCCACAAACAAGGAAAAGAGGTGAATATAAGAGTTTCATGGAGCTCCTGCTGCTACTTCTGCTCCTGTCCTATTGAGAATGGGCATGGATGCTGTGATACAGTTGAAGAGAACTTCAGTGGGAATGTAATGGGGATGATGATTCTCGGTTCACAGCCATTATTCATTTTCTCTATGGGTAGGATATGAAATGTACTATTCAAATTCTTGTATCATCTTAGATGCTGCAACTGCCCATCAGTTACTTTATTCTGCAAACTAAGAGACTCAAGCTTTGAGATTTCCACCTTAAGTACCTCCACCTCAGACCAAAGAAGCAAATTTTGTGTACCCTAAATGCTTAGGTCTTAGGGTCACACTGATTTAAACAGAAAATGGATTGCATAGATCAAAAACATAGAATGCCATCATGGAGTAGTAGGTCCTAATATCTGCTCACAACAATTATTGTTCCTATAATAGTGATCACTTGTCAGCAGGACATTCTACAATTTGAGATGTGGATTCCCAGCAATCTGCATTGAACAGAGAAAGTGGAAAGGCCACACTCAATTGCTGACTGATCATTTTGCAACTCACTTCCTCTCTCTGTATCATAGTCATACCTTCCATGTAATGACTGGAGTACTTAATTTTGAGTACCTAGTCAGTAAGAGGAGTTCTAACAGTTAATTTGCACTGAATGCAGAAGAATAAATAATATAGTCCCTATAGCAAAAACTAAAGAGATCAATGACAAGAGAATACACTAATTAAGGATTCCCTTGGAATTAAGGGATTACTCATTACTAATGAAGATAACACAGTTATGCACCTTAGGTGTCTGAACTTGTTGAGCTCTCTATTCCTTAAATACATTCTATAGGAACATAGATGAGGCCAGTGCTGCAGCTCACTAGGTTAATCCTCCATCTGCAGTGCCAGCACCCCAGGTTCTAGTCCTGGTTGGGGTGCCAGATTCTGTCCCAGTTGTTCCCCTTCCAGTCCAGCTCTCTGCTGTGGCCCGGGAGTGCAGTGGAGGATGGCCCAGGTCCTTGGGCCCTTCACCTGCATGGGAGACCAGGAGGAAGCACCTGGCTCCTTGCTTCAGATTGGCGCAGCATGCTGGCCATAGCGGCCACTTAGGGGGTGAACCAACGGAAAAAGGAAGACCTTTGTCTCTCTCTCTCTCTCTCACTGTCTAACTCTGCCTGTCAAAAAAAATAGATGAGGGCCGGCGCCGTGGCTCAATAGGCTAATCCTCCACCTTGCGGCGCCGGCACACCGGGTTCTAGTCCCGGTCGGGGCGCCGGATTCTGTCCCGGTTGCCCCTCTTCCAGGCCAGCTCTCTGCTATGGCCAGGGAGTGCAGTGGAGGATGGCCCAAGTGCTTGGGCCCTGCACCCCATGGGAGACCAGGAAAAAGCACCTGGATCCTGGCTCCTGCCATCGGATCAGCGCGGTGCGCCGGCTGCAGCGGCGGCCATTGGAGGGTGAACCAACGGCAAAAGGAAGACCTTTCTCTCTCTGTCTCTCTCACTGTCCACTCTGCCTGTCAAAAAAAAAAAAATAGATGAGATTAACATCACCATCATCAACAATCTATTGAAGACCTGCACCCTGCATTAACCATCATTATTATTGATTCAGTTTACATGATGCAGGTATTTTTCATGCATTTATAACCATATCCATCTATATCTCTCTATCTATATAATGTTATACAGAAAGGAAGTCATATTTTCTGTAGCCTGGAATTCAAAATATTAGTGTGTTAATATCACACACAAAAAGTGAAATAATTAAATATACACATTTCAAAATTATTAGGAATCATAAATTTCCTAAAATGTATATTATATATGAGTATAATTAACTTGCCATATTATTCATCCATTGAAAGTGTAAAGTTCAGGGGATTTAAGAAATGTGCAACCATAATGAATGCCAGGTTAGAACATTTTTACTATCTCAAAAAGAAATTTAGTGCCCTGACTCACGGCAGTGGCAGGGAGATGGCAACAGTTGGCCAGTGGCTCTTCTGTATACATGTGATCCAGAGATTCTATCAGAAGAAAAAATCCTAGGTCCCCACCTTCTTTGAGCCTGGCTACAAGGACAGGGAGCTGGGCACCCACTTGAGACTGTGAGGCACTCCTGGCCTCCTAATATACCACAGGCTCTGGGGCTCAAGCCACTTAGGCTGAACTCCAGCAGACAGTGGACTCAGGGAAAAGTCTGCCTCTCTGTGGACTGGACAGGTGGGAGGTGGAGCAGACTCACTGCACCCCGCAACTACAGGATCCTTGTGTGCTGAGGCTGTGAGGACACTCTGGCTGCATGAGAAGGTACAGCATGTATCTCGGCCTCTGAGAAATCACTGTGTGTGGCTCTAAACACTCAAGACAATGAGACCTGTGCTTGGAGTGAGGACTGCAGATCGTGTCTGTGGTTCACACATGGGTGCAGATGAGTGTTGCGCCCACTGGGGGCTAACACCTGAGCATTGATCAACTTGGAGGAAAGCAGATGAGGCTGTGATCACACCAACAGAGGTGACCATTCACTCCCTTTTGTTAACAAGAGGAGATCTACCTCACCCTAGTTGGGACTTACCCTGGATACTCACACCATGCTAGGGCATTGACCACAGCTCTCTGGTCACACCCAGCACACACCTCTGGGCATTCACTGAAAGTGCAAGCGTTCCACTAAGCCACAAAGCATACTTCAAAGATAAAAGCCATCAGAGGAAAAAACCAACAAGTGTAGCCACAAATGTCTAAAAATATATGCAGAAATTCAATTCAAGAAACAAGAATAAGGAACACAGCATGACACCCCCAATAAAAGGAACACAACAACACATCAATTTTTTTAAGGTCACACTGTTTTTATTTTCTTGCTCAATGAAAATAATTTTTGAAACTTCAATGTGTACATTAAATGTATAGAATATCTGCAACACATCAATTTTAAAATGTAAAAATGAAGAGCTTGATGAAATGCTGGAAATGAGATTGAAAAAATTAATCATAGGATTACTCAAAAGCAAACAGAAGCAAACCCATGAATTAAAGAAAGCCATACATTACATGAAAGAAAATTTTTCCCATGAAATTGGGATTTTAAAATCATAATCAAAGTGAAATATTAGAAATGAAGAATTCAATAGATCAAATAAAAATCCAGTGGAAACCCTTAACAACAGACTTATAAAGGAGAAGAAAGACTATCCAAGCTAGAACACAAATCTTGGAAGGAGAAGGAGGACAAGGAGGAGGAGGAGAAGGAGGACAGATAATTAGAAAATGCTATACCAGAAGAAGAAGAAACTAGAAAATTAAGAACAGTGTTGGAGATTTATGTGATACTATCAAACAACCCAACATATAGTTCTTAGGAGTTCCTGAATTTGGAGTTCCCTGCAGACCTGGAGGAGGCTCCTGGCTCCTGGCTTCAGATCAGCTCAGCCAACTGGGGAGTGAACCAGTAGATGGAAGACCTCTCTCTCTCTCTGCCTCTCCTTCTCTCTCTGTGTAACTCTGACTTTCAAATAAATAAAATAAAAATTAAAAAAAAGAAATATCTAGAAATGTTTCTGTATACTCAGATTTTGGCAAAGAAGATTGAAGAAGGTGGTTAGAAACTTAAGGGCTCTTTGCTAAAGAGCTTAGGAGAGTGCAATCTAAGATGTCTGTCCCAACTCATTCTTTAAGTAATAGAAGTCTGAGAGGCCTTGTGTGATTATGTAATGTTCCTTCTTTTTTCTAAAATATAAAAAAGAAAACCCACAAAAACATAAAAATAAAATTATCTGGTTTTGTGCTTGTTCATTTTTCTAAACTAAGCATACATCTTTCAGTACTGACAAGAAGGCTGGCGTCACATTTGGGCAATGTCTCAAGAACTGTCTGAAGACTCACTGAACATCAAGTCTGTAAAAACACATTTCCTTCTCAATGCAAATATAATCTCCCCCTGATGTGCTTCAAAAGAAACAGCGTTATGATCTGAAGATCAGATGGGTTAGAGTATTAGGAAGAAATCAATAAATTTGAAAGTGCAATCAATTTGAGAAGCAAAAGGGAAAACCTAGAAATGGGAAATTATCATCTACCTCCATAGGAAACACCTGAATGCAGAAGAAAGCCCTTTATCTTAAGCACTTGATGCTGAGGATAATCTCAAGTTCACTTAGTGCCAGTCACTCTAGTTTTGTTAAAAAAAAAAAAAACAACTTGAAAATGTAAATCCTTCTTACAGTGTATTTTTCCTTATAAAACATGAACTGAAGCTACTTGTAATAAATGATGACTGTTTCACTGTTAGGTTTCATTATTAACAATGTCAAAAACATGACAACAGCAATCTTTAAGAATCCAAATTAGAGCAAGATAGCACGACAAAAAAATCTGATATTTCCATTGGTAAAGTGCTCCTTTTCTTATTTTAAGTGAAAAGAAAATGAATTAACCATCAGCCACTAGCAACAATCATTTTGAGAGGTCTTTTAGGGCAAAAACTTAATAGTATGAAGAAGTTCACAAAAATAGATTAATAATACTGTGATTTTTTCTCAATTCAATATAAATAATACCTAATCATACAAAAATTACCCCAAATTTAAACTTGATATAAAAAAGGGAGATATGGAATGAACTCAGCTAGATGACAGATCATACAAAATATAAGAATGAAAAAATTCCACACAGGGCACGGATTTCCTGTCCAGATGTAAAAACCATTTTCCACTGATAGCTTACCTTCCTCCCATAAACAATCACAGATTCTGAGTGGATCATGCAGTACAAAGCCACAGCAGTGAAATCTTCTTGTATGATGCTCCACAAAACAGCTGTATCTTTTCCTGATTAAACTGCTGATTGGTTGTCTGTTTTTATTTATCCCATTTATTTGCATTCACAAGTTAACAGTGTCAACAATTATTGTAGTGAACCGAGGGTATTGCTGGATGAGAGGCTCTATAAGACATATTACTGATTGACTCAGAAGGTTTATTGAGTTCAACCCTCACTCCTTTTTCACCTGCTAGATATTTTACTTTAGCTGCTGCTCTCTCATCTGCATCAAAATACCAAACAGTTATTCTGTCTGGCAGCATATGCTGGTTGTACTTCATGAGGGTTGCGAGGGTCAGACCAGAAAAACAGCAATCTATCAAATTTGGGTTCAATGGCAGCAAACTGGGCTTGCCTTCTGGAAAAATTCAAAGTACACCTCCACTTACCTTGGCACCCCAGTCTTTATTAAGATAATGTATACATGTCACACATCTCTCATCTCCGTTTGAATTATCAACATGACGCACACAACCTGTTCCATTGCCTGGATAACAAGCAGCCATGGCTTTCATCAGGCCAATGATTTTGTAGTTGCCCAGCTTCTCCTTACAGTGGAGGATCAGGTCGTCCGTGCTGCTCATCTGCAGCCCAGTGGTTACACAGCCGGGCTCCTTGCCCTTGATCCAGGTGATCTTGTCACCTCGGATGCCCTAGGACGAGTCGCTCTTAGGGCTACCATGAACCTGCCTGTGTTCTGCAGGGCACGCATCTCCTCGCTTATCTTGCCCAGGAAGTCGTCCACTACACAGATGTCCTGCTTGTTCATGCAAGGCAGCGTCGGAAGCGGCTTCCTCTGCCCTTTGGGCTGCAGACCTCAGTTATGGCTCAATCCGCAGCCTGGTCTATTGCTTTGTGGGTACAAGTTCGCCTTCTCCAGGTGCAGCGACGGCCAATCAGCGGCTCCTCCTTCCCAGGCTCCGCCTCGGCAACCGCCGGGCCCTGGAGGCACGCGAGGCGGGGACGCGCGACCGCAGGGTTGGCTACCTACTTGGCCTTTGCCTTGGCCGCAACTCCAGGGGCCGGCCAGAAGCCTTGGCGGCGGCGGAGGCACTGCCCCAAGGCCTCCAGGCTCTGGTCCCACAGGCCCTGGTCCGCGGTGTAGGGGAAAGGCCTGGGTGCTGGTGTGGGCCTGCCTGGCGGCCAGAGGCGCCCTCTCTGCCCTGGCACAGGAGCTCCTGCTCCTTCCAGTCCTGGCGCTGGGGCGGCCACAGCACAGCAGGCTCCATCTTCCCGCACAGCTCACAGTTCTGCTGGTCCCCTTGCTCCGGCCCGACCCCCAGGCCCGCCGCTGTCATTGCCCATGGTGGAGGCAGTGGTGGTGGGGGCTGGACTGCGTAGTCCCGGGCCAGGGAGCAGGGAGAGCAGCAGGGAACGTTTCTGCGTCATGCACCTGCCACATGCACCTGCCTCAAGCAGGCCGTGCTCCCCGCCCTCGGCCAGGCCGCTTTCTCGTCCTTGGGGACGGCCCCTCAGTGCCGGCTGCTGCTTCAGTGCCTCATCGCGCACGGCCTGAGGGTGTACTGACTGCGTGGGGATGAGGATCTCCGCTCTGGGCGCGCTAGACCAGCGCCTTCCAGGGCACCGCCTGGGCATCCCGGGCGCCGGGCCCAGCTTGTGGAGCAGTGCAGGACTTGCGGGCGCCACTCGCTCTGCGCTCTCTGCACAGACACCGCTGCCCGGTGGTGACCAGCGCTGGAGGCACAAGAGGGAGGAGGATGCAGAGCAAGGGCCTAGGGGAGCCCAAGGGGGCGGTGGCCGTGCACATGCTTGGTTCAGGACACTGAACGATTTTTCCCCGAGAGTGAACTAAAAAAGGCTTTCTCCTCTCTCTCTCTCTCTTTAACATTGTCCTGGATGCATAATTATGGAAATCAAGCACACAAAAGGAAATTTAAGGTATAGGGTCAGCTTTTAGCAACAGAACTGTTAACATGTTAATGATGCTATATATGTAGAGAAAATCCAACATAGTCCAAAACCAAATAGAGCTGACAGGTGAATTAGGCAAAATTATTGGGTACAGGATCAATACAATCAAGTGGGTTACCAGGTCCCCATAAAAAGCAAATAGAAAACAATGGTAAGGGACAAAGTACAATTTGGAAAATGAATATCTGTATGAGAAATACTCTTCAAATCCATACTTAACAAAAATCGAATGATGTAACAGAAAAATAAGCCAAGAACACAAAGAGAAAAAGGCCCAGAATCCAGTAAACAGTAAACTATAACTCACCTGAGGATTATGGCAAGCTCCAGTTTCAAGGTCTGAACAGGATCTCAGGAGATGGGATCCTGGGGGCGGGGCAGCGCCCCCTGCTGTCGGGAAGGCCAAGTTTCAGGCCTGAGGCCAAGCCCCGCCTCTCACTCCCCTCACCCGGCACAACCCCAAGGGCCCGCCCTCAGGCTAGGGACGATGCTGATTGGGTGCGTCCTCTGTGACGTCATGCGGCCTCTGTGACTGTGGAATCAGGCGCACCATGGCAACAGGGCAGACCCTGGGTGGGGGATCCTCTTCCTGGTCTGCTCCTGAGAGCGCCCCGGTCAGCTCAGAGCTTCTACCCTGAACTCCCCTCAGCGCAGGGCCCTGAGAGGATGCCCGGAGTCCCTGGACGCCGGAAGCAGTGAGTGTGAGGGTCCCGGGCCCACAGGAGGGAGGGGGGCTGGCAGCTGGGACCCTGGTGTGCTGCCCCGTCTCAGCGTGCAGCGACTGCGCCTGAACCCGGCCTCACCTCTCCAGGTTGTGTGGGGAGAAGGAGAATCTGAACCTCACGCGTGACCTGATTTCCTTGAGTTGGGCACCGGGGTCTCAGGTCCACAGCTTTCCCTGGGGGTCTGAGTCAGCGTTTTGTTGCTAATGACGTAACAGCAGAGACTCAGTGGTGTATTTACCACAGGCTTTTGGGCCAAGGACGAGGGGCAGGGTGTGGGGACGGAGTTTCTGCTGGTGAGGCTTGGGATGGCACAGATCCCACGTGGACAAATGGAGTGTGGGGGAGGCCGACCCCAGGTGGTGTGAGCACCAAGACCTGGAGCCTGGGGAAGCTGAGTGTGGGTTCCACAGGCTGCCTCCCAGCGCTCATTCCATTCGAGTCTTTTGTAGAAATTTACTTCTGTTTATTCACAGTCTGCCCACTTGTGTAGGAACTGTGTGCCATGATTTGAATATTAGACTGTGGTTTTCTTTGATGGAACCTCAGTTAATTCAGTGATAAGATTTGAAAAAACGGCAGGTGCCTCAGCTCACTAGGCTAATCCTCCGCCTTGCGGCGCCGGCACACCGGGTTCTAGTCCCGGTCGGGGCGCCGGATTCTGTCCTGGTTGCCCCTCTTCCAGGCCAGCTCTCTGCTGTGGCCAGGGAGTGCAGTGGAGGATGGCCCAAGTGCTTGGGCCCTGCACCCCATGGGAGACCAGGAAAAGTACCTGGCTCCTGCCTTCGGATCAGCGCGGTGCACTGGCCACAGCGCGCCGGCCGCGGCGGCCATTGGAGGGTGAACCAACGGCAAAGGAAGACCTTTCTCTCTGTCTCTCTCTCTCACTGTCCACTCTGCCTGTCAAAAAAAAAAGTTTGAAAAAAGAAAGAGGATCTTTTGTTTTCTGCTAAGTTTGATTAATAATGTAAACACTAATGGAATGGCTACCCCCAGGTAAATAAATACGCCTTGGTCAGTTCAGGGTTCAGGGTTTTTTTTTTTTTTTTTTTTTTTTTTTGACAGGCAGCGTGGACAGAGAGAAAGGTCTTCGGTTACCATTTGTTCACCCTCCAATGGCCGCTGCAGCTGGCACACCGCACTAATCCAAAGCCAGGAGCCAGGTGCTTCTTCTGGTCTCCCATGTGGGTGCACAGCCCAAGCACTTGGGCTATCCTCCACTGCACTCCCAGGCCACAGAAGAGAGCTGGACTGGAAGAGGGGCAACCAGGACAGAATCCAGTGCCCTGACTGGGACTAGAACCCAATGTGCTGGCGCCGCAGGCAGAGGATTAGCCTATGGAGCTGTGGCGCCAGCCATAGGGGTATTTTTTTTTTTAAGATTTATTTATTTGAAATGCAGAGTTACAGAGAGGAGAGGTGTAGAAAGAGAGAGAGAGAGAGAGAGCGAGAGAGAGAGAGGTGTCATCCATCTGCTGGTTCACTTCCCAGATGGCCACAATGGCCAAAGCTGTGCTGATCCAAAGCCAGGATCCAGGAGGTTCTTCCTGGTCTCCCACAGGGGTGCAGGGCCCCAAGAACTTGAGCATCTCCCACTTTCCCAAGCTATAGCAGAGAGCTGGATCAGAAGTGGAGCAGCTGGGATGGGAACCGGCACCAATATGGGATGCTGGCAATGCAGGCGGCAGCTTTATCTGCTATGCTGCATTGTTGGCCCCCAGGGGCCTTTCTGATCTCTTCTACCTCTGCCCCCACTGGTGAATGAGTCAAGGTTCTTTTTAATGTGTTTTTGTGGCTTACTATCTATTACTCTCAGCAGTGAGTTTTTCTTGGTTTATTTTTTTATATTTGTGATATTATTTTACTTAATTTTTTTCATGTATTAATTCACAGTAATTTTTATAATAATTTTAAATTTTAAATAATATGAAAATATTTTTAGGCTATAGTTTGTGAATAAATTCTAATTCTATAGGCAGGGTTAGTGGAGGGAGTACAAGGATTAAGTATCTAACTTTTCATGCATATACATTTAGTTAGTTTTTTATTTCCCAGCACTTAGAAGGACCTTATTTATTTACTCACTTAGTGTTAACTGACATTTCTGTTTTGTACCATATTCCTAGTTACTAATGACCACTGGTTGGGTATTTATACCGTTGATCTATTTGTACTGATTACAAATGGTGAATTTGTATTTTTGTTTGGAGTTATGTAAGTTTGCTCTTACATATCTTAATGCTCTATTTAGAGACAGTGGTAGGAAGCCTTGTAATGTCTTCTTGGAGAACTGCCGGTAGTCTCACTGTGTAACCCTTGTAGTAGTCTGAGCTAAATTCTGATTAGTCTGAAATGAATATTGTTTTTCTGCATTTCACTGGACTGGTATTATAATGGACTATTTTTCTACATATTTTTATTTTTAGGCATTTTTTTAACTTTTATTTAATGAATATAAATTTCCAAAGTACAGAATATGGATTACAATGGCTTCCCCCCTATAACGTACCTCCCACCTGCAACCATCCCCTTTCCCACTCCCTCTCCCCTTCCATTCACATCAAGATTCATTTTTGATTCTCTTTATATACAGAAGATCAGTTTAGCATACATTAAGTAAAGATTTCAACAGTTTGCTCCCACACAGAAACATAAAGTGAAAAATACTGTTTGAGTACTAGTTATTGCATTAAATCTCAATGTACAGCACACTAAGGACAGAGATCCTACATGAGGAGTAAGTGCACAGTGACTTCTGTTGTTGACTTAACAAATTGACACTCTTGTTTATGGCCTCAGTAATCACCCTAGGCTCTTGTCATGAGCTGCCAAGGCTATGGAAGCCTTTTGAGTTCACCGACTCTGATCATATTTAGACAAGGCCATGGTCAAAGTGGAAGTTCTCTCCTCCCTTCAGAGAAAGGTACCTCCTTCTTTGATGACCCATTCTTTCCACTGGGATCTCACTTGCGGAGATCTTTCATTTAGGTTTTTTTTTTTGTCCCCCCAGAGTGTCTTGACTTTCCATGCCTGAAATACTCTCATGGGCATTTCAGCCGGATCCGCATGCCTTAAGGGCTGATTATGAGGCCAGAGTGCTGTTAGGACATCTGCCATTCTATGGGTCTGCTGTGTATCTCACTTCCCATGTGGGATCATTCTCTCCCTTTTTTTTTATTCTATCAGCTAGTATTTGCAGACACTATTCTTGTTTATGTGATCCCTTTGGTTCTTAGTCCTATCATTATGATCAATTGTGAACAGAAATTGATCACTGGGACTAGTGAGATGGCCTTGGTACATGCAGCTTTGATGGGATTGAATTGGAATCCCCTGGTATGTTTCTAAGTCTACCGTTTGAGGTAAGTCAGCTTGAGCATGTCCTGAATTGCACATCTCTTCCCTCTCTTATTCCTACTCTTATATTTAACAGCAACCACTTTTCAGTTAAGTTTCAGCACTTAAGAAGACTTGTGTATTGATTACAGTATTCAACCAAAAGTATTAAGTAGAACAAACAAAACAAATACTAAGAGGGATAACATATTAAGCTGCTCATCAACAGTCAGGGTGAGGGCTGATCAAGTCACCGTTTCTCATAGTGCTCATTTCACTTTAACAGGTTTCCCTTTTGGTGCTCAGTTAGTTGTCACCTATCAAGGAGAACAATTGGTATTTGTCCCTTTGGGATTGGCTTATTTCACTCAACATAATGTTTTCCAAATTCCTAACAGGGATCAATTTTCAGTTAAAATTTAAACACCTAAGAACAATTGTGTGTTAATTACAGAGTTCAGCCAATGGTACTAGAACAAAAACAAAATACTAAAATGGAAAAGTATTACACTGTACATGAACCATCAGGACAAGAGCTGATCAAGTCACTGTTTCTCACAGTGTCCATTTCACTTCAACAAGTTTCCCCTTTGGTGCTCAGTTAGTTGTCGCCAATCAGGGAGAACATATGATATTTGTCCCTTTGGGACTGGCTTAATTCACTCAGCATGATGTTTTCCAAATTACTCCATCTTGTTGCAAATGACTGGGTTTCGTTGTTTTTGACTGCTGTATAGTATTCAATAGAGTACATGTCCCATAATTTCTTTATCCAGTCTACTGTTGATGGGCATTTGGGTTGGTTCCAGGTCTTAGCTTTTGTGAATTGAGCTGCAATAAACATTAATGTGCAGACTGCTTTTTTGTTTGCCAATTTAAATTCCTTTGGGTAAATTCCAAGGAGTGGGATGTCTGGGTTGAATGGTAGGGTTATATTCAGGTTTCTGAGGAATCTGCAGACTGACTTCCATAGTGGCTTTACCAGTTTGCATTCCCACCAACAGTGGGTTAGTGTCCCTTTTTCCCCACATCCTCTCCAGCATCTATTGTTGGTAGATTTCTGAATGAGAGCCCTAATAACTGGGGTGAGGTGGAACCGCATTGTGGTTTTGATTTGCATTTCCCTGATTGCTAGTGATCTTGAACATTTTGTCGTGTGTCTGTTGGCCATTTGGATTTCCTCTTTTGAAAAATGTCTATTGAGGTCCTTGGCCCATCTCTTAAGTGGGTTGTTTGTTTTGTTTTTGTGGAGTTTCTTGATTTCTTTGTAGATTCTGGTTATCAACCCTTTATCAGTTGCATAGTTTTCAAATATATTGTCCCATTCTGTTGGTTGTCTCTTCACTCTCCTGTTTCTTTTGCAGTACAGAAACTTCTCAATTTGATGAAATCCCAAATACTAATTTTGGCTTTGACTGCCTGTGCTTCTGGGGTGTTTTCCAAGAAGTCATTGCTGGTATCTATATCTTGCAGGGTTTTTCCAATGCTCTCTAATAATTTGATGGTGTCAGGTCATAGATTTAAGTCTTTAATCCATGTTGAGTGGATTTTTGTGTAAGGTGTAAGGTAGGGGTCTTGCTTCATGATTCTGCATTTGGAAATCCAATTTTCCCAGCACCATTTATTGAATAGACTGTCCTTACTCCAGGGATTGGTCTTGGATCCTTGATCAAATATGAGTTGGCTGTAGATGTTTGAATTGATTCTTGGTGTTTCAATTCTGTTCCATTGGTCTATCCATCTGTTTCTGTACCAATACCATGCTGTTTTGATTACAACTGCCCTGTAGTATGTCCTGAATTCTGGAATTGTGATGCCTCCGGCTTTGTTTTTGTTGTACAAGATTGCTTTAGCTATTCGAGGTCTCCTGTGTCTCTATATAAATTTCAGCACCATTTTTTCCAGATCTGAGAAGTATGTCTTTGGTATCTTGATTGGTATCACACTGAATCTATAAATTGCTTTTGGGAGAATGGACATTTTGATGATATTGATTCTTCCAATCCATGAGCATGGAAGATTTTTCCATTTCTTGGTATCCTCTTCTATTTCTTTCTTTAAGGTTTTGTAATTTTCATCATAGAGATCTTGAACATCCTTGGTTAGGTTCATTCCAAGGTATTTGATTGTTTTTGTAGCTATTGTGAATGGGATTGATCTTAGAAGTTCTTCCTCAGCCATGGCATTGTCTGTGCATACAAAGGCTGTTGATTTTTGTGCTTTGATTTTATACCCTGCTACTTTGCCAAAATCTTCTATGAGTTCCAATAGTCTCTTAGTAGATTTCTTTGGGTCCCCTAAATAAAGAATCATATCGTCTGCAAAGAGGGATAGTTTGAGTTCTTCCTTCCCAATTTGTATCCCTTTAATTTCTTTTGCTTGCCTAATAGCTCTGGCTAGAACTTCCAGAACTACATTGAATAGCAGTGGTGAGAGTGGGCATCCCTGTCTGGTACCAGATCTCAGTGGAAATGCTTCCAACTTTTCCCCATTCAGTAGGATGTTGGCTGTGGGTTTTTCATAGATTGCTTTGATTGTATTGAGGAATGTTCCTTCCAAACCCAGTTTGCTTAGAGTTTTCGTCATGAACGGGTGTTGTATTTTATCAAATGCTTTCTCGGCGTCTATTGAGATAATCATATGGTTTTTCTTCTGCAGTCTGTTAATGTGGTGTATCACATTGATTGTATTGTGCACATTAAACCATCCCTGCATACCAGGGATAAATCCCACTTGGTCTGGGTGGATGATCTTTCTGATGTGTTGTTGCATTCTATTGGTGAGAATTTTATTGAGGATTTTTGCATCTATGTTCATCAGGGATATTGGTCTGTAATTCTCTTTCAATGCTACATCTTTTTCCGGCTTAGGAATTAAGGTGATGCTGGCTTCATAGAAAGAATTTGGGAGGACTCCCTGTTTTTCGATTGTTCTGAATAGTTTGAGAAGAATTGGAGTCAGTTCTTCTTTAAATGTCTGGTAGAATTCAGCAGTGAATCCATCTGGTCCTGGGCTTTTCTTTGTTGGGAGGGCCTTTATTACTGTTTCAATTTCTGTCTCAGTTATGGGTCTGTTTAGGTTTTCGATGTCTTCCTGGTTCAATTTAGGCAGGTTGCATGTGTCCAGGAATCTATCCATTTCTGATAGGTTTCCCTGTTTGCTGGCATACAAGTCCTTGTAGTAATTTCTGATGATTCTTTTTATTTCTGTGGTGTCTGTTGTTACATTTCCTTTTTCATCTCTGATTTTATTGATTTGGGTCTTTTCTTTTTTTAGTTAGTTGGGCCAATGGGGTGTCAATTTTGTTTATATTTTCAAAAAAACAGCTCTTCGCTTGGCTGATTTTTTGTAATTTTTTTTATTTCTTCTCTGATTTTAATTATTTCTCTTCTCTTACTAGATTTGGGTCTGGTTTGCTGTAGGTTTTCTAGATCCTTGAGGTGAATTGAATAGCATTGTATAATGAGTGTGGAAATTGCTGACAAGGCCAGCAGAAAAACACATGATAAAACCCCACCCTTGTACACACCAGGTGTCATAGATTACTTTAAAATAATAGAACATTTAAGAAGTTTTTGTCAGTTGAAGAAATTTAAGAATCTAATATAATTTTTAGTTCAAACTATGTCAACCAACAAGTAACAAAAATTCACATCTCCCTGTCAACATATGTAGTTCCTAGAACAGAACATGGGTTTAGAAAGTCACAGATACAGATTTTCTCAGGACAATTGCTGGAAGAGGAAGTGGATGATGTGACAATCAAAAAGCCATCCTCACTGATGCTAGATTCCACATGTGACAAATGAAACAATACAGACTACTGAGGATCTATAGAGACAATGGTAATTTGAAAGTAAAACAAAAAGTTTGTCTCTATAGGTAATAATGTACATCTCATTTTGATTAATATGAAAAATGGGTTAATGGGTTTATTTATCAAAGTAGCCTATGAGTTCCAGGAAGATTCAGAGGAAAATATCAAACAATTCTCAGTATATATTTAGAATCATAAAGGGAAAAGTGGGAAAATGGCAATCCACACATATTTGGATATAGAGGTATCAAATTTCAATTTTTTCTGAATTGAAAGTAAAATAAAAAATAATTTTCAAGATAAACATTAAATATTCTAACCCATGGACACCATTAAATTTTCTAATGCATGTGTAATCTTGGAAGTGAAAAGAGTGCTCTGTTCAAATATGGATGTATAGTAAATTGTACATCAAAATTCTCAGGAGTTACAGCACTTACCTGCAGATGTTGACCTCAAAAATGAATTAGGTATCAGCTGGACCACATAGAGGAAATTCTAAGTATAGCTTTGGCAGAAATGTGTATGAGGAATACACATGAAGACAATAAACTGAAAGACAAATGATAAAACAGAGAACTGGGAAAGATGAAATTTATGCAGACATTCTCATGAATATAACTCATTTGTTTAGTGTCATACCAGAGTCACAAACACAAATTCAGGGAAACTCAGAAAAATTTCAATTACATTCATACTGGAGAAAGAAGAGAGAAACTTGTCGAAAGTTTCATCAAGAAAACACCATGACTCCTAAGAGACTTACAGAAAGGATACTGGGATATAGAATTGCCTGGTGGGAAAATCAAAAAGCAAGAAATAAAAACCATAACACCAAGAAAATCACAAACATACAAACCTATATTAATTGAAAATAGCATGATCAAACTGGGTCCTAGTTGTTTTGGGAAAATTCTGAACATGAAGTCACTAGAACAGCTCCCAGAATGGACAAGAATTAGATGACATTGCATTCAAAGCAATATGCAGTAACAATTTCACTATATCATAATTGCCACATAGTAGGTTATTGAGGACAAATTTACAATCAACTAAAATGCAAATCAAGCATAGAATAAGCCATATGAAACAAATTTTTTGCATTATATTTTGATTGCTATGTGTAGCAACAAGGAGTTTTCTTTTAGA
This sequence comes from Oryctolagus cuniculus, assembly GCF_964237555.1. Taxonomy (NCBI): domain Eukaryota; kingdom Metazoa; phylum Chordata; class Mammalia; order Lagomorpha; family Leporidae; genus Oryctolagus; species Oryctolagus cuniculus. The sequence continues at coordinate 130,985,440 of NC_091432.1, forward strand.
GGTCTTGGAAATATAGGGCATAAAGAGAGAGTTTTGTAAAAAGTCTTTAAAATTTAATTTATGAAAGGCAGAAAACATGCAGGAAATTAAATCCAAATTTGTTTTTGCTAATTAGTGTAACTATGTCAAGCAAATATGGCAGTGTCTCAATTTAGCATACTAGAAATTGAACCTTGTTCAATACAGGGTGTCAAAGGACCAACACATGGACAAATAATATCTAGGCTTCAACTTGTGTAATATTTAATTCTTTCAACATTGTTCTTAGAAAATGTATTATGGGTATGTTGAATTTATAATGGATTGAACATTAATGTTGTCTACCTTATGGAAAATCTATGTTTAGGCTTCTTTGGTATCTTTATTTGATATGTAGTTGTATATAATCTATTGATATGTAGTAAAAATGGAAATATAATCTTAGAGAAAGATCAAGTAATCATTGCAATCCTGAGAGTATTACATAATTTGGAATGAGGAAAGCCAGAATGAGTAACACATGCAAGGAAAGTGGTTGCAAGTGATTAAATTGTTGCTTTGAAAATATTGAGAAACTTCTGGGTCTGCCATCTGAAAAAAAAATTTAAACCCACCATATGTGAGATAATCTTAAAAGAAAGGTCAGTTTGAGAAATTTTAGGTTGGAGTATTCCAAAAATCTAGAACCGTGTTTAATTCTATAAGTATCACTCTAAAAATAGTAACAAAATATATATGTCTTTACACATGTATCGTCTGGATCAGAATACGATGAATGTACCTATTGGGTTCTGAAGTCAAAGATAGGGCATTTTCCAGAATAATTGCTAGAAGGAGTAGGGAGTCAATAGAGAAACACACATAAAGTTGGGCAGATTAATAGAAAGATAAACCATAAAGATGTAGAGACACAATAGGGAAACAGATGGATAGAGAAAGACTGCCAGAGATGGTCTACTAGAGGAACAGATAGAAATCTAGAGATAGGAACACTCGAAGGACAAAGACAGTTAGGGGTGAGAGACAGACATTCGTAGAGACAGGAGACAAACCAAAACAAAGAGAGACAAAGAGAAAGAGAAACATGCATATACAGAATGAGAAAGAGTTTGAGAGACAGAGTGGGGGAAACATACACAAAATAATATATTTCTCTAACTTAGAGAAGAATATAGACATCCAAGAACAAGAGGCACACAGAATCCCCAAAAGACATGATCAGAGCACTTTGCTATAACACATCATATCATTATATTCAAACATTCAAAAGTAAAACGTGAAGATTCTAAATTGTGTGGAGAAATGCCAGATTACCTTTCAAGGATTTCCAATCAGAATGACAGCAAATTTGTCATCCAAATCCTACAGGCTGGAATATAATGGAGAGTTATGGTTCAAGTCCTGAAGGAAAATGAAACTCAATGCAGAATACTATAACCACCAAAACTCTCATTTATTAATAAAGATGATCTTCCAAGACTAACAAAAATTGAAAGAAATTATCACCACCGGGCCAGACTTACCCATACAAATTAAGGATGTTCTAAACAAAGAAAAAGAAAAAAGATAATCAAAATCATAAAATAATAAATAGGCACAAAATCACATAGTAATCATACAAAGGTGATTAAAAACAAAATTAATATTTATGGAAAATGGCAGGATCAAGTCATTACTTATAAAAATAATCTGGAATGTAAATAGGATAAATTCTCCAACTAAAAGATACAGACAAGCTGAATGAATTAAAAACATGACTTGTCTAAATGCTGTCTATAAGAAATACATTTTGCTAATAAAGAAACACGAACTGAAAGGGAAATGATGGGAAAAGATATTCTAGGCAAGAAGAAATTAACAAGAGCTGAGATAGATTTCTTAATATTAGAAAAAAAAGAATTTAAGGAAAAATCAATCTCTTAAAAGAAATTAAGGTCACTATATAATGACTGAAGGATCAAATTAACAAGATCTGACTCTAATAACCATGGATGCACCCAAAGATAGGTAATCAACTATTTTTTGTCTTTTTTTAAACTTTTATTTAATGAAAGTAAATTTCCAAAGTACAGCTTATGGATTAGTATGGCTTCCCCCCCCATAACCTCCTGCCCACCCGCAATGCTCCCCTTTCCTGCTCCCTCTCCCCTTCCATTCACATCAAGATTCATTTTCAATGCTCTTTATATACAGAAGATCAGTTTAGCATATATTAAGTAAAGATTTCAACAGTTTGCACCCACATAGAAACACAAAGTGAAAAATACTGTTTCAGTACTAGTTGTAGCATTAAATCACAATGTACAGCACATTAAGGACAGAGATCCTACATGAGGAGTAAGAGCACAGTGACTCCTGTTGTTGACTAACAAATTGACCCTCTTGTTTACGGCCTCAGTAATCACCCCACGCTTTTGTCCTGAGTTGCCAAGGCTATGGAAGCCTTATGAGTTCACCGACTCATATTTAGACAAGGTCATAGTCAAAGTGGAAGTTCTCCTCCCTTCAGAGAAAGGTAACTCCTTCTTTGATGACCTGTTCTTTCCACTGGGATCTCACTCGCAGATCTTTCATTTAGGTCATTTTTTTTTTGACAGAGTGTCTTGTCTTTCCATGCCTGAAATACTCTCATGGGCTTTTCAGCCGAATCTGCATGCCTTAAGGGATGATTATGAGGCCAGAGTGCTGTTTAGGACATCTGCCATTCTATGAGTCTGCTGTGAATCTCGCTTCCAATGTTGGATCATTCTCTCCCTTTTTTATTCTATTGGTTAATATTTGCAGACACTAGTCTTGTTTATGTGCTCCCTTTGACTCTTAGTCCTATCATTATGATCAATTGTGAATGGAAATTGATCACTTGGACTACTGAGATGGCATTGGTACATGCCACTTTGATGGGATTGAATTGGAATCCCCTGGTATGTTTCTAACTCTACCGTTTGGGGCAAGTCAGCTTGAGCATGTCCCAAATTGTACATCTCCTTCCTCTCTTATACACACTCTTATATTTAACAGGGATCACTGTTCAGTTAAGTTTCAACACTTAAGAATAACTGTGTATTATTTACAGAATTCAACCAATAGTATTAAGTAGAACAAACAAAAAAATACTAAGAGGGATAACGTATTAAGTTGTTCATCAACAGTCAGCACAAGGGCTGATCAAGTCACCGTTTCTCATAGTGTTCATTTCACTTTAACAGGTTTCCTTTTTGGTGCTTGGTTAGTTGTCACTGATTAGGGAGAACATATGATATTTGTCCCTTTGGGACTGGCTTATTTCACTCAGCATGATGTGTTCCAGATTCCTCCATTTTGTTGCAAATGACCATATTTCATTGTTTTTGACTGCTGTATAGTATTCAATAGAGTACATGTCCCATAATTTCTTTATCCAGTCTACTGTTGATGGATATTTAGGTTGGTTCCAGGTCTTAGCTATTGTAAATTGAGCTGCAATAAACATTAAGGTGCAGGCAGCTTTTTTGTTTGCCAATTTAATTTCCTTTGGGTAAATTCCAAGGAGTGGGATGTCTGGGTTGAACGGTAGGGTTATATTCAGGTTTCTGAGGAATCTGCAGACTGACTTCCATAGTGGCTTTACCAGTTTGCATTCCCACCAACAGTGGGTTAGTGTCCCTTTTTCCCCAAATCCTCACCAGCATCTGTTGTTGGTAGATTTCTGAATGTAAGCCATTTTCACCGGGGTGAGGTGAAACCGCATTGTGGTTTTGATTTGCATTTCCCTGATTGCTAGTGATCTTGAACATTTTTTCATGTGCCTGTTGGCCATTTAGATTTCCTCTTTTGAAAAATGTCTATTGAGGTCCTTGGCCCATCTCTTAAGTGGGTTGTTGGTTTTGTTGTTGTGGAGTTTCTTGATCTCTTTGTAGATTCTGGTTATTAACCCTTTATCTGTAGCATAGTTTGCAAATATTTTTTCCCACTCTGTCAGTTGCCTCTTCACTCTCCTGTTTTTTTTTTTTTTTTTTTTTTCAGTACAGAAACTTCTCCATTTGAGGCAATTCCAAATGTTAATTTTGGCTTTGACTGCTTGCGCCTCCAGGGTCTTTTCTAGGAAGTCTTTGCCGGTGCCAATATCTTGCAGGGTTTCTGCAGTGTTCTCTAATAATTTGATGGTGTCGGGTCATAGATTTAGGTCTTTATTCCACATTGAGTGGATTTTTGTGTCAGGTGTAAGGCAGGGGTCTTGCTTTATGATTCTGCACGTGGAAATCCAGTTTTCCCAGCACCATTTATTGAATAGACTGTCCTTGCTCCAGGAATTGGTTTTAGATCCTTGATCAAATATAAGTTGGCTATAGATGTTTGGGTTGATTTCTGGTGTTTCAATTCTGTTCCATTGGTTTATCCATCTGTTTCTGTACCAGTACCATGCTGTTTTGATAACAACTTCCCTGTAGTATGTCCTGAAATCTGGTATTGTGATGCCTCCGGCTTTGTTTTTGTTGTACAAGATTGCTTTAGCTATTCGAGGTCTCCTGCATCTCCATTTGAATTTCAGCATCATTTTTTCTCAATCTGAGAAGAATGTCTTTGGTATCTTGATTGGTATCACACTGAATCTATAAACTGCTTTTGGGAGAATGGACATTTTGATGATGTTGATTCTTCCAATCCATGAGCATAGAAGATTTTTCCATTTCTTGGTATCCTCTTCTATTTCTTTCTTTAGGATTTTGTAATTCTCATTGTAGATATCATTAACATCCTTGGTTAAGTTTATTCCATGGTATTTGATTGTTTTTGTAGCTATTGTGAATGGGATTGATTTTAGCAATTCTTTCTCAGCAATGGCATTGCCTGTGTATACAATGGCTGTTGATTTTTGTGCATTTATTTTATTTTATTTTATTATTTCTTTTTTTTCTGTTTTTTTTTTTTTTTTTACTTAGTAAATATAAATTTCCAAAGTACAGTTTATGGATTACATGACTCTCTCCCCCCCCCATTATTTCCCTCCCACTGACACCCCTCTCATCTCCCGCTCACTCTCCCATTCCATTCACATCAAGATTCATTTTCAATTATCTTTATATACAGAAGATCAATTGAGTATATATTAAGTAAAGATTTCATCAGTTTACACCCACACAGAAACAAAGAGTGTAAAATACTGTTTCAGTACTAGTTGTAGCATTACTTCACATTGGACAACACATTAAGGGCAGATCCCACATGAGAAGTAAGTACACAGTGACTCCTGTTGTTGACTTAACAAATTGACCCTCTTGTTTATGGCATCAGTAATCACCCTAGGCTCTTGTTCATGAGTTGCCAAGGCTATGGAAGCCTTTTGACTTGGCCGACTTCGATCTTATTCCGACAGGGTCATAGTCAAAGTGGAAGTTCTCTCCTCCCTTCAGAGAAAGGTATCTCCTTCTTTGATGACCTGTTCTTTCCATTGGGATCTCATTCGCAGATCTTTCATTTAGGTCTTCTTTTTTTTTTTCCAGAGTGTCTTGGCTTTCCATGCCTAAAATACTCTCATGGGCTCCTCAGCCTTATCCGAATGCATTAAGCACTGATTCTGAGGCCAGAGTGCTATTTAGGACATCTGCCATTCTATGAGTTTGCTGTGAATCTCACTTCCCATGTTGGATCATTCTCTCCATTTTTTATTCTATCAGTTAGTATTAGCAGACACTTGTCTTGTTTGTGTGATCTCTTAGACTCTTAGACCTATCAGTGTGATCACTTGTGAACTGAAATTGATCACCTGGACTAGTGAGATGGCATTGGTACATGCCACCTTGATGGGATTGTATTGGAATCCCCTGGCACGTTTCTAACTCCACCATTTGGGTCAAGTCCGATTGAGCATGTCCCAAATTGTACATCTCCTCCCTCTCTTATTCACACTCTTATATTTAACAGGGATCACTTTTCAGTTAATCTTTAAACACCTAAGAATAATTGTGTGTAAATTACAGAGTTTAACCTGTAGTACTAGAACAAAACAAAGAAAATACTAAAATGGATAAAGTATTACATTGTACATCAACAGTCAGCACAAGAGCTGATGAATCACTATTTCTCATAGTGTCCATTTCACTTCAACAAGTTTCCCCTTTGGTGTTCAGTTAGTTGTCGCTGATCAGGGAGAACATATGATATTTGCATGAATCTATAAATTGCTTTTGGGAGAATGGGCATTTTTATGATATGATTATAAAGATTTCTGTGCATTGATTTTATATCCTGCTAGTTTGCCAAACTCTTCTATGAGTTCCAATAGTCTCTTAGTAGAGTTCTTTGGCTCCTCTAAATAAAGAATAATATCGTCTGCAAAGAGGAATCGTTTGACTTCTTCCTTCCCAATTTGTATCCCTTTAATTTCTTTTTCTTGCCTGATGGCTGTGGCTATGACTTCCAGAACTATGTTTTATAGCACTGGTGAGAGTGGGCATCCCTGTTTGATAGCAGATCTCAGTGGAAATGCTTCCAAATTTTCCCCATTAAATAGGATGCTGGCCATGGGTTTTTCATAAATTGCTTTGATTATATTGAGGAGTGTTCCTTCTATACCCAATTTGCTTAGAGTTTTCATCATGAAAGGGTGTTGAATTTTATTGAATGCTTTCTCTGCATCTGTTGATATAATCATATGGTTTTTCTTAAGCAGTTTGTTAATGTGGTGTATCACATTGATTTGCGAACATTGAACCTTTATTACTGTTTCAATTTCTTTCTCAGTTATGGGTCTGTTTAGGTTTTTTATGTCTTCATGGTTCAATTTAGGTAGATTGCATGTGTCCAGGAATCTATCCATTTCTGAGAGATTACCCTGTTTGCTGGCATACAAGTCCTTGTAGTAATTTCTGATGATTCTTTTTATTTCTGTGGTATCTGTTGTTACGTTTCCTTTTTCATCTCCGATTTTATTGATTTGGTCTTTTCTTTTTTTGTTAGTTGGGCCAATGGGGTGTCAATTTTGTTTATTTTTTCAAAAAACCAGCTCCTCGTTTGGCTGATTTTTTGTATTTTTTTTTTTTTTTGGATTCAATCCTGTTGATTTCTTCTCTGATTTTCATTATTTCTCTTCTCCTACCAGATTTTAGTCTGGTTTGCTGCAGTTTTTCTAGATCCTTCAGATGCATTGAAAGCTGATTTATTTGGTTCCTTTCCAATTTCTTGATGTAGGCCCCTATTGCTATAAACTTTCCTCTCAATACTGCTTTTGCCATACCCCATAAGTTTTGATATGTTGTGTTGTTATCCTCATTTACTTCCAGAAAGTTTTTGATTTCTCTTTTGATTTCTTCTATGACCTAGTGTTCATTCAGCAGCATGTTGTCCAGTCTCCATTTGTTTGCATATGCTCTAGGGATTCCTGGGTTGCTAATTTCCACCTTCATTCCACTGTGGTCTTAGAAGCTGCATGGTATGATTCTAATTGTTTGAAATTTGCTGCAGCTTGCTTTATGGCCTAGTATGTGGTCAATCCTAGAGAAGGTTCCATGCACTGCTGAGAAGAATGTAAAATCTTTAGCTGTAGGATTGAGACTTCTGTAGATATCTGTTAGATCCATTTGGGCAATAGTGTCATTTAAATCTACTGTATCCTTGTTGATCTTCTGTCCGGTTGATGTGTCTATTTCTGAGAGTGGAGTATTGAAGTCCCCCTGGACTATTGTATTGGGGTCTAAGTCTCCCTTTAAGTCCCTTAACATACCTTTTAAATAAACTGGTACCCTGTAATTAGGTGCATATACATCTATAATAGTTATATCTTCCTGTTGAATTGAACACTTAATCATTATATGCTGCCCCTCTGTGTCTCTCTTAACTGTTTTTGTGTTAGAGTTTATGTTGTCTGACATTAACATGGCTACACCCGCTCTTTTTTCATTTCTGTTGGCATGGAATATCTTTTTCCAACCTTTCACTTTCAGTCAGCATGCTTCTTTGTTGGAAAGATGTGTTTCTTGTAGGAAGCAAAAGGATGGGTTTTGTTCCTTAATCCATTCAGCCAGTCTGTGCCTTTTAACTGTGGAATTGAGTTCACTAATGTTCAATGTGACTATTGATAAGTAGTGACTTTGCCCTGCCATTTTCCCAAAGATATTTTCTAGTATATGCTTTGAGCTTTCTATGATCTTTTACTGGTAGGTTTTCTTCCTTTACCTTCTTTCATATTGATTACTGTGTTTCTGTGTTCTGTGTGTAGCACATCTTTAAGCATTTTTTGCAGAGCTGGACGAGTGGCAACAAATTCTTTCAATTTCTGTTTGCTATGAAATGTCTTTATTTCACCTTCATTCACAAATGAGAGCTTTGCAGGATATAATATTCTGGGCTGGCAGTTTTTCTCTCTTAGTACCTGGGCTATATCTTGCCATTCGCTCCTAGCCTGTAGTGTTTCTGATGAGAAGTCAGCTGTGAGTCTAATTGGAGATCCTCTGAGAGTAATCTGACATTTCTCTCTTGCACATTTTAGGATCTTTTCTTTCTGTTTCATTGTGGTGAGTTTAATTACAATGTATCATGGTGAGGATCTCTTTTGGTCGTGTTTATTAGGGGTTTTATGAGCTTCCAGTACTAGGATGTCTCTGTCCTCCAAACCTAGGAAATTTTCTGCTAATATCTCACTAAAAAGGCCTTCTAATCCTTTCTCCCTCTCCATGACTTCAGAACTCCTAGTACCCAAATATTGGGTTTAATAGTATCCTGTAGATTCCTGACAATATTTTTTAGATTTCTAATTTCCTCTTCTTTTCTTTGGTTTGACTGTATACTTTCTTGTTCTCTGTCTTCTAAGTCTGATATTCTCTCTTCTGCTTCCCCCATTCTGTTTTTAAGGCTCTCTAATTTGTTTGTCATTTGATCTATTGAGTTCTTCATTTCATTATGATTTCTCATCACTATCACAGTTTCCTGTTGTACTAGTTGTTTCATTTTATTTTGATTCCTCCTTAATATTTCATTTTCACAAGAGATTTTCTATCCTGTCCATTAAGTATTTCTGTAGTTCAAGAATTTGTTTTTGAGAACTTCTTAATGTTCTTATCAATTTTTTGAGACCCGCTTCTTGCATTTTTTCTATCTCATCTTCATAATCTTGAATTGGGGTGTCTTTTTCATTTGGGGACTTCATAGTGTCTTCCTTGTTCTCGTTACCTCGGTTTTGGTATTTGTTGTTTGGCATTGTGGAGATATTCTTTGGTTTCTTCACTGTGGTTCTTTTTCTCGTTATACTGTGACTCTAGATTAAGTGGACTGTCTGCTTTTGATGGATCCTTAGAGGCTGTGATGGGTCTGGCCAGAGAGCACTGTTTGGTTCTTCCAGGTTAAGCGTGTGCCAAAGGTGACTCACCCAGATTGTTCTCTCGCTTGCTCTCTCTCTCTCTCTCTCGACTCAGTTGGGAAGTAATTCCACACATCTGAGTGGAATTGAGGGTGGTTGATGTATGAAATCTGGCCCCTGTGGGTATTTGTCTGCTCTACCCCTAGGACCACACCAAGAGTTTATGCAGCCCTCAGTGTGGTCTCAAATTTCTTCACAGTCTCTCACTGGGTTGCCAAGGTTACCAAGTTTGTGTACTCAGTGAGTTCTCTTGCCCCCCCCTCAGATTTTAACAGTCTCAGTTCATTAGCTCCACACTTTCACTAGGTCCTAACCTCCTGTTATTTCTCCCCACTAGAGTCAGGTTTTTCTGCTTGGATGGCAGACGCTGCTTTACGTATGTCCAAAATGGTGCCTGCTCTTTGTCTTGCTTGGCTTTGTAAGGTGAGTGGAGAGAGAGGCTAGTGTCCATGCCGGTTCCCTTTATTCATTTTTTTCTCTCCTCCAGTCAGCCTGGTGAACTTTCCCCAGTGGGGCTTCAGGCCTCGTTCCCTCTAGGCTCTTTCTGCCTTTCCCCACCAATGTCTCAGGTTACTGAGGTTTTTGTCTCACCTCCCCTTCCAGTGCTGGCGTGCAGACACTGCCGCTGGGCTTCCACATGGTGGGCAACCTTGCTTTTCCCATATGTCCTCTGTGTCATATCCACTAGATCCGGAAGAATTTCCTCTGCCATTTTTTCCTGAGACTACAGTAACTCCACTTTTTTTAAACTATCTTTTCTCAGACTATCAGTGCGCGCCCTCACTATTCCGCCATCTTGACTCTGCTCCAGTACTCAACTATTAAAACATAGATCTAGAGGGAGACATAGATCTAGAGGGAGATCTAGAGGAAATCCTCCCAAACACCTTCTATGAAGATAAAATCATTTTCATTCCAAATCAGAAAAAGATACAACAAAGAATTACAGAACCATATCCCTAATGAACACATGCAAAAATCCAATAAAATACATGCTAATCAATTATATCAAAGCACCAGAAAGATCATTCTCCCAGATCAAGTGGGAATTATCCCTGGTATGCAGGCATGGTTCAACATAGGCAAATTAATAAATGTGATACATCACATTAGCAAACTGAAGAATAAAATCTATATGGTTACCACAATAGACGCAAAAAAAGCACTTGATAAAATTCAACACAACTTTAAGCCAAAACCAATGCAAATTGGGTATAGAAAGAATATATCACAACATAATCAAGGCAATATTGGACAAACTCACAGACAGCACCATATTGAATGGGGAAAAGCTGGAAGCATTTCCATCAAGATCTAGACCTAGATAGGGATGTCCTGTTTCATAATTACTTCTCAATATTGTTCTGCTGGATTAACTTTTGCTAAGATAAATAATCATGGATCCGATGCTATGGTGCAGCAAGTTAAAGCCCCAGCCTGCAGTGATGGCAGCCCAAATAGGCACTGGGCTGCTCCACTTCTGATCCAGCTCTCTGCTATGGCCTGGGAATGAATCAGAAGATGGCCCAAGTCCTTGGGCCACTACACATATCTGGGAAACCTGGAAGAAGCTCCAGGCTTCTGGTTCCTGGCTTCAGATCAGCCTGGTGCAGCCATTGCAGCCATTTGGGGGGTGAACCAGTGGATGAATCGAAGATTCATTCTCTCTCTCTCTCACTCTCTCCCTCTCTCTCTCTCCATCTCTCCCTCCCTCCCCCTCCCTCTCTCCCTTCCTCCTTCCCTTCCAATTCTTCTCTGTAACTCTGCTTTTCAAATAAATAAATATTTTTTAAAAACATATGTAATTAGCCCAGGTGCCCACAAGCTGATGAGTAAATAAAATGTGGTGCATATATGATGTGATTCTACTGAGCCATAAAAAAAATGAAATCCTGTCTTTTTCCACAAAAATGGATGCAACTAGAGATCATTATGCTAAGTGAAATAAGCCATACCCAAAAAGACAAATGTCTTATGTTTTCTGATTGGTTGTAGCTGATAGAGCAAAATAATCCTGTGCTTTTATTGTGAGCTATATCTTGTCTATACCACTCTGGAACAATGGTCTACATTATTTATTTGTAGGGCAATTTGTTTAGAGGAGTTTTGAACCTGTGATTGCAAAATAAATTGGATGTATCTTATAAAAATTAGAAGAGAAAAGGAAAGAAGGAAGGAGGAGGGAAAGAAAGAAGAAAAGAGGGCAGGAGGAAAACATGGAGGGAGGGAGGAAAGTATCATTGTATTCTTGGAGTCATATATATCCAATTCATGAAATCTTTTCTCTATATATTAATGAATTTTAAAATGTAATAAAAATAAAAATAAATTTCTAAATTACAAAAGAGAGAAACATACTTGAGAGCCTGAAACATACATAGAGAGAAATTGAAGAGGACAAAGAAAGAGATGGAGACAATATGACAGAGCAATATAAAGACACACAGTGACAGAGGTACAGATGAATATATACAGAGGCAGACACAGAGACATACAGAGAGAAAGACATAGAGACTGAAAGGATGAACATGAGTGTCAGAAAGATAAAGACATAAACATGTAAAGACAGAAAGAGACTAACAGAGACCAACAGATAGATTGAGACATAGAGACAACTCATTATACTGACTGAGTCAGATGGACACAGTGCATAGAGAGACAATAAGCAGAGAGACACAGAGGGAGATGCAAGGGCATTGAGATGAGCACAGAGAGAGGCATACAAAGAGACATACAGAGAGAAAGTAATAAAGAATAAAAGAGGGAGTGAGAGAGAAAGATACAGGCATATGGAGATACAAACTGATACAGATGAACAGAGTGACAGATTGATAGAGTAAGAAATAGGGAGAGAAATAGGGAAATATAGGGGCCGGCACTGTGGTGCAGTGGGTTAACACCCTGGCCTGAAACGCTGGCATCCTATGTGGGCACCGGTTCAAGACCCCGCTGCTCCACTTCTGATCCGGCTCTCTGCTATGGCCTGGGAAAGCAGTGGAAGATGGCCCAGGTCCTTGGGCCTCTGTGCCCATGTGGGATACCCTGAAGAAACTTCTGGCTCCTGGCTTCAGATCAGCACAGCTTCAACCGGCCGTTGCAGCCAATAGAGAAGTGAACAATGGGATGGAAGACCTTTCTCTCTCTCTCTCTCTCTCTCTCTCTCTCTCTCTCTCTCTCTGTGTGTGTGTGTGTGTATCTCTCCCTCTCTCTTTGCCTCTCCTCTCTTTGTGTAAATCTTTCAAATAAACAAATAAATAAATCTTTAAAAAAAGAAATAGAGAAATATAGACACACACAAAGACATACAGAGTGAGAACTAGTAAGAGAGAAAAAGAGCAAGATGGACAGAGGAAAATACAGATGGAAAGAGATAGATAAACAGAGTATGGTACAAAGGCATACATACACACAGAGACAGAGACAGAGTGATTAAGAGGCTGAGAGAGAAAATGTAAGTTAAAGGCACACAGAGAGATTGAGACAGTCCAAGAAAGTGAGACACAAAGACTCAAAGTGAGAAAGAATGTTTACAAGATACAGAAATATACAGAGACACAGACACATGGAGACACAGACACAGATACAGAAGTAAAAATAGAGAGACAGCAGAGGGGTTCTGAAAAGGTAAATAGCAGCAGGATGGTCCAACCTATGCAGGGTGAAATTAATATTTAAAAGATGGAGAAAGTAAACTTGCAGGATAGAACCATGGGAGAACTCTAGCAGGAGACCCAGTGAAAGCAGTAGTAATGGTCAAAACCCACTCTGAAAGAGCAAATATATATTAAAAAAAGCTTGGATCTGAGTGGTTAAGCCACCTGCTCTGGCAAACCAGGTGACAGGGGAATCCAGAGGCCTATGGCACTGCTGATACAAGAGAGAGAGCTTGGTGAACTGCTTATAAAGTTTCATGCAAACTCCCTAAGACAACAGATGTGGGAAGTAAATTTAAAAAATATGGCAATCTGCCTCTCTGCCCCCCTCAATGCTATAGCACAGACCTGCAACCAGCAGGCAGAGGATTCACACCATTTTCTAGATACAGACAAGAAGCTACCACCTCACCTCCAATCCATGTGCCCAGTAATAACAGGAATCACTCAAACCTTTTCAGTGAGGGCCACAAAAATTCAGAAAAATTCCTTCCCCCTCCATGCCAGCTGCCCCATGCCAATTGTCAAGCAATGAGGGGAGGGGGAGCCGCCTCTAAGGAGGGGAGGCCCCACTTGTGGGAATGCACTACTTGCCTAGCACCATTGAGAAGCAAGCAGGGCTGCAATGGGTTGGTACTTTGTATGCCTACAAACCACAGATGTAACTAGAGAAAATACCTCTGCTGACATTGAAGCTGGTTGGGAGGACTACAAATAGTGCCTCTGGGAACACTGCAGCTTCCTTATACACAGGACTGGTTAGTGGGGTGGAGTAGCCCCACTTATAATCCACAACCTTGAGGGGGCTGGCACAGTGGCACAGCAAGTTAAAGCCCTAGCCTGGGCGCTGGTTCTAGTCCTGGCTGCTACTCTTCTGATCCAGCTCTCTGCTTTGGCCTGGGAAAGCAGTAGAAGATGGCCCAAGTCCTTGGGCCCCTGCACCCACATGGGAGGCCTGGAGGAAGCTCTTGGCTCCTGGCTTTGGATGAGCTCAGCTCTGGCCATTGCGGCCATCTGGGGAGTGAACCAGCATATGGAAGACCTCTCTCTCTGTCTCTACTCCTTCTGTAACTCCATCTTTAAAATAAATAAAGGAAATCTTAAAACAAAAATCCATGACATGGAGAGCCCTGGAAATTGAGTCTGAGAAAACAGTGACTGCAAAAGAGGAGACAGGAGTGTGGCTAGGTCCTGGCAACTTCAGAGCATTCTCCACATTCTCTGAGCTCCTGTAGCAGCTCATAACAGAGGGAACCATGCTCACAGAAAATAATCCACATATCAAATATACAGTTCAACAGGCAGTGCGGATGAGTGCTTAGCACACTGGAGATAAACACCACCGCATCCATCAGCTGTGAGAAGTGCTGGTCACACCAACATAAGTGACCATTCCTCTCCTTCCAGTTAACCAGAGGAGAAATACCACGCCCAATAGAGATCTTACCCTGGACACTTGCCCCACCCAGGAATACTGAACAGAGCACCCTGGTCTAACCCAGAGCACACCTTGTTAGGAAACTGCTGCAGTTTTAGTCAGGTTGCCTCATGGCCCAGCTACCTGAGCCAGGCTCCACCCCCATCCTAATGGGATTCACTGCTCCTGCTTCCCTGCCCACCCTCAGGCAAAGTTTTAAAAGGGCCTGTTCCTGAACACGTGCTCTCTTGGCTCTGCTCCCTGCTCTCTTGGCCCTTCTCTCCTGCGCTCTCTTGGTTCCTCTCTTTAGCCTCCTCCTCTGGTCGCTTGGCTCTCTCTCTCGGCTCCTCTCATCTCTCTTCACTCCTTGCTAGCTCCTCTCCTGTTTCTCTCTCTTATACTTTCTCTCTCTTTTTCCTTCACCACCCCTTCACTCTGGTCTGTTGGGTGTTTCCCAATAAACCCTTTCCCTTACTCCGGTGTCCAGTGTGTTTTGCAATGGCTAACATTAATATATAACACACCTCTTGGTATTCACTGAAAGTATAGTAGTCCCAATAAGTCAAAGAGACTCAGACCAAAGATAAAAGCACCAGACCAAAAAAATCTATAAATATCAAAAATAAAAAAGAAAAATTAAGAAATAAGAATAAGGAACACACTATGATTCCCCCAAAGGAACACTACATTTCAATAGTAGAAGGTGAAGATGAAGACTGAGGAAATGCTATAAATGGAATTCAAACAACTAATCATTTGTAACTCTGAAGCAATCAGAAGCAAATTCACAAACTAAAGAAATAATATATGATATGAATGAAAAATTTTTGCATTGAAATTTAGATCTTAGAGAAATCAAATGAAATTCTAGAAATGAAAATTTTGATATATCAAATAAAAAATGTAATGGCAAGTCTTAACAACAGAGTTGGTGAAGCAGAAGAAATAATATCCAAGCTAGAAGATAAATCTCTGGATATTTTACAGTCAGACCAAAAACAAGAAGAAAAAATTAGAAAACTAAAAAAACACTGTTAGAGATATACATGATACTATCAAAAACCCAACATATGGGTCATAGGAGTCCCTGAAGACATGGAAAGAGAGAAAAAATTAGAAGGCCTTTTCAGTGAAACAATAACAGAAAAGTTCCCTAATTTGGAGGAAAAAAGGGGCAACCAAGTACAGGAATCACATAAAACTCCCAATAGATATGAATAGTACACATTGTACTAAAACTCTCCACAGTGGAACATTAAAAAAAAATTCTAAAATGTGCATGAGAGAAAAGCCAGATTATTTTCAGAGGTACTCCAATAAGACAACCAACTTATCAGAAACCCTACAGGATAGGAGAGAATGGCGAGATATAGTCCATGACTTAAGAAAACAAAACTGTCAACTGAGAATACTGAACCTGGCAAAGCTCTTGTTTGAATGAAGGAGAAATAAAGATCTTCCTCAACATACAGAAACTGAAAGAATTTGTCACCACCCATCCAATCTTAGAGAAGCTGCTTAATGATGTGCTACACACAGAAACACAGAAACAGGGTCATCACTACAAAATAAAGTGAGGGCAGAAAAACTCAGTAAAAACTCAAAGAAAATCCAAAGTAAAAAATAGTAATTTTAATGAAAATTTGACATGGAAAAGTCATTACTTATCAATACTCACCTTGAAAGTAAATGGTCTCAACTCTCCAGTTTAAAAGACACAGACTGGGACCAGAGCCGTGGTGCAGTGGGTTAATCCTCTGCCTGCAGCGCTGGCATTCAATATGGGCACCGGTTCTAATCCTGGCTGCTCCTCTTCCAATCCAGCTCTCTGCTATGGCATGGGAAATCGGTAGAAGATGGCCCATGTGTTTGGGCTCCTGCATCCATGTGGGAGGCCAGGAAGAGGCTCCTGGTCCTGGCTTCAGATTGGCATAGATCCAGCTATTGTGGCCATCTGGGAAGTGAACCAATGGAAGGAAGACCTTTCTCTTTGTCTTGCCCTCTCACTGTCTGTAACTCTACCTCTCAAATAAATAAAAATCTTTTAAAAAAAAGACACAGACTGAATGGATTAAAAAAGAATACTCATCTCACCAACAAAATGCATGCAGACTTAAAGTGAAAGGATGGGAAAACATATCCCATGCCAACAGAAACCAAAAAAGAGCTGATATAACCATCCTAATATCAGATGAAATAGACTTTAACACAAAAACTGTTAAAAGAGACAAAGAAAGGCACTATGTAATGATTAAGGGATCAATTCAACATGAAGATGTAACTATTATGAATGTATATGTGCCTAATTGCAGGGCACTTGGCTACTTAAAAGAAATATGAATGTATTTAAAGAGAGACATAGACTCAAATACAATAGTGAGTGAGTATTTCAATACCCCACTTTGAGCTATGGACCGATCAACCAGAGAGAAATTCAGCAAGGAAACAACAAAGTAAATTTACACTAATGATCAAATGGACTTAACAGATATCTACTGAACTTTCTATCCTACAGTTGTAGGATACTCATTCTCACAAATGCATGGAACTTTCTCTAGAATTGGCCACATGGTAGGCCGTAAAGCAAGTCTTGGCAAATACAAAAAATCGAAGTCATACCATGCAAAAGAAACAATCAGCAAAGTAAAGAGGAAAATGACAGAATAGGAGAATTTATTAGAAAACTATAAAACTGAAAAAGGATTAATAACGAGAATATGGGGGCCACTGCCGAGGCTCACTTGGTTAATCCTCTGCCTGCCACAAGAGACCTCAAATAGCTAAAGCAATCTTGTACAACAAAAACAAAGCCGGAGGCATCACAATACCAGATTTCAGGACATACTACAGGGCAGTTGTAATCAAAACAGCATGGTACTGGTACAGAAACAGATGGATAGACCAGTGGAAAAGAATTGAAACACCAGAAATCAACCCAAACATCTACAGCCAACTTATATTTGATCAAGGATCTAAAACCAATTCCTGGAGCAAGGACAGTCTATTCAATAAATGGTGCTGGGAAAACTGGATTTCCACGTGCAGAAGCATGAAGCAAGACCCCTACCTTACGGCTTACACAAAAATCCACTCAACGTGGATTAAAGACCTAAATCTACAACCTGACACCATCAAGTTATTAGAGAACATTGGAGAAACCCTTCAAGATATTGGAACCGGCAAAGACTTCCTAGAAAAGACCCTGGAGGCGCAAGCAGTCAAAGCCAAAATCAACTATTGGGATTGCATCAAATTGAGAAGTTTCTGTACTGCAAAAGAAACAGTCAGGAGAGTGAAGAGACAACCGACAGAATGGGAAAAAATATTTGCAAACTATGCAACTGATAAAGGGTTAATAACCAGAATCTACAAAGAGATCAAGAAACTCCACAAAAACAAAACAAACAACCCACTTAAGAGATGGGCCAAGGACCTCAATAGACATTTTTCAAAAGAGGAAATCCAAATGGCCAACAGGCACATGAAAAAATGTTCAACATCACTAGCAATCAGGGAAATGCAAATCAAAACCAGAATGAGGTTCCACCTCACCCCAGTTAGAATGGCTCACATACAGAAATCTACCAACAACAGATGCTGGAGAGGATGTGGGGAAAAAGGGACACTAACCCACTGTTGGTGGGAATGCAAACTGGTCAAGCCACTATGGAAGTCAGTCTGGAGATTCCTCAGAAACCTGAATATAACCCTACCGTTCGACCCAGCCATCCCACTCCTTGGAATTTACCCAAAGGAATTTAAATTGGCAAACAAAAAAGCGGTCTGCAGCCTAATGTTTATTGAAGCACAATTCACAATAGCCAAGACCTGGAACCAACCTAAATGCCCATCAACGGTAGACTGGATAAAGAAATTATGGGATAGGTACTCTTTAGAATACTATACCGCAGTAAGAAACAACGAAATCCAGTCATTTGCAACAAAATGGAGGAATCTGGAACACATCATGCTGAGTGAAATAAGCCAGTCCCAAAGGGACAAATACCATATGTTCTCCCTGATCAGTGACAACTGACTGAACACCAAAAAGGAAACCTGTTGAAGTGAAATGGACACTATGAAAAACGGTGACTTGATCAGCATAGCCCTGACTATTAATGAACAACTTAATACATTATCCCTCTTAGTAGTTTTTTTTTTTTGTCAGCTCTACTTAATATGACTGGTTTAATTCTGTAATTAATACACAGTTATTCTTAAGTGTTGAAATTTAACTGAAATGTGATCCCTGTTAAACATAAGAGTGGGAATAAGAGAGGGAAGAGATGTATAATTTGGGACATGCTCAGGCTGACTTGCCCCAAATAGTAGAGTTAGAAACATACCAGGGGACTCCAATTCAATCCCATCAAGGTGGCATGTATCAATGCCATCTCACTAGTCCAAGTGATCAATTTCTGTTCACAATTGATCGTAATGAAAGGACTAAGAGTCAAAGGGATCACATAAACAAGTCTAGTACCTGCTAATACTAACCGATAGAATAAATAAAGGGGAGAGTGATCCAACATGGGAAGCGAGATACTCAGCAGACTCATAGAATGGCGGATGTCCTAAACAGCACTCTGGCCTCAGAATCAGCCCTAAAGCATTCCAATCTGGCTGAAAAGCCCATGAGAGTATTTCAGGCATGGAAAGCCAAAACACTCAGGCAAAAAATAAAAAACCTAAATGAAAGATCTCTGTGAGTGAGATCCCAGTGGAAAGAACAGGTCTTCAAAGAAGGAGGTACCTTTCTCTGAAGGGAGGAAAGAACCTCCACTTTGACTATGACCTTGTCTAAACAAGATAAGAGTCGGAGAACTCAAGGGGCTTCCATAGCCTTGGAAACTCATGACTGGAGCATGGAGAGATTACTGAGGCCATAAACAAGAGTGTCAACTTGTAAAGTCAACAACAGGAGTCACTGTGCACTTACTCATACAGGATCTCTGTCCTTAATGTGCTGTACATTGAGACTTAATGCTATAACGAGTACTCAAACAGTATATTTCACTCTGTGTTTCTATGGGGGTGCAAACTGTTGAAAGCTTTACTTAATGTATACTAAACTGATCTCTGTAAAAAAAAAAAAAAACGAAGAAGAAATTATCAATTCCCAACTTGACTCTCACTGGGATTAAACATGACAATAGGTCTGATCTGATTTCATCATCATTTAAAAAATCATCTATTATTTTTCACTTTATGTTTCTGTGTGGGAGCAAACTGTTGAAATCTTTACTTAATGTATGCTAAACTGATCTTCTGTATATAGAGAATCGAAAATGAATCTTGATGTGAATGGAAGGAGAGAGGGAGTGGGAGAGGGGAGGGTTGTGGGTGGGAGGGACGTTATGGGGGAAGCCATTGTAATCCACAAGCTGTACTTTGGAAATTTATATTCATTAAATAAAAGTTAAAAAAATAAAATATTAAGAGAAAAAAAATCCTCTGCCTGCAGCGCTGCCATCCCATATGAATACTGGTCCTAGTCTCAATTGCTTCTCTTTCAGTCCAATTCTCTGCTGTGGCCTGGGTAGGCAGTGGAGGATGGTACACCTACTTGGGTCCCTGCACCCACATATGAGACCAGGAGGAGGCACCTGGCTCCTGCCTTTGAATCAGCATAGCTCTGGCCATGGCAGCCATTTGGGGGATGAACTAATGGAAGGAAGACCTTTCTCTCTGTCTCTCTCTCTCTCACTGTCTATCTGTCAAATAAATCAAAAAATAAAAAATAAAAAAATAACCAGCATATATAAAGTAATCAAGAAACTCAACAAAACAAACAACTCAGTTAAGAAATGGACAAAGTATTTAAATAGACATTTTTCAAAAGAGGAAATCCAAATGACCAAAAGATACATGAAAAAATTCTCAGGATCACTTACTGTCAGAGAAATGCAAATCAAAACCACAATGAGGTTTTACCTCACCCCTGTTAGAATGGCTTTCATACAGAAATCAACAAACAACAAATTTTGGTGAGGATTTGGAGAAAAAGGTACGCTAATTCACTGTTGGTGGAAATGTAAGCTAGTAAAGCCACTATGAAAGACAGTATGGAGATACTTCAAAAATCTGAATATAGACCTACCATATGACCCAGCCATCCCACTCCTGGAAATTTACCCCATAGAAATGAAATCAGCATATAAAGACCTATCTGTACTTCTGTATTTATCACAGCTCTGTTCACAGTAACAAGATATGGAATCAACCCAGATGCCCATCAACTGGACACTGGATAAAGAAATTCTAAAATATGTACAGCATGGAATATGACACAATAGTAAAAATGGAAATGGAACTCCCGGCAAGATGGCGGAATAGGAAGGGAGCACACTGATAGTCTGGGGAGAGATAGTTTAATAAAAGTGGAGATACTGCAGGTTCAAGGAAGAGTAGGGGAGGCAACAGCAGAAGAAACTCTTCCGGAACGCGTGACTCACAGCGGACCTGCGTGGACAGCGTGGGAGCCCACAGTTTGGGACATCAGCGGCAGACTCAACACACCAGCGCTGGAACGCGAGGTGAGCCGAACCTCAATAGCCCGAGACACCGGCAGGCAAGCGGAGAGAGGAGACTAGAGGGAACGACCCCCCGGGGGGGGGGGAAGTTCACAAGGCTAACTGGAAGAGAGAGAGAGAGAGAAAAAAAAAAGGGGGTGACTAGTACGGACACGGGTTTCTCTCTCTCCGCTCACCTCTCAAGGGCGAGCAAGACAAAGAGCAGGCGCCATCTTGGACATACGTCATAAGCAGAGCGACCTCAGGTCTGCACCGGCCCTGAGCCTAGCAGAAAAACCTGACTCTGGGTGGGGCGAATTAACAGGAGATTAGGAGCTAGTAAATTTGTGGTGCTACTGAACTGAGACTGTGAAAAAAGAGACCGTGGGGGAGAGAACTCACGGAATTCACGTGAGCACTCTCCAGAGACGCTACAATTCCGTAACTTTGGCAACCCAGTGGGAGGCTGAAGGAGAATTTGAGCCCACTCTGAGGGCCAAACAGATTCCCTGTGGGGATCTTGGGAAAGAGCTTCCGATCTCTGGCTCCTGTGGGTATATCATTTGCCTGCTAACTACCTCCAATTTCATTCAGCTGTGCGGAATTACTTCCCTTTAGAATCAAAAAAAAAAAAAGAAAGAAAGAGAGAGAGAGAGATTTACCACGCCTAACCTGGGAGTGTCACCTTTGGCACACCAAACAGAGCTCTCAGGCCACACCCATCTCAAGCCCTAAGGCTCCATCAAAAACAGATAGTCCACTTAATCTAGAGTCATAGTATAACAAGAAAAAGCACCACAGTGAAGAAACCAAATATCTCCAATATGCCAAATAACAAACGCAAAAACCGAGGTAATAAAAACAAGGAAGTCACCATGACGCCCTCAAATGAAAAAGACACCCCAATTCAAGATTATGAAGATGATGACATAGAAGAAATGCAAGAAGCAGATCTCAAAAAATTGATAAGAACATTAAGAAGTTCTCAAAAAAAAATTCTGGAACTACACAAATCCTTAATGGACAAGATAGAAAATCTCTCTCGTGAAAATGAAATATTAAGGAGGAATCAAAATGAAACAAAACAACTAGTACAACAGGAAACTGTGATAGTGACTGAAGTGAAGAATTCAATAGATCAAATGAAAAACACAATAGAGAGCCTTACAAACAGAATGGGTGAAGCAGAAGAGAGAATATCGGACTTAGAAGACAGAGAACAGGAAAGGATACAGTCAGACCAAAGAAAAGAAGAGGAAATTAGAAATCTGAAACATATTGTCGGGAATCTTCAGGATACTATTAAAAAACCCAATATTCGGGTTCTAGGAGTTCCTGAAGGCATGGAGAGGGAGAAAGGATTAGAAGTCCTTTTTAGTGAGATATTAGCAGAAAATTTCCCAGGTTTGGAGAAGGACAGAGAAATCCTAGTACAGGAAGCCCACAGAACCCCTAATAAACACGACCAAAAGAGATCCTCACCACGACACGTTGTAATTAAACTCTCCACAGTGAAACATAAAGAAAAGATCCTAAAATGTGCAAGAGAGAAATGTCAAATTACTCTCAGAGGATCTCCAATCAGACTCACAGCTGACTTCTCATCAGAAACTCTAAAAGCTAGGAGGGAATGGCGAGATATAGCCCAGGTACTAAGAGAGAACAACTGCCAGCCCAGAATATTATATCCTGCAAAGCTATCATTTGTGAATGAAGGTGAAATAAAGACTTTTCATTGCAAACAGAAATTGAAAGAATTTGTTGCCACTCGTCCAGCCCTGCAAAAGATGCTTAAAGATGTGTTACATACAGAAACACAGAAACACGGTCATCAATATGAAAGAAGGTAAAGGAAGGAAACCAAGGAAGGAAAGCTCACAGCAAAAGATCACAGGGAATTCAAAGCATATATTAGAACTTATCTTTGGCAAATGGCAGGGCAAAGTTACCACTTATCATTAGTCACTTTGAATGTGAATGGCCTGAACTGTCCAGTTAAAAGACACCAATTGGCTGATTGGGTTAAGGAACAAAACCCATCTATCTGCTGCTTACAAGAAACACATCTTTCCAACAAAGATCCATACAGACTGAAAGTGAAAGGCTGGAAAAAGATATACCATGCCAACAGAAATGAAAAAAGAGCGGGCGTAGCCATCTTAATATCGGACAACATAAACTTTACCACAAAAACTGTTAAGAGAGACAAAGAGGGACACTATATCATGATTAAGGGATCAATTCAACAGGAAGATATAACAATTATCAATGTATATGCACCTAACTACAGGGCACCAGTTTATCTAAAAGATTTGTTAACGGACTTAAAGGGAGACTTAGACCCCAATACAGTAGTACTGGGGGACTTCAATACTCCACTCTCAGAAATAGACAGATCATCCGGTCAGAAGATCAACAAGGATACAGTAGATTTAAATGACACTATAGCCCAAATGGATCTAACAGATATATACAGAACTTTCAATCCTACAGCTAAAGATTTTACATTCTTCTCAGCAGTACATGGAAGCTTCTCTAGGATTGACCACATACTAGGCCATAAAGCAAGTCTGAGCAAATTCAAAAGAATTAGAATCATACCATGCAGCTTCTCAGACCATAAAGGAATGAAGTTGGAAATTAGCAACTCAGGAATCCCTAGAGCATACGCAATCACATGGAGATTGAACAACATGCTCCTGAATGAACAATGGGTCATAGAAGAAATCAAAAGAGAAATCAAAAACTTTCTGGAAGTAAATGAGGATAACAGCACAACATACCAAAACTTATGGGACACAGCAAAAGCAGTGTTAAGAGGAAAGTTTATATCAATAGGTGCCTACATCAAGAAATTGGAAAGACACCAAATAGATGAGCTTTCAATTCACCTCAAGGATCTAGAAAACCTACAGCAAATCAGACCCAAATCTAGTAGGAGAAGAGAAATCATTAAAATCAGAGAAGAAATCAACAGGATTGAATCAAGAAAAACATTACAAAAAATCAGCCAAACGAAGAGCTGGTTTTTTGAAAAAATAAACAAAATTGACACCCCATTGGCCCAACTAACTAAAAAAAGAAGAGAAAAGACCCAAATCAATAAAATCAGAGATGAAAAAGGAAATGTAACAACAGACACCACAGAAATAAAAAGAATCATCAGAAATTACTACAAGGACTTGTATGCCAGCAAACAGGGAAACCTATCAGAAATGGATAGATTCCTGGACACATGCAACCTGCCTAAATTGAACCAGGAAGACATCGAAAACCTAAACAGACCCATAACTGAGACAGAAATTGAAACAGTAATAAAGGCCCTCCCAACAAAGAAAAGCCCAGGACCAGATGGATTCACTGCTGAATTCTACCAGACGTTTAAAGAAGAACTAACTCCAATTCTTCTCAAACTATTCAGAACAATCGAAGAAGAGGGAGTCCTCCCAAATTCTTTCTATGAAGCCAGCATCACCTTAATTCCTAAGCCAGAGAAAGATGCAGCACTGAAAGAGAATTACAGACCAATATCCCTGATGAACATAGATGCAAAAATCCTCAATAAAATTCTCGCCAATAGAATGCAACAACACATCAGAAAGATCATCCACCCAGACCAAGTGGGATTTATCCCTGGTATGCAGGGATGGTTTAATGTGCACAATACAATCAATGTGATACACCACATTAACAGACTGCAGAAGAAAAACCATATGATTATCTCAATAGATGCCGAGAAAGCATTTGATAAAATACAACACCCGTTCATGATGAAAATTCTAAGCAAACTGGGTTTGGAAGGAACATTCCTCAATACAATCAAAGCAATCTATGAAAAACCCACAGCCAACATCCTATTGAATGGGGAAAAGTTGGAAGCATTTCCACTGAAATCTGGAACCAGACAGGGATGCCCACTCTCACCACTGCAATTCAATATAGTTCTGGAAGTTCTAGCCAGAGCTATTAGGCAAGAAAAAGTAATTAAAGGGATACAAATTGGGAAGGAAGAACTCAAACTATCCCTCTTTGCAGATGACATGATTCTGTATTTAGGGGACCCAAAGAACTCTACTAAGAGACTATTGGAACTCATAGAAGAGTTTGGAAAAGTAGCAGGGTATAAAATCAATGCACAAAAATCAACAGCCTTTGTATACACAGACAATGCCATGGCTGAGGAAGAACTTCTAAGATCAATCCCATTCACAATAGCTACAAAAACAATCAAATACCTTGGAATAAACTTAACCAAAGACGTTAAAGATCTCTACGATGAAAATTACAAAACCTTAAAGAAAGAAATAGAAGAGGATACCAAGAAATGGAAAAATCTTCCATGCTCATGGATTGGAAGAATCAATATCATCAAAATGTCCATTCTCCCAAAAGCAATTTACAGATTCAATGCAATACCAATCAAGATACCGAAGACCTTCTTCTCAGATCTGGAAAAATTGGTGCTGAAATTTATATGGAGGCACAAGAGACCTCGAATAGCTAAAGCAATCTTGTACAACAAAAACAAAGCTGGAGGCATCACAATACCAGATTTCAGGACATACTACAGGGCAGTTGTAATTAAAACAGCATGGTACTGGTACAGAAACAGATGGATAGACCAATGGAACAGAATTGAAACACCAGAAATCAACCCAAACATCTACAGCCAACTTATATTTGATCAAGGATCTAAAACTAATTCCTGGAGCAAGGACAGTCTATTCAATAAATGGTGCTGGGAAAATTGGATTTCCACGTGCAGAAGCATGAAGCAAGACCCCTACCTTACACCTTACACAAAAATCCACTCAACATGGATTAAAGACCTAAATCTACGACCTGACACCATCAAGTTACTAGAGAACATTGGAGAAACCCTTCAAGATATTGGCACAGGCAAAGAATTTCTGGAAAAGACCCGGGAGGCACAGGCAGTCAAAGCCAAAATCAACTATTGGGATTGCATCAAATTGAGAAGTTTCTGTGCTGCAAAAGAAACAGTCAGGAGAGTGAAGAGACAACCGACAGAATGGGAAAAAATATTTGCAAACTATGCAACAGATAAAGGGTTAATAACCAGAATCTACAAAGAGATCAAGAAACTCCACAAAAACAAAACCAACAACCCACTTAAGAGATGGGCCAAGGACCTCAATAGACATTTTTCAAAAGAGGAAATCCAAATGGCCAACAGGCACATGAAAAAATGTTCAAGGTCATTAGCAATCAGGGAAATGCAAATCAAAACCACAATGAGGTTTCACCTCACCCCGGTTAGAATGGCTCACATGCAGAAATCTACCAACAACAGATGCTGGCGAGGATGTGGGGAAAAAGGGACACTAACCCACTGTTGGTGGGAATGCAAGCTGGTCAAGCCACTATGGAAGTCAGTCTGGAGATTTCTCAGAAACCTGAAGATAACCCTACCGTTCGACCCAGCCATCCCACTCCTTGGAATTTACCCAAAGGAATTTAAATTGGCAAACAAAAAAGCGGTCTGCACCCTAATGTTTATTGCAGCTCAATTCACAATAGCTAAGACCTGGAACCAACCTAAATGCCCATCAACGATAGACTGGATAAAGAAATTATGGGATATGTACTCTTTAGAATACTATACCGCAGTAAGAAACAATGAAATCCAGTCATTTGCAACAAAATGGAGGAATCTGGAACACATCATGCTGAGTGAAATAAGCCAGTCCCAAAGGGACAAATATCATATGTTCTCCCTGATCGGTGACGACTGACTGAACACCAAGAGGGAAACCTGTTGGAGTGAGGTGGACACTATGGGAAATGGTGGCTTGATCAGCATAGCCCTGACTGTTAATGAACAACTTAATACATTATCCCTCTTAGTAGTTTTTTTTATCTGTTCTACTTAATATGACTGGTTTAGATCTGTAATTGATGCACAGTTATTCTTAAGTGTTGAAAATTAACTGAAATGTGATCCCTGTTGAACATGGTGGTGGGAATGGGAGAGGGAAGAGATGTATAATTTGGGACATGCTCAGGCTGACTTGCCCCAAGTGGTGGAGTTGGAAGCATACCAGGGGATTCCAATTCAATCCCATCGAGGTGGCATGTACCAATGCCATCTCACTGTTCCAGGTGATCAGTTTCAGTTCACAGTTGGTCATGGTGAAGGGACTGGGAGTCAAAGGGAACACATAGACAAGTCTAGTACCTGCTAACGCTAACCGATAGAATAAATAAAGGGGAGAGTGATCCAACATGGGAAGCGAGATACTCAGCAGACTCATAGAATGGCAGATGTCCTAAATAGCACTCTGGCCTCAGAATCAGCCCTAAAGGCATTCGGAGCTGGCTGAAAAGCTCATGAGAGTATTTCAGGCATGGAAAGCCAAGACACTCTGGCAAAAGATCTCTGTGAGTGAGATCTCAGTGGAAAGAACAGGTCATCAAAGAAGGAGGTACCTTTCTCTGAAGGGAGGAGAGAACCTCCACTTTGACTATGACCTTGTCTAAACAAGATAAGAGTCGGAGAACTCAGAGGGCTTCCATAGCCTTGGAAACTCATGACTGGAGCATAGGGAGATTACTGATGCCATAGACAGGAGTGTCAATTGGTAAAGTCAACAACAGGAGTCACTGTGCACTTACTCCTCATGTAGGATCTCTATCCTTAATGTGCTGTACATTGAGATTTAATGCTATAACGAGTACTCAAACAATATATTTCACTTTGTGTTTCTATGTGGGTGCAAACTGTTGAAATCCTTACTTAATGCATACTAAACTGATCCTCTGTAAAAAAAAAAAAAAAAGAAATTATCAATTCCCAACTTGACTCTCACTGGGATTAAACATGACAATAGGTCTGCTCTGATTTCATCATCATTTAAAAAAATCATCTATTATTTTTCACTTTATGTTTCTGTGTGGGAGCAAACTGTTGAAATCCATACTTAATGTATACTAAGCTGATCTTCTGTATATAAAGAGAATCGAAAATGAATCATGATGTGAATGGAAGGGGAGAGGGAGTGGGAAAGGGGAGGGTGGTGGGTGGGAGGGACGGTATGGGGGGGAAGCCATTGTAATCCATAAGTCGTACTTTGGAAAATTATATGCATTAAATAAAAGTTTAAAAAAAAAATAATAACAGAAAAAAATAGTAAAAAATGAAATTCGGTCATTTGCAACAAAACGGATAATTATGGGAAACATCATACATTGTAAAGTAAGACAGTCCCAAAGGGACAAATGCAATATGTTCTCCCTGATCTATGATAACCAATAGATCATCAAAAAGGCAATCTGTAGAGCTAAAATTGTCACCTTGACAAGCAATAACTAGAGCAACTCTTGTCTTGACTGTTGAAGAACCAATTTTCTTCTTTCCTTCCCTTTTCATATTAATCATTGAACTCTTTAATTAACACGATTAACCATATGTGTATAAAGTTAATTGAAAATAGATCTTAGATCAGGGCTGGTGCTGTGGCACAGTGGGTTAATGCCCTGGCATCCCAGATGGGCACCGGTTCGAGACCCGGCTGCTCCTTTTTTTGATCCACCTCTCTGCTATGGCCTGGGAAAGCAGTAGAAGATGGCCCAAGTCCTTGGGCCCCTGCATCTGCATGGGAGACCCAGAAGAAGCTCCTGGCTCCTGGCTTCAGATTGGCACTGCTCCAGCCATTGTAGCCAATGGGGAGTGAACCATCAGATGGAAGACCTCTCTTTCTTTGCCTCTCCTCTCTCTGTGTAACTCTGCCTTTCAAATAAATAAATAAATCTTAAAAAAAGAAAATAGATCTTAAAAAAATGAAAGTGAGAAAAATAGAGGAAAAAAGAAGGGGGTGGGGTGTGGGTGGGAGGGCAAGCACAGTTTAAAGACTCACCATTGTGGGGAGCAACTCGGACTAGACTAAGTTACTGGAATTAAGACTTATTCTATGCATCTGCTCTCCCACAATATGGCACTGGGAGAGGAATAAACAAATTCTACACAGCTGCCTCTCACCAATTTGAGCTGCAGGAGCTGATCTTGCTCCTGATTGGAGGAGAGCAGCATGCTCAGCGTGTGGGTAGCAGAGTTGGGATTGGTGGAAGAGGACTATAAAGGAGGAGAGAGACAACATGCACCGGAAACATCCAGATAACATCTGAGCAGCCCCCGAGAGAGCCGGCCGGCGGTGTGCCACTCCCCCGTGGAAGTGGGGAAAGTGGCAGGGGGAGCCACCCCTCCACGGAGGTGGAGGGATCAGCAGCCAACCCGGGAAGGACCAGCAGCAAACCCGGGAAGGGCCGAGCAGTCAAAAGAACAGCGCAGGGTCTAGTGTCGTTCCTCCGCGAAGAGTGGGAGCGACAACCATGATCCTAAAGTTGTAATTGTGAAATGTATGAAGTCTGTAACTGTAAAGCAGTATAGTTCTGCCTATGAACTTACTTCTAAGGGTAAAGTTTAAAAACTTGCCATGGAACCTCAATTCTCATTTAGCTTGGTGGTAAAAATAGTATTTTAACTGTTAGAGAGATCATATGGATAGGATCAATTGTTAAAGTGATAATATAGACAGGATCAAGTTTACATGAACACTTGATCCTGTTTATAGTATCGTTTTAACTATATATATGACTATATATATATAACTATATATGACTATACATATATAACTATATATATATATATATATAAGACTATATATGACTAACTGCTGGGTAATAATAATAGATATAATTGGTAATAATAATAGAATTAAAAAGAGGTGAATGCTCCAACATGGAAAGCAGTCCATATAGCAAACTCATAGAAAGACAATCACATTAAGTAGCACTCTGACCTCAGAATCAGCCCTTAAGGCATTCTGGTCTGGCTGAAAAGCCCAGGCACGGAAAGGCAAGACACTGCAGTCACCAAAGAAGGATTTACTTTTCTCTGAGGGGAGAAGAGAACTTCCACTTTTCTTATAGTCTTGTCAAAATACTGAACAAGTTTATGGATCCAAAAGACTTCCATTGCCTTGGCAGGTCATGTCAAAAGCCTTGGGTGATCACCGATGTCATAATTGCTTTAACTGTTTTACAACAGTGATCACTTTGCACTAACTCCTCATGCAGGACCTCTGTCTTCAAGGAGCTGTATTATGAACCCTAATAGTAAATTTGTTCTCAAGGAAATACTTTATTTTAGTGTTTTAAGTGGAGGATATTCTTATGTCTCATAACTTATGTCTAAGTGCTCACAAAAGATGTATCATTCTTGGTTTCTTCTTTAAAGATAATTAAGTTTCTAAATATAGATAGATATATAGATAGAGATACAAAAAGTAAAATTATCTTTGAGATGCAATAACTTTTAACAACCCTTTTCTGGATTATTGAGGAATGATTTTTTTTTCCTCTTATTTTGTTTTTCATACAAAGCGTTGAACACTTTACCTAGGATAGATTATATCTTCTACATATAAAGTTAAATGAAAATAGAACTTAGTAAAAATCAAGACTAGGAACAGGAAAGGGAAGAGAAATAAGCGAGTAAGTGTGGGTGGGAAAGCGAGTATGTTGGGAAGAATTACTATGTTCCTAATTTTATTTATGAAATGCATGCAAATTAATAAGCAATAAATAAATAAAAATAAAAAAGCAATAGAGACAGCAAAAAGACACAGAGTAAGAGACAGCAAGATGAGAGACATAAAGAGACAACCACAGAGGCATGCATATAGACACAGATCCAGAGAAGCAGACTGAGAGAGAGATATTCAGACAGTGAGAAAGCACAGAGAGAACAAGTAGGGAGAAAGAGACATGCATTAAGGGGCAGAGACAGACCAACACCCTGAGAAAGGCAATGAGAGTGACATATAGAGATATTGTGTTTGAGAGCAGAGACAGATGGCCAAACACACAGAGAGATGGATAAAGAGACACAGACAATAATATAGACAGTGAGATCTACATATAAAGATAAAGAGACAGATATGAGAAACACAAAAACAGAGAGAGATGGAAATGCAGAGAAAAGGGTCACAGAGATAGGGAGATAGTGACAGATTGAGAGAGATAGATGGAAACAGAAAGATACACAGAGATATCTAAACAAAGATAAAAATGAAGACAATGCAGACACAGAGGTGTAAACAGAAATATACAGTAGATACACAAAAAAGAAGGAAAGACAGCAATAGTAAAAAGATAGTATAGATAGAGAAAAACAATAGATTGACAAACACAGAGGGAGACAGAGTGAAGAGAAATATGTATAAAGATTGAGAAACACAGAAATGAGAAACACATGGAGAGTGAGAGAATGTGAGAAAAAGAGAGAACGATGATGAGAAACAGAGACAGAAAAAGCAGAAGCACATGTGGACAGAGACAAAGAGACATAGGGAGATACAGATACACATGCAGAGAGAAACAGTCAGACTTGCAGATGCAGAGAAACAGGCAGAAATACTGACAGATTAAGAAAGGCTGAGAATATGAGAGGTAAATACCAACAAAATGACAGAAAAATATACATGATTGATAATGCTCTTGGAGACACTAGGGTATTATTAGCTTCGGAGTGAGCTTGAACATGAAAGCTGATAATAAATAATCTAGAAAGGAAAGGAAGTTGAGGATTTTACAACAAAAAAGGGAAAGATGAATCCAGAATTTTCAACACATGAGACAAAGTAGATTTTCATGATGTGCACAGCTTATAATAATCAATCTGATGGATAAAAATAAATAATAATTGTAACCAGACATAATATATAACATTTTGTTTGAGGAGAAATGAATAATTTGGTAAGAAAAATCATAGAATTCCAAACAGATAAGGAGATATTAACAAAAGAAGTCATAAAATTACATTAGCAAAAATTTAAAATAAATTGACAGTATGTTAATCCTTAAGAATTCTTGCTTCTTAGCATAATAATTCCATAGCAAAAATTTGTGTGTGAATCAAAGTTTGAAAAAATTCAATATCAACAGTCAATTATTTATCATCCAAAAGCACACATTTTCTAAAGCATATGTGAACTTGGAATGTGAAAGAGTCCAATATTCCATTCTGGTTATTATGAAAATATTCAGAAAATTTCCAAAATGGCAGTGGAGGAAACATCATGCCTCCTAGGAAAAAAAAACTTAAAGGAAATAAAGTAGTATAAGGGAAGAACCGCATGTTAGACAATAAAAAACTCAAATAGAAATGATGCAGCTCCAAAATAATGACTAAAAAGTTGAGAAAATGCATCACCTGGAAGTGAGTACAATGAAAGTAGGACTTAATTGCTTCTGAAAAAGTATGCTTTAGAAGGAACATTCCTCAACACAATCAAGGTAATTTATGACATCATATTGAATGGGGAATACTGGAAGCATTACCTCTGAGATCCAGTACCAGACAGGGATGCCCACTTTAACCACAGCTATTCAATAGAGTTCTGAAAGTTTTAGCCATTAAGCAAGAAAATGAAATAGAAGGAGTACGAATTAGAAAGGAGATGACATGATTCTCTCTATATATACATATACATATATATATATATGTATATATATTTGTATATATACATATATATATACACACATAAGTATATATGTATATATATATATATACATACATATATATATATATATATATACACATAAGACTCCAACAAAGACTCCAATAAGAGACTATTAGAACTCATAAAAGAGTTTGATAGGTAGTAGGATATAGTCAGTACAAAAAATTAACATCCTTTGTATACACCGACAATGTCATGGCTGAGAAAGAACTTCTAAGAACGACTCCATTCATAATAGCTACAAAAAATCAAATACCTTGGATTAAACTTAACTAAGGATATCAATGATCTTTGTGATAAAAATTACAAAATATTAAAGCAATAAGAGAAGATACAAAAATGTAACAGTCTTCCATGTTCATGGATTGGGAGAATCAATATCATCAAAATGCCCATTCTTTTGAAAGCTATTTACAAATTCAATGAGATACCAATCAAAATACCATTCTTCTCAGATCTAGAAAATATGATGCAGAAATTCATATGGAGATACAGGAGACCTAGAATAGCTATAGTGATCTTGTACAACTAAAACAAAGCCAGAGGCATCACAATGCCAGGTTTCAAGACATACTACAAAGCAGTTATAATCAAAACTGCCTGGCAATAGTACAAAATAGATGGATAGAACAATGGAACAGAATAGAAAACCCAGAAATCAATCCAAACATCTACAACTAACATATCTGACCAAGGAGCTAACACCAATCTTTGGAGAAAGGACAGTGTCTTCAATAAATGGTGCTGAGAAAACTGGGTTTCTACATGCGAAAATATGAAGCAAGACCCCCTACTTCACACCTTACACAAAAATTCTGTCAACATGGATTAAAGATCTAAATCTAGGACCTAACACCATCAAAAATTTGAGAACGTTGGGGAAACCCTCAAGACATTGGCACAGCCCAAGTGTTCTTAAAAAAAGACTCCAGAGGCACAGGCAGTCAAAGCCAAAATTAACAAATGGGATTACTTCAAATTGAGAAGTTCTATATGGCAAAAGAAACATGAAAGTGAAAAGGCAACCAACAGAATGAGAAAAAATCATTTGCAAGCTATGTTACTCATTAGGTATTAATAATCAGAATCTACAAAGAGATTGAGAAACTCCACAGCCACAAAACAAATAACTCAGTTAAGAGTTGGGCAGGGCTGGCATCCCATATGGGTGCCAGTTCTAGTGCTGGCTGGACTCTTATTATCCAGCTCTCTGCTATGACCTGTGATAGCAGTAGAAGATGGCCCAAGTCCTTGGGCCCCTGTACCCATTTTGGAGACCCGGAAGAAGCTCCTGGCTCCTGGCTTTGGATCAGTGCAGCTCTGGCCATTGCGGCCATCTAGGGGGTGAACCACCTCTCTCTGTGTCTCTCTCTGTAACTGTCTTTCAAATAAATAAAATAAATCTTTTAAAAAAAGAGTTGGGCAAAGGACTTAAGAAGACATTTTCAAAAGAGGAAATCCAAATGGCCAACAGACACATGAAAAAAATGTTCAGGATCACAAGGTGTCAGGGAAATGCAAATCAGAACCACAATGAGATTTCACTTCATCCCATTTAGAATGACTCTCATACAGATCTACAAACAAAAATGCTGGCAAGGTTGTGGGGAAAAGGGTACCCTAATCCACTGTTGGTTCAAATGTAAACTTATAAAGCCACTATGGAAGACAATATTGAGATACCTCTACAATCTGAATATATACCTACCATACAACCCAGCCTGGGAATTTACCCAAGGGAAATGAAATCAGTAAACAAAACAGCTATAGGGGTGTCCATGTTTATTGCAGCTCAATTCACAATAGCTAAGACATGGAATCAACATAAATGCCAATCAACTGAAGACTAGATAAAGAAATTATGGGATATATATACTATGGAATAAGACACAGCAGTTAAAAAAATGAAATCCAGTCATTTGCAACAAAATGGATCAATTGGTAAAACTTAATATTTAGAGAAATAAGCCCCTCCCAAAGGGAAAATAATATAACTTCTCCCTGATCTGTGAGAATTAATAGTGAACCTAAAATGAAACTGCAGAATTTAAATTGACACTTTGAGAAACAATGACTTGAACAGCCCTCATCCTGTTGAGATTTTTTTTTTAATTTTTATGTATTTTTTAATTTTCTTCATAATATTTGCTGAACTCCACTTAACATACAGTTAATCATATACATATATATATATGTATATAATTATATATATATAAAGTCAATTCAAAATAGATCTCAGTAAAAAATAAAATGGGGGGACGGAGGAGGCAAGATGGCGGAATAGAAAGGGAGCAAATTGATAGTCCGGGGAGAGACAGTTTAATAAAAGTGGAGATACTGCAGGTTCAAGGAAGAGTAGGGGAAGAAACAGCAGAGGAAACTCTTCCGGAATGTGTGATTCACAGTGGACCTGCGTGGAGAGCATGGGAGCCCACAGTTCGGGACACCAGCGGCAGACTCAACACACCAGCGCTGGAACACCAGGTGAGCCGAACCTCAATAGCCCGAGACACCAGCAGGCAAACAGAAAAAGGAGACTAGAGGGAACAACCCTGGGGCAAAAGGTTCACCAGGCTAACTAGAAGAGAGAGAGAGAAAAAAGAAAAAAAAGTGACTGGTACAGACACGGGTTTCTCTTTCTCTGCTCACCTCTCAAAGGCAAGCAAGACAAAGAGCAGGCACCATCTTGGACATATGTCATAAGCAGAGCGACCTCAGGTCTGCACCGGCCCTGAGCCTAGCAGAAAAACCTGACTCTGGGTGGGGTGAATTAACAGGAGATTAGGACCTAGTGAATTTGTGGTGCTACTGAACTGAGACTGTGAAAAAAGACAGTGGGGGAGAGAACTCACGGAATTCACGTGAGTACTCTCCAGAGACGCTACAATTCCGTAACTTTGGCAACCCAGTGGGAGACTGAAGGAGAATTTGAGCCCACTCTGAGGGCAGAACAGATTCCCTGTGTGGTCCTTGGGAAAGAGCTTCTGATCTCTGGCTCCTGTGGGTATATCATTTGCCTGCTAACTACCTCCAACTTCGTTCAGCTGTGTGGAATTACTTCCCTTTTGAATCAAAAAAAGGAAGAGAGAGAGAGATCTACCACGCCTAACCTGGGAGTGTCACCTTTGGCACACCAAACAGAGCTCCCAGGCCACACCCATCTCAAGCCTCTAAGGCTCCATCAAAAACAGACAGTCCACTTAATCTAGAGTCATAGTATAACAAGAAAAAGCACCACAGTGAAGAAACCAAATATCTCCAATATGCCAAATAACAAACGCAAAAACCGAGATAATAAAAACAAGGAAGTCACCATAATGCCCCCAAATGAAAAAGACACCCCAATTCAAGATTATGAAGATGAATAGATAGAAGAAATGCAAGAAGCAGATCTCAAAAAAATTGATAAGAACATTAAGAAGTTCTCAAAAACAAATTCTTGAACTACAGAAATCCTTAATGGACAAGATAGAAAATCTCTCTCGTGAAAATGAAATATTAAGGAGGAATCAAAATGAAACGAAACAACTAGTACAACAGGAAACTGTGTTAGTGACGAGAGATCATAATGAAGTGAAGAATTCAATAGATCAAATGAAAAATACATTAGAGATCCTTACAAACAGAATGGGTGAAGCAGAAGAGAGAATATCGGACTTAGAAGACAGAACAGTAAAGGATACAGTCAGACCAAAGAAAAGAAGAGGAAATTAGAAATCTAAAACATATTGTCGGGAATCTTCAGGATACTATTAAAAAAAAAAAAAAAAAAACAACATTCGCGTTCTAGGAGTCCCTGAAGGCATGGAGAGGGAGAAAGGATTAGAAGGCCTTTTTAGTGAGATATTAGCAGAAAATTTCCCAGGTTTGGAGAAGGACAGAGACATCCTAGTACAGGAATCTCACAGAACCCCTAATAAACACGACCAAAAGAGATCCTCACCACGACACGTTGTAATTAAACTCTCCACAGTGAAACATAAAGAAAAGATCCTAAAATGTGCAAGAGAGAAACGTCAGATTACTCTCAGAGGATCTCCAATCAGACTCACAGCTGACTTCTCATCAGAAACCCTACAAGCTAGGAGGGAATGGCGAGATATAGCCCAGGTACTAAGAGAGAAAAACTGCCAGCCCAGAATATTATATCCTGCAAAGCTCTCATTTGTGAATGAAGGTGAAATAAAGACTTTTCATAGCAAACAGAAATTGAAAGAATTTGTCGCCACTCGTCCAGCCCTGCAAAAGATGCTTAAAGATGTGTTACACATAGAAACACAGAAACATGGTCAACAATATGAAAGAAGGTAAACGAAGGAAACCGCACAGCAAAAGATCACAGGAAGTTAAAACATATATTAGAAAATATCTTTGGCAAGTGGCAGGGCAAAGTTACTACTTATCAATAGGTACATTGAACGTTAATGGCCTGAACTGTCCAGTTAAAAGACACCGATTGGCTGATCGGCTTAATGAACAAAACCCATCTATTTGCTCTTACAAGAAACACATCTTTCCAACAAAGATCCATACAGACTGAAAGTGAAAGGCTGGAAAAATATATACCATGAAACAGAAATTAAAAAAGAGCGGGTGTAGCCATGTTAAAGTCGGACAACATAAACTTTACCACAAAAACTGTTAAGAGAGACAAAGAGGGACACTATATAATGATTAAGGGATCAATACAACAAGAAGATATAACAATTATCAATGTATATGCACCTAACTACAGGGCACCGGTTTATCTAAAAGATTTGTTAAGGGACTTAAAGGTACACTTAGTCCCCAATACAATAGTACTGGGGGACTTCAATACTCCACTCTCAGAAATAGAGAGATCAACAGGACAGAAGATCAACAAGGATACAGTAGATTTAAACAACACTATAGCCCAAATGGATCTAACAAATATATACAGAACTTTCAATCCTACAGCTAAAGACTTTACATTCTTCTCAGCAGTGCATGGAACCTTCTCTAGGATTGACCACATACTAGGCCATAAAGCAAGCTGCAGCAAATTCAAAAGAATTAGAATCATACCATGCAGCTTCTCAGACCATAAAGGAATGAAGTTGGAAATTAGCAACTCAGGAATCCCTAGAGCATACACAAACACATGCAGATTGAACAACATGCTCCTGAATGAACAATGGGTCATAAAAGAAATTAAACGAGAAATCAAAAATTTTCTGGAAGTAAATGAGGATAACAGCACAACATACCAAAACTTATGGGATGCAGCAAAAGCAGTGTTAAGAGGAAAGTTTATATCAATAGGTGCCTACATCAAGAAATTGGAAAGGCACCAAATAGATGAGCTTTCAATTCACCTCAAGGATCTAGAAAACCTACAGCAAACCAGACCCAAATCTAGTAGGAGAAGAGAAATAATTAAAATCAGAGAAGAAATAAACAGGATTGATTCCAAAAAAAAAAAAAAAAAACAATACAAAAAATCAGCCAAACGAGGAGCTGGTTTTTTGAAAAAATAAACAAAATTGACACCCCATTGGCCCAACTAACTAAAAAAAGAAAAGACCCAAATCAATAAAATCAGAGATGAAGAAGGAAACGTAACAACAGACACCACAGAAATAAAAAGAATCATCAGAAATTACTACAAGGAGTTGTATGCCAGCAAACAGGGAAACCTATCAGAAATGGATAGATTCCTGGACACATGCAACCTACTTAAATTGAACCAGGAAGACATCGAAAACCTAAACAGACCCATAACTGAGACAGAAATTGAAACAGTAATAAAGGCCCTCCCAACAAAGAAAAGCCCAGGACCAGATGGATTCACTGCTGAATTCTACCAGACATTTAAAGAAGAACTGACTCCAATACTTTTCAAACTATTCAGAACAATCGAAAATGAGGGAGTCCTCCCAAATTCTTTCTATGAAGCCAGCATCACCTTAATTCCTAAGCCGGAAAAAGATGCAGCATTAAAAGAGAATTACAGACCAAAATCCCTGATGAACATAACTGCAAAAATCCTCAATAAAATTCTCGCCAATAAATGTAACAACACATCAGAAAGATCATCCACCCAGACCAAATGGGATTTATCCCTGGTATGCAGGGATGGTTTAATGTGCACAATACAATCAATGTGATACACCACATTAACAGACTGCAGAAGAAAAACCATATGATTATCTCAATAGACGCCGAGAAAGCATTTGATAAAATACAACACCCGTTCATGATGAAAACTCTAAGCAAACTGGGTTTGGAAGGAACATTCCTCAATACAATCAAAGCAATCTATGAAAAACCCACAGCCAACATCCTATTGAATGGGGAAAAGTTGGAAGCATTTCCACTGAGATCTGGCACCAGACAGGGATGCCCACTCTCACCAATGCTATTCAATGTAGTTCTGGAAGTTCTAGCCAGAGCTATTAGGCAAGAAAAAGAAATTAAAGGGATACAAATTGGGAAGGAAGAACTCAAACTATCCCTCTTTGCAGATGATATGATTCTTTATTTAGGGGACCCAAAGAACTCTACTAAGCGACTATTGGAACTCATAGAAGATTTTGGCAAAGTAGCAGGGTATAACATCAATGCACAAAAATCAACAGCCTTAGTATACACAGGCAATATCACGTCTGAGGAAGAACTTCTAAGATCAATCCCATTCACAACAGCTACAAAAACAATCAAATACCTTGGAATAAACTTAACCAAGGACATTCAAGATCTCTATGATGAAAATTACAAAACCTTAAAGAAAGAAATAGAAGAGGATACCAAGAAATGGAAAAATCTTCCATGCTCATGGATTGGAAGAATCAATATCATCAAAATGTCCATTCTCCCAAAAGCAATTTATAGATTCAATGCAATACCAATCAAGATTCCGAAGACCTTCTTCTCAGATCTGGAAAAAATGATGCTGAAATTTATATGGAGACACAGGAGACCTCGAATAGCTAAAGCAATCTTGTACAACAAAAACAAAGCCGGAGGCATCACAATTCCAGAAGGACATACTGCAGGGCAGTTGTTATCAAAACAGCATGGTACTGGTACAGAAACGGATAGACCGATGGAACAGAATTGAAACACCAAGAATCAATTCAAACATCTACAGCCAACTCATATTTGATCAAGGATCCAAGACCAATCCCTGGAGTAAGGACAGTCTATTCAATAAATGGTGCTGGGAAAATTGGATTTCCACATGCAGAATCATGAAGCAAGACCCCTACCTTACACCTTACACAAAAATCCACTCAACATGGATTAAAGACTTAAATCTACGACCTGACACCATCAAATTATTAGAGAGCATTGGAAAAACCCTGCAAGATATAGGTACCGGCAATGACTTCTTGGAAAACACCCCAGAAGCACAGGCAGTCAAAGCCAAAATTAGTATTTGGGATTTCATCAAATTGAGACGTTTCTGTACTGCAAAAGAAACAGTCAGGAAAGTGAAGAGGCAACCGACAGAATGGGAAAAAATATTTGCAAACTATGCAACTGATAAAGGGTTGATAACCAGAATCTACAAAGAAATCAAGAAACTCCACAAGATAAAAACAAACAACCCACTTAAGAGATGGGCTAAGGACCTCAATAGACATTTTTCAAAAGAGGAAATCCAAATGGCCAACAGACACATGACAAAATGTTCAAGATCACTAGCAATCAGGGAAATGCAAATCAAAACCACAATGAGGTTTCACCTCACCCCAGTTAGAATGGCTCACATTCAGAAAGCTACCAACAACAGATGCTGGAGAGGATGTGGGGAAAAAGGGACACTAGCCCACTGTTGGTGGAAATTCAAACTGGTTAAGCCACTATGGAAGTCAGTCTGGAGATTTCTCAGAAACCTGAATATAACCCTACCGTTCAACCCAGACATCCCACTCCTTGGGATTTACCCAAAGGAAATTAAATTGGCAAACAAAAAAGCAGTCTGCACATTAATGTTTATTGCAGCTCAATTCACAAAAGCTAAGACCTGGAACCAACCTAAATATCCATCAACAGTAGACTGGATAAAGAAATTATGGGACATGTATTCTATTGAATACTATACAGCAGTCAAAAACAACGAAATCCAGTCATTTGCAACAAGATGGAGGAATTTGGAAAACATCATGCTGAGTGAATTAAGCCAGTCCCAAAGGGACAAATATCATATGTTCTCCCTGATTGGCGACAACTAACTGAGCACCAAAGGGGAAACTTGTTGAAGTGAAATGGACACTGTGAGAAACAGTGACTTGATCAGCTCTTGTCCTGACGGTTCATGTACAATGTAATACTTTATCCATTTTAGTATTTTGTTTTTGTTCTAGTACCATTGGTTGAACTCTGTAATTAACACACAATTGTTCTTAGGTGTTTAAATTTTAACTGAAAAGTGATCCCTGTTAGGTATTTGGAAAACATTATGTTGAGTGAAATATGCCAGTCCCAAAGGGACAAATACCACTTGTTCTCCTTGATAGGTGACAAGTAACTGAGCACCAAAAAGGAAACCTGTTAGAGTGAAATGAACACTATGAGAAACGGCGACTTGATCAGCCCTCACCCTGTTGATGAACAGCTTAATATGTTATCCCTCTTAGTATTTTTTGTTTGTTCTACTTAATACTTTTGGTTGAATATTGTAATCAATACACAAGTCTTCTTAAGTGCTGAAACTTAACTGAAAAGTGATTGCTGTTAAATATAAGAGTGGGAAAAAGAGAGGGAAGAGATGTGCAATTCAGGACATGCTCAAGCTGACTTACCTCAAACGGTAGACTTAGAAACATACCAGGGGATTCCAATTCAATCCCATCGAGGTGGCATGTACCAATGCCATCTCACTAGTCCAAGTGATCAATTTCTGTTCACAATTGATCGTAATGATAGGACTAAGAACCAAAGGGATCACATAAACAAGAATAGTGTCTGCAAATACTAGCTGATAGAATCAAAATGGGAGAGAATGATCCCACATGGGAAGTGAGATACACAGCAGACCCATAGAAGGGCAGATGTCCTAAACAGCACTCTGGCCTCATAATCAGTCCTTAAAGCATGCGGATCCAGCTGAAATGCCCATAAGAGTATTTCAGGCATGGAAAGCCAAGACACTCTGGGGGAAAAAAAACCTAAATGAAAGATCTCTGCGAGTGAGATCCCAGTGGAAAGAATGGGTCATCAAAGAAGGAGGTACCTTTCTCTGAAGGGAGGAGAGAACTTCCACTTTGACCATGGCCTTGTCTAAATAGGATCAGAGTCAGTGAACTCAGGGGGCTTCCATAGCCTTGGCAGCTCATGACAAGAGCCTAGGGTGATTACTGCGGCCATAAACAAGAGTGTCAATTTGTTAAGTCAACAACAGGAGTCACTGTGCACTTACTCCTCATGTAGGATCTTTGTCCTTAGTGTGCTGTACATTGAGATTTAATGCTATAACTGGTGCTCAAACAGTATTTTTCACTTTATGTTTCTGTGTGGGAGCAAACTGTTGAAATCTTTACTTAATGTATGCTAAACTGATCTTCTGTATATAAAGAGAATCGAAAATGTATCTTGATGTGAATGGAAGGGGAGAGGGAGTGGATAAGGGGAGGGTTGCGGGTGGGAGGGACGTTATAGGGGGAAAGCCATTGTAATCCATATTCTGTACTTTGGAAATTTACATTCATTAAATAAAGTTAAAATAAAATAAAGTGGGGGATAAGGGAACGGGGAGAAAGTTTGTAATTGTACAGATGTATAGTTCTGCATACAGTCCTTCGGACTTACTTCTAAAGGTACAGTTTAAAAATTTGTCATGGGACTCCAAATCCCATTAAAATAGGTGGTTAGCCAGTGCCGTGGCTCACTGGGTTAATCCTCCACCTCGCAGCTCCAGTACACCGGGTTCTAGTCCCGGTTGGGGCACCGGATTCTGTCCCAGTTGCCCCTCTTCCAGGCCAGCTCTCTGCTATGGCCCAGGAGTGCAGTGCAGGATGACCCAAGTGCTTGGGCCCTGTACCCTATGGGAGACCAGGATAAGTACCTGCCTCCTGCCATCGGATCAGCGCGGTGCACGGGGCGCAGCGCACAGGCCGCGGCAGCCATTGGAGGGTGAACCAACGGCAAAGGAAGACCTTTCTCTCTGTCTCTCTCTCTCACTGTCCACTCTGCCTGTCAAAAAAAAATGGGTGGTAATAATGTGATCTTAATTGTTAAAGTGGTCATATTAAGTTCTAAGGTGAACATATAGATAAGATTAAATATTAAAGAGATCATATAAATAGCATCAAGTGGCTAGTAATTATAATAATATATAGAATTACAAAGGAGGGAATGTCCAACATGGGAAGCAGCTCACACAGCAAACTCATAGAATGACAATTGCTTTTAGTAATACTATGACCTCAGAATCAGCCCTTAAGGCATTCAGATGTGGCTGAAAAGCCCATGAGAGAGTTATAGGCATGGAAATTCAAGTCACTGTGGCAAAAAGTATCCTACATCAAAGATCTCTGTGAATGAAACCCTAGTGGAAAGAAGGGGCCATCAAAGAAGGATGTATTTTTCTCTGAAGGAAGAGAACTTCAACTTTGCTTGCAGTTTTATCAAATACTGACAGAGTTTGTGGTCACAAAAAGTTTTCATAACCTTGGTAACTCATGGAAAGTGCCTGATGTGATCATTGACATCATAGGTAAGAATGTTAATTGTTAAATTAATGACAGAATTCACTGCACACTTACTCCCCATGTACAACCTCTGTCCTTAATGAGGTGTACTCTGAGAGTTAACTGAAAAACTTGTTCTCCTTTGTTTTGGACAGGCAGAGTGGACAGAGAGAGAGACAGAGAGAAAGGTCTTCCTTTTGCTGTTGGTTCACCCTCCAATGGCCACCGCGGCTGGCGCGCTGTGGCTGGTGCACCGCGCTGATCCGATGGCAGGAGCCAGGTGCTTATCTTGGTCTCCCATGGGGTGCAGGGCCCAAGCACTTGGGCCATCCTCCACTGCACTCCCTGGCCACAGCAGAGAGCTGGCCTGGAAGAGGGGCAACCGGGACAGAATCCGGTGCCCCAACTGGGACTAGAACCCGGTGTGCCAGCGCCACAAGGTGGAGGATTAGCCTATTGAGCCGCGGCGCCGGCGAAAAACTTGTTCTCAAACAGTATTTTATACATTGTGTGTGTGTGTGTGTGTGTGTGTGTGTGTGTTGGTGTGGGTGAGTGTGAGCTGTTGCAATCTTTACCTAGTATAGAGTTGGTCTTTCATATAAAGTAAATTAAAAAATGAATCTTAATGAAAAATGGGATGGGAGAGGTAGTAGGTGGTAGGATGGGAGTTGGGGTGGGAGTGTGGGTGTATGGGGAAGAGCCACTATATTCTTAATGTTGTGCCTATGAAATTAGCATTTATTAAATAAAAGCTTTTTAAAAAGCCAATTACAATGCTGTAAGCATGCGGGTAGAAATCCTGGTTGGATTTTTCACTTTGCTTTCATTCATTTACTGAAAATTCTGAGACTTCCTCACAGTTTTCATGTGTACAAATCTCTGTGTAATATTGAAGCATTAAACTGAACCTCATTTAGGAATGATACTGTTTTTATCATTCCTAGTTTTAATATATTACAATTAAATTTTTATTTTAAAAATTATTGATTTATTGATCTGAAACACTGTAAAGAGAAAGAAACAGAATGTGGGAGATATTCCATCCAAAAGTAGATAGTATTCATAGAACAAAAAAATCAATTGTTGAAACTGCAGTTTTTCTTACTTTATATTCAGACACTGGTATTATAACTTTGGAATCAGAATCTTTTGTAGCCAAACATGTCTGGACTTAAATTTCCCAATTTTGCTATATAGAATTCTAAATGCAATTTTAGGAATGTTTTTCCAATAATATCCTCTATTTCAACTTAGAGTTATGGAACTAATATTCTCCTTATATTATTCAGAATATGATGTACATGTTTACGTATGAGTCATGATTTATAATTTTGTT
This sequence comes from Oryctolagus cuniculus, assembly GCF_964237555.1. NCBI lineage: Eukaryota > Metazoa > Chordata > Mammalia > Lagomorpha > Leporidae > Oryctolagus > Oryctolagus cuniculus. The sequence continues at coordinate 131,029,866 of NC_091432.1, forward strand.
TCACAATAAAATTGATTACCATCAACTCTTTGGGCCATTAGTAGCCTGTCTTATGCCATTTGTTACATATGGGATCTAAAATCATCAAGGCATGCTTTTTGATTAGGATGTAATCAACTCACTCTCCACTGTAGAAGTTGTCTCAGAAACTTCTGTGTTAATATTTTTTCAGACATCAATAGGTACAAATACCATCATGTTTATTTGTGAGAAATGCATATATATATTTATTCCTAGATATATTTTTAAATTTTTATGGACGTTATTGCAGCTTATTAATATTCTCAAACATACATCATCTTAATTCTCTCTTTTGTGACTCTCTCCTAAGACACATGGTGATTATTTAGATGGCAGTTTGAAAAATTTTTATACCCTTAAAATGTATCAAATATTTTTGTTATATTTGTTATGGCAAATGCTTGTTCATTCCAAAGCTTCCATAGCAAATTTCATGTCATAAATTGCCTTGATTGTGTTGTTAAGGAATATTCCTTCAAAATCCAATTTGCTTCGAATTTTCATGATGAAAGGGTTTTGTATTTTGTCAAATGATTTCTCTGCATCTATTGAGATAATCATAAGGTTTTTGTTCTTCAATTTGTTAATGTAATGTATCACATTGATTTGCAATTGTTGAACCATCCCTGCATACCAGGGATAAATCCCACTTGGTCAAAGTGAGTATGTTTTTGCTGTGTAGTTGGATTTGATTGGCCAGAATTTTGTTGAGGATTTTTGCATCTATGTTCATCATGGAAATAGGTTTATAGTTCTCTTTCTCTGATGCATCTTTTCTGGGTTTAGGAATTAAGGTGATGCTGGCTTCATAGAATGAATTTGGCAGGATTCCCTCCCTTTCAATTGTTTTGAATATTTGAGAAGAATTTTAGTTCCTCTTTAAATGTCTGGTTCAATTCAGTCGTGAATCCATCCAGTCCTTTTTGTTACTTGGGAGGGCCTTTATGAAGATTCAATTTCCATCTTGGTTATAGGTCTGTTTAGGTTTTCTGTCTTCATTGCTCAACTTAGGTAGGTTATATGTGTCCAATAATCTATCCATTTCTTCTAGGTTTCCCAGTTTGTTGGCATATAGCTCTTTGTAGTGGTTTCTGATGACTCTTTTTTTTTATTTATTTCTGTGGTGTCTGTTGTCACATTTCCTTTTTCATTTCTAATTGCATTGATTTGGGTCTTATTTTTTTCTGGTTAGTTGGGCCATTGGTGTGTCAGTTTTGTTTATTTTTTCAAAAAAGCAGCTCTTCATTTTGCTGATCTTTTGTATTTTTTTTTAGTTTCACTTTTGTTGATTACTTCATTAATTTTAATTATTTCTTTTCTTCTACTAATTTTGGGTTTGGTTAGCTGTTGCTTTTCTACATTCTTGAGGTGCATAGATAGTTAATTTATTTTGTGCCTTTCCAGTTTCTTGATGTAGGCACTAACTGTTACATACTTTCCTCTTAATACTGCTCTTGCTGTATCCCATAATTTTGGTATCTTGTTTTGTCATATTCATTTGTTTACAGAATTTTTTATTTCTCTTTTGATTTCGTCTATGACCCACTGTTCATTCAAAGTATGTTGCTCATTCTCCATGTGTTTTCATATGATGTAGAGATTCTTGAGTTGAATTCCAGCTTCACTGGATTGTGTTCAGAGAAGATGCACAATATTTCATTTTTTTAATTTGCTGAGACTCACTTTATGACCTATCATGTGGTCAATCCTAGAAAAAGTTCCATGCACTGGAGAAAAAAAAAAATACGTATCTTGTGGCTGTAGGGTGGAATACTCTGTGGTTATCTCCTAGATCTATTTGTTCTATGATGTCGATTAATTTTGTTGTTTCCTTGTTGATTTTCTGTCCATTGCTGAAACTGCAGTACTTATGTCCACTATTACTATTGTATTTGAGTCTATTTAACCCTTTAAATCCCTTAACAATTCACTTACATAGCCACATGCCCTGTAATTATGTGGATAAATATTTATAATATGTACATCTTCCTGTTGAATTGATCCTTTAATCATTATATAATGTCTTTCTTTGTCTCTTTTAATAGTTTTTGTGTTAAATTATATTTTGTCTGATATTAAGATGGCCACACCAGCTCTTTTTTGGTTTTGTGAGCATGGATTATCTTTTTCCATCCTTTCACTTTCAGTCTGCCTGCATCTTGTTGGTAAGGTGTGTTTCTTGTAGGCAGCAAATAGATGTTATGATTTTAATCCACTCAGCCAGTCTGTGTCTTTTAACTAGGGAGTTGACATCATTTACATTCAGTGTGCCTATTGTTAAATACTGTTTTTGCCCTACCATGTTTCCTTAAATAGTCCTGTTTATGTATTTTGGATTTTATTTGTTCTTTTTTAGGGTCACTTTCTGCATTCATCTTCTTTTGTAGTGATGTTCCTGTTTCTCTGTTTCTGTGCATAACACATCCTTGAGTATTTTTTGGAGGGATGGGTGAGTATTTACAAAATCTTTCAATTTCTGCTTATTGTGGAAGATCCTTATTTCTCCTTCATTCATAAATGAGAGTTTTGCAAGTTACAGTATTCTGGGTTGACATTTTTTTTCTCTTAGGACTTGGAATATGTTTCATCATTGTTTCCTTGAATGTAGGGTTTACGATGAGAAGCCTGGAGTAAGTCTAATTGGGTTTCCTCTGAATGTGATTTGTCACTTCTCTCACAAATATTATAAGATCTGTTATTTGTGTTTCACTAAGGTGAGTTTTTCCACAATATGTCATGATGAAGTTATTTTCTGGTCATTTCTATTGGAAGTTCTGTGTATTCCTTTTACTTGGGTGTCTCTTTCTGCAGATTGTGGAAGTTCTCTGTTATGATTTTATTAAGAAGGCCTTCCAGTTCATTCTCTCTTAACACAGCTTCCGGACTTCCTAGGAACCATAAGTTGGATCATTTGATAGAATCTTGTAGATCTCCAACCATGATTTTTTAATTTTCTAATTTCTTATTGTATTTGGTCTGTTTTATTTACGGAAGTTTGTCTTCTAGTTGATATTTTTACTTCTGTTTCACCTATTCTATTGCTAAGACTTTCCACTGAATTTTTATTTAGTCTATTGGATTCTTTGTTTCCAGTGTTTCACTCTGGCTTCTCTCTCTCTCTCTCTCTCTCTCTCTCTCTCTCTCTCTTTTGACAGGCAGAGTAGACAGTGAGAGAGAGACAGAAAGGTCTTCCTTTTGCCGTTGGTTCACCCTCCAATGGCCACCGCGGCCGGCGTGCTGTGGCCGGCGCACCGTGGTGATCCAATGGCAGGAACCAGGTGCTTCTCCTGGTCTCCCATGGGGTGCACGGCCCAAGGACTTGGGCCATCCTCCACTGCACTCCCTGGCCACAGCAGAGAGCTGGCCTGGAAGAGGGGCAATCAGGACAGAATCCGGCGCCCCGACTGGGACTAGAAGCCGATGTGCCGGCGCTGCAAGGTGGAGGATTAGCCTAGTGAGCCGCGGCACCAGCTGCTGGCTTCTCTTTAATATATGAATTTCTTGTGAGCTCTTTTAATTTAGATCATGAATTTGTTTCTGATTGCTTCTAATTAATCTGTTAATTTTCTGAATTCCTTTGCTGGCAAATCCTCAATCTTTTCTTCAACCTCCTCTATTGAAGATTTGTATTGCTCCTTTGGAGAGTTCATAAATTTTTCCTTATTCTTATTCAAGATTTTTCCTTTCTTCATTGGCATTTCTGATTCATGTCTCATTGATTTTATTTTTAAATTGATTTTCCTCTGCTATGAGCTGCTATGTGTCTGGGCATTTCATGTCAAAGCATGCCACCCCACCTCCTGGAGCTCTGTTTATTTCTAGAGTGTGATGGAAGTGCATATCAGTGCTTTGGTGCACTAAGCCCTGACTCCTGGGGCCGGGCTTGCTTCTCACTTGTGCATAAAATGAGCTCAAATTTTCATTGTTTAGGATTACTCCTTGTTATACAGTTGCATGGTTGGGAAGAAATCACTCTGAAATGTGATCCTTGTTCCCAGGTGGGGCATGTTGTAAGATGACCACCACAATTGATGGGTGTGTGCATGTGAAGGAAACACAGCAGCTCCCTGCTTATACTCAAAAATGTAAATAAGCAATATGGCTTCTCCCTGCCAGCTGTAGGTCTGGTTGGGGGAGTGGGGAGACACAGATGTACCATGGCACACCCAACCTCTTTGTCCATTCCCCTATAATTTCTCTTTCTTCCTTCTTGGAGCGTCAAATGAAGTTCACCAAGTTTCTCCACCCTCCACCATCTACAGCTCTGTGGACTGCTATCTCTCACCTAGTTTGCTATGGGGAGGGTGTCTTAATCTCACTCACTCCCTCTGCTGCTCCTTCACTGCACATCCACCACCTCACCATCTCTCTGCTCACCCAGTGTGGACCTTAGCAGTCTCTGGTGGACTCCTGGGCCATTCTGCATGGGCATCTCATGATTCTGCCACTGGCTTGTATCCCTTCTGCTCACCAAATATCCATTTTTCCCTGCAGGACTTTGAACGTCCCACTGTTACACTGCCATCTTGGTCACTTCCCTTACATTGGCTTTTAATAGGATATCAACAATTTGAGCAAGTGAAATTAAAAAAATTAAAAGAAAACTTAAAATTAAAGTATGAGGAGAAACAATGATCAAATTATACTGAAATTACTGTAAGTAAAATTAAATAATGTGCTATGAGCATTGATAGCAATAATCAGATCAAAATATATATGTTGATAAATATTTTAGTAAATGCATGCTTCAAAACATGTGAAAAAACATTTACATAATAAAATATAATTCACTAAATAGAATAATGTTAAAATATATCATTGTAGTTGGGAGTCTTCATTCTTTACCATTTAATTATTTTAGGACAGTTAAGCAAAAAATTCATACCATCAGTTTGAGCAGAATAATTAATCTTTCCTCATGAGTTCACAGGTATAGGATAACTCAGAATTTATATATATTTAATATATTATCTATAATACTTAAGAATTGTGGATTCTAGCTCTCCAGAAAGACTTGGAAGATTTTTGTTGCTTGTGGATGGAAAATAAGTAAAAAGTCATAAAAGATGTCTTATTATATGTAAATTAGAGAAAGGTGAACCAGTGCTGTGATTCAGTCAGTTAAACTCCTCCCGAAGCACCAGCACTTCATAGCATGCTGTTTCATGTTCTTGCTGCTGCACTTCTGATCTAGCTCCCTGCTAATGTGCCTGGGTAAACAGTGGAAGATGGTGGAAGCATATTTGCCCCTGCACACATGTGGGAGACCTGGAAGAAGCTCCTGGCTCCTGGCTTCAGATCGGTCCAGTTCTGGTCATTGTGGCCATTTTGGGAGTGAACCAGGGATGGAAGATCTATGTTTTCCTCTCTCTAGCTCTGCCTTTCAAATGAATAAATAATTCCTAAGGAAAAGAATTTTTAAAATGAGACAAAAAAATAGGAACTGAAGAAAAGATACAGCTTAAGGGCAAATATAAGGTTTAAGTATATAAAGTTTAAATAATTAAAACTTTCCCTTATGGATATGAGTATTGAAGAAAGTCTGTTATTGGTAACATAGACAACCATGTGTTTGCAGACAGGATAGTTTGGAGGTATGGGTAAAGGAGAGGTGTGCTAGTGTCTGTTATAGCCTGAAGTAGGTTTTCAGGAGAGAATAAAGACCTAACACCCCAAGGCATCTAAAATGGTTTTGATCATGGAACATCTCAGGATAATGCTGGAAATTGCAACTCAAGTCTTTGTCTATGTTTTGTATTTCAGACACTCAGAGAACACAAACAAATCAATGAATCTAATGAGCATCGTGGATTGTTAAGTGAGAGATATGAGTTATGTAAACATCTACAGAACAGATGTAGCATAACTCTGCAGGGAAAATTCCTCTAAACTCTTTTGGCATTTAAATACTTGTATGATTTTATACTTACATTCAAATTGTACTTTCCAAGATATTCTGGGAAGTTAAGTTTAGTATGTTCTCAAGTACTTACAACTTAATATAGGAGGAAAAGTTGTAGAAGAGTAAAAGAGAGGAGAAGCATAAGTAATAATATCAAATTCTGTTTGGTTTTGTTTCTAAAAACAAGTCATTGCTAATATTTTAAACCAGAATAATCTGATTTCCAAGCCTTTCTTTTAAAACTTTGGTACTGTTTGGAGACTCAACCCTTATAAGAAATTCCATCCAGTTGTACCAATACACATATTATGCTATGAAGACTAAAAACTCAATATCAAAATGAGAAGCTTTTATAGAATTTTCTTATTTGACTTCACAAACTTGTTGATGAGTCAGATAAAATGAGTGTTAGAAAGATGCTGAGGAAATGACATAAAGTGTTGTGTATGCTCTTGGGAGTATTCAGTCCTAAAGGATATTTTTATACTTTAATTCATTAGAGTGCCAATATTCGATTCTTTGAAATAATTTGATGAGGGGATAGAAAGTTAAGTATTTATTTTACTTTCTGATATTTACTTAGAGAACACTGTATATAAATTAAATATACTGTAACTGTGTAATTTTGCTTTTGCTCTTGGCTTTTTTTGGAAATGTATTTTTTTAAAAAAATATATGTTATTCTCTACTTGCTCTCAATCTATATTTGGATTTTTGAATTAAAATTGATATTACTGTACTTTTAATGGATGTAAAGTAACTAGAAAATTGTAGTGATTTTTCTGACATTTATAATTACCTATAATTTACCACCACCAGGTTGTGCTAAAACAGCAAGTTGTATATAGATAAGTGATAATATCCCTTATTTCTCTTAATTTTACTAATATTTATTTCAAGAGTACACTCTTAATTTCTCACATCACAGCTACAGTCCCTTTTACTCATAGAAGTATTGTAAGCACAGACTCTTTTGTATATTTTGAAAATGTATAGCAATAATAGTTTTTAAATTGAACTTCTGGAAAGTACAATAAAATGAATATTTATAACTTTAAATACATGAAGCTTTCCAAACAGGAAATAGCATCATTCAAAAATATATTATACATGTTAGAGTGATATTTTGAAATATAAAATATTAAATGTAGATTGTTAGAATATGTCGATTATTATAAAGTAGAAGTAAATAAATAACAATAACAGCTGTTAAGTAGCTATAAGTAAATGATCAGATATGAGTAATCCATTAAAATTACCTGTAAAAATAACATTAACTTAAATACAGAAAAGATCATGCACTTAACCAGGGAATTTTAAATATAGGATACAAGTGTGTAGGTGTAGATCATGGATGTTTTCAAAATCAGTGGCCAAGTTAGTGTCCTATAAATATCTTTAAGGTATAAAAAATATATGAGCTTTATAGGATAAATCGCTACACCAAACATAGAGATCTATGAGAAACTACTTGTGAATGATTCCAGGGCAAAGCACAGAGCAGTCAGTGAGTTCATTATCTCTTTTGGAGAAAACCAAATACAATGGCCACATATTCACAGTGCTAGATTGGCACATACTGGTATATTGATGATAATATTTAGGAGAAGACACACTAAAACACTTAAAATTTTGATATACACTATATATTGTGATTACTGTCATTAGAACTCAATAATTTGGTAGTAGCTATAAAAGAATAACAAGCTGATATAAAGACATCTCTCAAAAATACTCAATTAAAACTAAAGAATTATTATAAAACTTCAAGATTTTAAACTGACAAATTTTTTTTTCAAAATATTTATTTTTAACTTTTATTTAATAAATATAAATTTCCAAATTACAGCTTATGGATTACAATGGCTTTTTCCCCCCATAACTTCCCTCCCACCCACAACCCTCCCATCTCCCGCTCCCTCTCCCATTCCATTCGCATCGATTCATTTTCAATTATCTTTATATACAGAAGATCAATTTAGTATGTATTAACTAAAGATTTCAACAGTTTGCACCCACACAGAAACACAAAGTGTAAAATACTGCTTCAGTACTAGTTATAGCATTAATTCACATTGAAACACATTAAGGACAGAGATCCTACATGAGGAGTAAGTGCAGAGTGACTCCTATTGTTGACTTAACAAATTGACACTCTTGTTTATGGCATCAGTAATCTCCCTAGGCTCTTGTCATGAGTTGCCAAGGCTATGGAGGTCTTTTGAGTTCACCGACTCCGATCTTTCATTTAAAAAAATTTTTTTTTTCCCCCCAGAGTGTCTTGGCTTCCCATGCCTGAAATACTCTCATGGACTCTTCAGCCAGATCCGAATGCCTTAAGGGCTGATTTTGAGGCCAGAGTGCTGTTTAGGACATCTGCCTAAACTGACAAATTTTATTCCATATGAGAAAACCTTAAAATGAAGACAACAATATCTAGAAAGACACTGTAGCATATTTCAAAACCAGTGTTAAATTGAGTCTCATTTCAACCCAGAAAACAGTAAAAGAAAATGAACTTGAGTGGATGAAAGAACATATTAGAAAAACAACTGAAAACTTCTGTCCATGAATGTGGCCAGGGAAACTTACAGATTTCCATTGAGTTGATAACCTTTCAATAAAAATAGTAACCAAGGTGCCTCTTTCACTATTCTACCAGCTTCAGAATCAGCATCAGGAGGAGATACCATCTCCTTAGAGAGAAGTTAGAAGAGACTGCAGCAACACTTGTCACTGCTGATTCTGAGGGAGAACCTTGCAGTTGATACTGACTTTAAGTCTGGCCTGGAGTGTCAGTCGGTGGCATGGTGCTCACCTAATCTGTGAAGGCAGATTACATTTCCCACTTCCTGTTCCCCTGTACAAAGGCTCTCAGTGACTACTGGTGGAGAGGCATCTTCTTGATAAGGAGGGTGCAGGCTGCATGGCTCAAGTGCATTAACAAAGGGATTTTATCTGAGGGATAAATCCATCATCCCAGTGACATTGAGTATGGCCTGGAGGGTTGACAGGAGGCAGAATGCTGATTACGACTGTGAGGTGCTCCTCTTCCCTCACCCTATCATGGGTGACCATACTCAAACATCCAAGGCAGAACATTACAGCAAGCCCTGGGAACACCTTGGCTCTCCTAATGGATGAGCAGACTGGTGAGGATAAGAACAGATCTTCTGCTCCATGTGACTGTGGGCTATCAACAAACTGTAGATGGGAATTCCGTGAATGCATGATAGAATAAGAGGCGCTGCTGTGTCTCTGGGAACCCACTGTGCCTGTCTTTAGAGGATCAGGGTTCCATGAGCATTTGTGATAGCCACTGCAGAGAGATTTTGCACTCACTGAGGACCACACATATCCTTTGTGCAAATCATGTGCCTACATGGATGGGGTTTGTAGAAACTGTGAGCTTGACTAGGGCATTGATCACCTTGGCAGAGAGGAAGTGAAGCAGTGATCACACAACCAACATGATGGTAATCCCTCTACTGACAATAGAGCTCTACCGTGCCCAACTTGCTGTCACCCTGGACTCTTGCACCACTCTGGATCACACCTCTGAGCTCTCTGGCCCCAAGCAAAACACACCTCTTTTGTGGTTTTGTTTTTGATGTTTCAGAATCCTGGATAATAAAGACCTACATCCATCTATACCCCTAAAAACATTATTTCGGAATGATTTCTGGGGAAATCCTATGTCTGAGGAGAGAAGCCACAAGTCTTACTGTCCCTTAACAGTGTGATATCTCCCTTAAATTATCTGCTTAGTGAACTAAAACCAATGACATATCATCTCCTAAATATGATTTTTCATGCTACGGTCAGTGTGATATTTCTTAAAGTCTGCAAGCAATTTCTAGACAACAAAAGTAGTGTGATTGCTGCTCTGCTTTTCACAGTGCAATCAATACACACAGAAATAGTAACAGGTGTTATAGGAAGAGCAGAATTTTTGTCACCTATCTTTTTTCTAGCTGTATTTTTGTCATATACCAAATCAAAAGGACTGGATAATTCTATAGTGTGAACTCCAATTTTTCTGAAAGTGTTTTTAGTGGCTATTACAACACTGTGTAAAGAAAAAGGAATAAAAGTAGTGGAAATTTGCTATGTGCATGATGTGTTCGTTGCCCAGGGGTACACTTTGCCATTGTTATGTACTACTGCTGAACGGTTCATCCACGGAAAGGGTAGTATTCCATTTTCTATGCTGCAGACACTAATAAAACTCATTGTCTTGATTTTCAGTACACTGTTACTTGTGATTAGAGTCCAGGTTATTCAGTCCCAACTTCCAGTATTCACAAGGTTTGATAACCCAGCTGCTGTAAGCCCAACAACAAGGCAACTAACTTTTAACTACCTCCTTCCAGTGAATGCTTGTCTTCTATTAAATCCTTCAAAGCTTTTCTGTGATTAAACTATGGGGACAATACCACTTATAGAGTCATTTCTAGATATTCGAAATCTTGCCACATTTACATTCTTTTGTATTCTGGGAACTCTGGGAGTATGCAGTCTCCGATAACCTGGTGAATCTTCTAAGACTGTTTTAATGGCTAATCTAAGACTGTTTTATCGACTGAGGGAGCAGAAGGAGAAGCTATTGTACTGAGCCACAGTGGAATAATTCAAAGATGAAAATCATAAGAGGAGAAAGTCAACAATTGGTTCCAAAGTGCCTAAAAGTAAATGTAGAAATATGAGAAACATGAAATAGAAAGACAATATGACTCCTCCAAAGGAATATAACAATTCAATGTTAGAATATGAAAATGAAGAGATTGAAGACATATTCAAAAAGGATTCTAAAGAATGATTGTATGACTAATAAAAGTGAGAAACAAATTCATGAGTTAAAGAAACCCATTCACGACATGGATGAAAAGTTTTGCTGGGAGATACAGTTAAAATAAATCAAACTGAAATATTAGAAATGAAGAATTCTATACATTAAATAAAAACTACAGTGGAAAGCCTTATCAATAGACTTGATGAGGTAGGTAAAAGAATATTTCAGCTATTAGACAAATCCTAGGAAATATCTGTCAGACAAAAAAAATAAGAAAAATGTTTTCAAGATTTATGAGTTACTATCAATTGAGCTAGTACACAGGCCTCAGGAATTCCTGAAGATGTGGATGTAGACAAAGGATTAAAAGTCCTATTCAGTGAAATGATGTAGAAAATCTCCAAGTTTGGAGAAGGAAAGGGACATCCAAGTACAGGAATCACATAGAAATACAATATACATGATTAGAAAAGATACTTCCCACAACACATTATAGTCAAACTTTGATGAGTAAACATAAAGAAATAATTATAGAAACACAAGATTACATTTAGAGGATCTCTAATTGTATGGATCGCTGATTTTCCATAAGAAACTCTGGAGGCCAGGAAACATGGAGTGACATAGTCTAAGTCCTAAGAGAAAAAAAACTGTCATCGATTAATATTGTGCCCAGCAAAACTCTCATTTATAAATGAAGGTGAAATAACTTCCAAAATAAACACAAAGTGAAAAATTGTCAACACTCATCCAGCCTTACAAATGATACTTAATGATAGGCTACACAGAGAGATGCAATTGTTTCACTGCTGGATTCTACAAAACATTTAAAGAAGAAGAAATTCTATTTACTCTGAAACAATTCAAAGCAATGGAAATGGTGGGGATCCTCCCAAACTCCTTTTTTGCACCCAGCATCACCTTAACTATACATCAGAAAAATTGTTCACCTGGATCAAGTGGGATTTATCCCTGGTATGCTGGGATGGTTCAAAATTTGCAAATCAATAAATGTGACATAACACATTAACAAACTGAAAAACAAAAAACACATGACTATCTGAATAGATGCAGAGAAAGCATTTGATAAAACACAAAATTCTTTTATGATGAAAATCTTCAACAATTTGGGTATAGAAGGAATACCCCTCAACACAATCAAGGCGATTTACTACAAACCCACAGCCTGCATCCTATTGAAAGGAAAGTATAACCCCTAAAATATGGAACCAGACAAGGATAACCACTCTCACCATTGCTATTTAACATCATCCTTGGACATTTAACCAGAACCATTAGATAAGAAAAAAAATCAAAGTGATACATATTGGAAAGGAGGAAGTGAAACGATCCCTATTTGCAGATGACATGATTCTATATATAGAGAGGATCCAAAAGACTCCATTGAGAGATTATTGGAATTCACAAGAGAGTTTGATAAAGTCACAGGATGTAAAATCAGCACACAAAAATCAATAGCCTTTGTATAAACAGACAAAGCCATGCCTGAGAAAGAACTTTTAAGATCAGCTCCATTCATAATGGCTCCAAAAAGAATTTAAAATATTTATATAAATTTAACCAAAGATATCAAAGATCTCTACATTGAAAATTATAAAACATTAAAGAAACAGAAGATAGTAAAAATTGGAAAAATCATCCAACAGACACTTGAAAAATGCTCTTGATCACTATTCATCAGGAAAATGAAAATCAAAACTGAAATTCAGTTTTATCTCACTCCTGCTAGATTGACTCTCATAGAGAAATCAACATACAACACATGCTTGTGTGGATATAGTGACAAAGTTACTGTAATGCACTGTTAGTAGGAATGTAAACTCTTCCAGCCACTGTGGAAGATAGTGTGGAGATACCTCACAAATCTGAACATAGACCTACCCTATGATCCAGCCATCCCACTCTTGGGAAATCAAATGCAATCAGCATATGAGTCATCGGTACTTCCATGTTCATTGCAGCAAAATTCACAATAGCTAAGATGTGGAATCAATGTAGGTATCCAGTTCATCAACTCATGAAAAGATATAGAAATTAAAGAATAAATATATAACTTGTGCAGTACTACTCAGCTGAATAAAAATGAAATCCTGTCTTTTACAACAATATAGATGTAACTGGAAACCATTTTACTTAGTGAAATAAACCATTTCCAGAAAGATAGATACCTTATGTTTTCCATGATGTGAGATAACTAATACAGTTCCCAAAATATAATATATTGGAGTGAAATTGAAATCAAATTCAATGATTCAATGATTGCTTACAGCCCTTGTCTCTTGGGTAGCGGATCTGTGTTTATTTTCTTCATACTTTTTGTTGAGCTATTTCACTTAGTGTAGAGTTAATTTTGCAATCATTAAGTAAACTGATAGTAGTTCTTTGTAAAAACTGAGTGTTAATGGGAGATGGAAGAGGGAGAAAAGTTGGAGCATGGACAAGAGGGAGCATAGGGCAGAAAGTATCACTATGTTCCTAAATCTGTATATATGAAATACACGATACTTGTATAAGTTAAATAAAATAAAAATATCAGTCTTCTAGAAAAATTGAAGCTAAAATTCATATGGAAACACAAAACAAATCACACTGGTAAAGCAATCTTATATAACAAAAACAATACAACACAATGCCAGACATAATAATGACAGCTATAATCAGCCTGGTACTGACAGAAAAATAGACATATAGAGCAATGCAACATGATAGAAACTCTAGAAATCATTCCATACATACACAATCAACTGATCTTTGACAAATGAGCTAAAATCAGTTCCTGAAGAAATGACAGTCTCTTCAATAAATGATGTTGGGAAACTGGATCTCCTCATGGCCAAACTATGAAACAAGATGCTTACCTTACACTTTATAAAGAAATCACTCAAAATGTATCAAAAATCTAAATTCATAACCTGATTCCATCAAATTACTAGAGGAAAACTCTGCAAATTCTTGGCATTTTCAGGGACTTCTTAGAAAAGACCCCAGAAACATAGGCAATCTACATCAAGCCTAGGAGCCTAAAGGAAACCATCAACAAAATAAAGAGGACATTATTAGAATGGGAGAAAATGTTTGAAAGCTATTCAATGGGTAAAAGGTTCCCATTAGTATATATAAAGAACTCAATAAACTCAACAAGAGCAAAGCAATCCAGTTAATAAATGGGCATAGGACATAAATAGTCATTTTTAAGGACAAAATTCAAATGCCCAACAGACACATGAAAAGTTGTTCAAGATCATTACGCATCAGGGAAATGGAAACAAAACCAATATGAGGTTTCACCTGACACTTATTAGAATGGTTACCATCCAAACATAAAAGTAATGACCAATAAATGCTGGTAAGGATGTGGGAGAAAAAGTACCCTTATACAAAGTTGGTGGGAATGTAAACTAATACAATCACTATGGAATACTGAATGAAGATTCCATAGAAATCTAAAAATATATCTACCACATGATGTAGCCTTCTTATTCTTGAGAATTTACCTAAATGAAATAAAATCAACGTATGAAAGACTTATTTGTAGCCCCATGTTTATTTTAGCTCAATTCACAATATCTAAGATATGGAATCAATCCTAATAACCATAAACTGAAGACTGGATTAAACGTTTTATATTTATACATATACACACACACACACACACACACACACACATACACATATACATACACACACACAGTGGAATGCTACTCTACCATTCAGAAAATGGAATCTTGTCTTTGCAATCAAATGGATACAATTAGAAACCACTATGATTAATGAAATATATGCCAGGTCCAAAAAGAAAAATATGATTTCCCTCATTTGTGATTAAAAACAGTTATGTAAATGAGCAAAATTAACATCTTGAAATTTGATTATTGTTTTTTTTTTATCTTTTATTTAATGAATATAAATTTCCAAAGTACGTCTCATGGGTTACAATGGCTTTCCCCCCCATACCGTCCCTCCCACCCACCACCCTCCCCTTTCCCACTCCCTCTCCCCTTCCATTCACATCAAGATTCATTTTCGATTATCTTAGTATACAGAAGATCAGCTTAGTATACCTTAAGTAAGGATTTCAACAGTTTGTTCCCACACAGAAACATAAAGTGAAAAATAATAGATGATTTTTTTTTTAAATGATGATGAAATCAGATCAGACCTATTGTCATGTTTAATCCCAGTGAGAGTCAAGTTGGGAATTGATAGTTTCTTTTTTTTTTTTTTTTAACAGAAGATCAGTTTAGTGTACATTAAGTAAAGATTTCAACAGTTTGCACCCCCATAGAAACACAAAGTGAAATATACTGTTTGAGTACTCGTTATAGCATTAAGCCTCAGTGTACAGCACATTAAGGACAGAGATCCTACATGAGGAGTAAGTGCACAGTGACTCCTGTTGTTGACTTTACAAATTGACACTCCTGTTTATGGCATCAGTAATCTCCCTATGCACCAGTCATGAGTTTCCAAGGCTATGGAAGCCCCTTGAGTTCTCCGACTCTTATCTTGTTTAGACAAGGTCATAGTCAAAGTGGAGGTTCTCTCCTCCCTTCAGAGAAAGGCACCTCCCTCTTTGAAGACCTGTTCTTTCCACTGGGATCTCACTCACAGAGATCTTTTTGCCAGAGTGACTTGGCTTTCCATGCCTGAAATACTCTCATGGGCTTTTCAGCCAGATCCGAGTGCCTTTAGGGCTGATTCTGAGGCCAGAGTGCTATTTAGGACATCCGCCATTCTATGAGTCTGCTGAGTATCTCACTTCCCATGTTGGATCACTCTCCCCTTTATTTATTCTATCGGTTGGTGTTAGCAGATACTAGACTTGTTTATGTGCTCCCTTTGACTCTTAGTCCTTTCATTATGATCAATTGTGAACTGAAATTGATCACTTGGAATAGTGAGATGGCATTGGCACATGCCACCTTGATGGGATTGAATTGGAATCCCCTAGTATGTTTCCAACTCTACCAATTGGGGCAAGTCAGCCCGAGCATGCCCCAAATTATACATCTCTTCCCTCTCTTATTCCCACTTTTATGTTTAACAGGGATCACATTTCAGTTAATTTTCAACACTTAAGAATAACTGTGTGATAATTACAGAATTAAACCAGTCATATTAAGTAGAACAGACAAAAAAAAAATACTATGAGGGATAATGTATTAAGTTGTCCATTAGCAGTCAGGGCTATGCTGATCAAGTCACCATTTCTCATAGTGTCCATTTCACTTCAGGAGGTTTCCTTTTTGGTGTTCAGTCAGTTGTCACCGATCAGGGAGAACATATGGTATTTGTCCCTTTGGGACTGGCTTACTTCACTCAGCATGATGTGTTCCAGATTCCTCCATTTTGTTGCAAATGACTGGATTTCGTTGTTTCTTACTGCGGTATAGTATTCTAAAGAATACATATCCCATAATTTCTTTATCCAGTCTACCATTGATGGGCATTTAGGTTGGTTCCAGGTCTTGGCTATTGTGAATTGTGCTGCAATAAACATTAGGGTGCAGACCGCTTTTTTCTTTATCAATTTAAACTCCTTTGGGTAAATTCCAAGGAGTGGGATGGCTGGGTCGAACGGTAGGGTTATATTCAGGTTTCTGAGGAATCTCCAGACTGATTTCCATAGTGGCTTGACCAGTTTGCATTCCCACCAACAGTGGGTTAGTGTCCCTTTTTCCCCACATCCTCGCCAGCATCTGTTGTTGGTAGATTTCTGTATGTGAGCCATTCTAACCGGGGTGAGGTGAAACCTCATTGTGCTTTTGATTTGCATTTCCCTGATTGCTAGTGACCTTGAACATTTTTTCATGTGCCTGTTGGCCATTTGGATTTCCTCTTTTGAAAAATGTCTATTGAAGTCCTTGGCCCATCTCTTAAGTGGGTTGTTGGTTTTGTTTTTGTGGAGTTTCTTGATCTCTTTGTAGATTCTGGTTATTAACCCTTTATCTGTTGCATAGTTTGCAAATATTTTTTCCCATTCTGTCGGTTGTCTCTTCACTCTCCTGACTGTTTCTTTTGCAGTACAGAAACTTCTCAATTTGATGCAATCCCAATAGTTGATTTTGGCTTTGACTGTCTGTGCCTCCCGGGTCTTTTCCAGAAATTCTTTGCCTGTGCCAATATCTTGAAGGGTTTCTCCAATGTTCTCTAATAACTTAATGGTGTCAGGACGTAGATTTAGGTCTTTAATCCACGTTGAGTGGATTTTTGTGTAAGGTGTAAGGTAGGGGTCTTGCTTCATGCTTCTGCACGTGGAAATCCAGTTTTCCCAGCACCATTTATTGAATAGACTGTCCTTGCTCCAGGAATTAGTTTTAGATCCTTGATCAAATATAAGTTGGCTGTAGATGTTTGGATTGATTTCTGGTGTTTCAATTCTGTTCCATTGGTCTATCCATCTGTTTCTGTACCAGTACCATGCTGTTTTGATAACAACTGCCCTGCAGTATGTCCTTCTGGAATTGTGATGCCTCCGGCTTTGTTTTTGTTGTACAAGCTTGCTTTAGCTATTCGAGGTCTCTTGTGCCTCCATATGAATTTCAGCATCATTTTTTCTAGATCTGCGAAGAATGTCTTTGGTATCTTGATTGGGATTGCATTGAATCTATAAATTGCTTTTGGGAGAATGGACATTTTGATGATGTTGATTCTTCCAATCCATGAGCATGGAAGATTTTTCCATTTTTTGGTATCCTCTTCTATTTCTTTCTTTAAGGTTTTGTAATTTTCATCGTAGAGATCTTTAACGTCCTTGGTTAAGTTTATTCCAAGGTATTTGATTGTTTTTGTAGCTATTGTGAATGGGATTGATCTTAGCAGTTCTTTCTCAGTCATGGCATTACTTGTGTATACAAAGGCTGTTGATTTTTGTGCATTGATTTTATATCCTGCCACTTTGCCAAACTCCTCTATGAGTTCCAATAGTCTCTTAGTAGAGTTCTTTGGATCCTCTAAGTACAGAATCATATCGTCTGCAAAGAGGGATAGTTTGACTTCTTCCTTCTTGATTTGTATTCCTTTGATTTCTTTTTCTTGTCTGATGGCTCTGGCTAAAACTTCCAGAACTATGTTAAATAGCAGTGGTGAGAGTGGGCATCCCTGCCTGGTGCCAGATTTCAGTGGAAATGCTTCCAACTTTTCCCCATTCAATAGGATGCTGGCTGTGGGTTTTTTATAAATTGCTTTGATTATATTGAGGAATGTTCCTTCTATACCCAGTTTGCTTAGAGTTTTCATCATGAAAGGGTGTTGAATTTTATCAAATGCTTTCTCTGCATCAATTGAGATAATCATATGGTTTTTCTTCTGCAGTCTGTTAATGTGGTGAATCACATTGATTGATTTGCGAATGTTGAACCATCCCTGCATACCAGGGATGAATCCCACTTGGTCTGGGTGGATGATTTTCCTGATGTGTTGTTGTATTCTATTGGCCAGAATTTTATTGAGGATTTTTGCATCTATGTTCATCAGGGATATTGGTCTGTAATTTTCTTTCAGTGCTGCATCTTTCTCTGGCTTAGGGATTAAGGTGATGCTGGCTTCATAGAAAGAATTTGGGAGGATTCCCTCTTCTTCGATTGTTCTGAATAGTTTGAGAAGAAATGGGATTAGTTCTTCTTTAAATGTCTGGTAGAATTCAGCAGTGAATCCATCTGGTCCTGGGCTTTTCTTTGTTGGGAGGGCCTTTATTACTGTTTCAATTTCTGTTTCAGTTATGGGTCTATTTAGGTTTTCGATGTCTTCATGGTTCAATTTTGGTAGATTGCATGTGTCCAGGAATCTATCCATTTCTGATAGGTTTTCCTGTTTGCTGGCATACAGGTCCTTGTAGTAATTTCTGATGATTCTTTTTATTTCTGTGGTGTCTGTTGTTACGTTTCCTTTTTCATCTCTGATTTTATTGATTTGGGTCTTTTCTCTTCTTTTTTTAGTTAGTTGGGCCAATGGGGTGTCAATTTTGTTTATTTTTTCAAAAAACCAGCTTCTCGCTTGGCTGATTTTTTATAATGTTTTTTTGGATTAAATCCTGTTAATTTCTTCTCTGGTTTTAATTATTTCTCTTCTCCTACTAGATTTGGGTTTGGTTTGCTGCAGTTTTTCTAGGTCCTTGAGGTGCGCTGAAAGCTCATTTATTTGGTACCTTTCCAATTTCTTGATATAGGCACCTATTGCTATAAATTTGCCTCTCAATACTGCTTTTGCTGTATCCCATAAGTTTTGATATGTTGTGTTGTTGTCTTCATTTACTTCCAGAAAGTTTTTGATTTCTCTTTTGATTTCTTGAATGACCCAGTGTTCATTCAGGAGCATGTTGTTCAGTCTCCATGTGTTTGCATACTTTCTGGGGTTTCCTGAGTTGCTAATTTCCAGCTTCATCCCGCTGTGGTCTGAGAAGCTGCATGGTATGATTCTAATTCTTTTAAATTTGCTGAGATTTGCTTTATGTCCTAGTATGTGATCAATCCTAGAGAAGGTTCCATGCGCTGCTGAGAAGAATGTGAAGTCTGTAGATGTAGGGTTGAAAGTTCTGTAGATATCTGTTAGATCCATTTGGGCAATAGTGTCAATTAAATCTGCTGTTTCCTTGTTGATCTTCTGTCTGGATGATCTGTCTATTTCTGAGAGTGGAGTATTGAAGTCCCCCAGTACTATTGTATTGGAATCTAAATCTCCCTTTAAGTCCCTTAACATATCTTTTAAATAGACCGGTGCCCTGTAATTAGGTGCATATACATTTATAATAGTTACATCTTCCTGTTGAATTGAACCCTTAATCATTATATAGTGTCCCTCTTTGTCTCTCTTAACAGTTTTTGTATTAAAGTTTATTTTGTCTGATATTAATATGGCTACACCTGCTTTTTTTTGGTTTCTGTTGGCATGGAATATCTTTTTCCAACCTTTCATTTTCAGTCTGCATGCCTCTTTGTTAGAGAGATGTGTTTCTTGTAGGCAACAAATAGTTGGGTTGTGTTCTGTGAGCCATTCAGCTAAACGGTGTCTTTTAACTGAAGAATTCAGACCATTAATGTTCAATGTGACAATTGATACGTAGTGACTTTGCCCTGCCATTTTCCCGGAAATATTTTCTAGTATATGCTTTGAGCTTCCCATGCTCTTTTACTGGTAGGTGTTCTTCCTTTCCCTTCTTTCATATTGATGGCCGTGTTTCTGTGTTTCTGAGTGTAGCACATCTTTAAGTATCTTTTGCAGGGCCGGACGAGTGGCCACAAAGTCTTTCAATTTCTGTTTGCTATGAAAGGTCTTTATTTCACCTTCATTCACAAATGAGAGCTTGGCAGGATATAATATTCTGGGCTGGCAATTTTTCTCTCTTAGCACCTGTGCTATGTCTCGCCATTCCCTCCTAGCTTGTAGGGTTTCTGATGAGAAGTCAGCTGTGAGTCTGATTGGAGATCCTCTGAGAGTAATCTGACGTTTCTCTCTTGCACATTTTAGGATCTTTTCTTTATGTTTCACTGTGGTAAGTTTAATTACCACGTGTCGTGGTGAGGATCTCTTTTGGTCATGTTTATTGGGGGTTCTATGAGCTTCCTGTACTAGGATATCTCTGTCCTTCTCCAAACCTGGAAAGTTCTCTGCTAGTATCTCACTAAAAAGGCCTTCCAATCCTTTCTCTCTCTCCATGCCTTCAGGAACTCCTAGAACTCGAATGTTGGGTTTTTTAATAGTATCCTGTAGATTCCCAACAATATTTTTCAGGTTTCTAATTTCCTCTTCTTTTCTTTGGTTTGACTGTATGTTTTCCTGTGCTCTATCTTCTAAGTCCGATATTCTCTCTTCTGCTTCACCCATTCTGTTTTTAAGGCTTTCTAATGTGTTTGTCATTTGATCTATTGAGCTCTTCATTTCATTTTGATTTCTCTTGACTATTACACTTTCCTGTTCTACTAGTTTCTGAGTTTCATTTTGACTCTTCCTTAAAATTTCATTTTCACGAGAAAGATTTTCAATCTTGTCCATTAAGGATTTCTGTAGTTCAAGGATTTGCTTTTGAAAACTTCTAAATGTTCTTATCATAAATTTTTTGAAATCCGTATCTTGCATTTCTTCTATCTCATCATCTTCATACTCTTGGCTTGGGGTGTTTTGCTTATTTGGAGGCATCATAGTGTCATCGTTGATCTTGCTCCCTCTATTTCTGTGTTTGTTACTCGGCATAGTTAATTCTTCTTGCGTCACTGTGCGCTTTTTTTTTTCTTTCTTTTTTTTTTTTTTATACTGTGTCCATGTTAAGTGGACTGCCTGCTGTTGGAGGAGCCTTGGAGGCTTGAGATGGGTGCGGCCTGAGAGCTCTGCCTGGTTCTTCCAGGTTAAGGGTGTGCAAAGGTGACACCCTCAGGTTATGCGTGGTAAATCTCTCTCTTTTTATTTATTTATTTATTTTATTTATTCAGGGGGTAAGTAACACTGCAGGGCAGGGCTGTGCAGAATTGATGGTATTTAGCTTCCAGTCTTTGGCTCCTCTGGACTCCCACTGGGTTGCCTAGGCTACTGAATTGTAGTGACTCAGTTCCTTAACTCTCCCCCACTGATATGTAAATCCAAAGAGGAGGCCTGCTCTTTGTCTCTTGGGAATTCTTCAAGTCTTGCAGCCTTGTAACCTTTGCAAGGTTAGGGGGAAGAGAAACCCCGAAGCTTTTTTTTTTCCTTCTTTCCGGTAGTGAGTTTGCTGCACTTTCCGGCCCCCCTCTAGATTCTGACCCCCGTTTCCCCACCAATGTCTCGGGTTATTGAGCTCACCTCCCCTTCCAGCGCCGATGTGTGGACTCGGAGCCCTGAGCGTCTCAAGTCTCCCCGCTGTTTTCTGTGTGGCGTGCACTCTCCTTGGAGCTCTGTAGCGCAGACCCTGGGGCTTCTGCGGCTGGGTCCCGCGACTTTGCTTCCGTGCGGTGGGCGACCTTGTTCTCCCAGTAGGTCGTCCGATTCACGCCTGCTCCATTCAGAAGGGTTTCCCCTGCAATTTTTGTTTGGTTCTATTTTCTGCGGCTACCGTAACTCCCCTTTTATTAAACTAAATTTTCCCGGACTATCGGTGCGCGCCCTCACTATTCCGCCATCTTGGCTCCGCCCCCTCAATTTGATTATTGTTTACAGCCCTTGTCTATACTCTTGAGGAACAGTGGTCTTTCTATTTACTACTTGTTGAACTCTGTATTTAGTGGAGGTTAATTTAAGCTTGTGCAATACAAACTGAAAATGAGTGTAAAAATTAAGAGGTAAAAATAATAAAGGAAACAGGGGAGATGTCAGAGAATGGGCAGGAAAGAGGAAACTGTGGAAAATATTATTTTCTTAAAACTGCATAAATGAAATAAATAATTTTCAACTTATATAAATAAAAAATTAAAATGATATAAAGTATTCACACTCTGCAGAAAGAATAAAAGCCAATAACGAGTAGTCTTACTTTCTGTTTATGCTAGGGCACTTATGATTTGCACTGATGAAAGTAATAAACAAAAAAAATGCCATTTGTATCACTGTATAAATTGTGATTACTTTGTACAGAACTGAGTAGCTTTGTAGTAGTAATTGCTAAATGCCAAGTAAATGCAAGGAAATTTAATGAAAAGTCTTTTTCTTTTTTGTTTTTGGTTTTCAATGTTATGTTCAATTATTCAGGTTTAACAGATCCAATATATTACATATTACAGGACTTAAATCAAGAGAAAAATGTCACATTACAGAAAAATTCTAATGGGAAAGTTCTCTCACTAGAATGAAACTGTTTCAATGCAAGTAATAAATTTGAAGTTTGCCCAAACTCCAAAATTGGAAAAAAATATGTGAATCTCAAACCATGACAAAGAATATTGGAGTATAATCATTCAGATACTGTATATGGGAAAGATTCATAGACTATTTAAGTAGCTGTCAAGGAAAAAGCCAATCAAGATGTGTGCAGACTCATGATGCTAGGAACAAGACAGACTAAGAAACTGAAATTATATATAGACAATAGCATTGAATTCAAAGGCAAAAGAAAAAGAGATGAAAATGTAATGATAAAAATAATGCAATTGAGAGTGAATACTGTATTTTTCTGGAAAATGAGTGAGGTCAAAGAAAATATAAGCAAATATAATGATTAAGTTTCCATTAATATGACATGTAAAAATCATATAAAATTTGCAGGAACTAAATTCCACAAAATATCATGTTCCATACAAAGTTATCTTAAAGGAACAAGTCCTGCATCTAGAAATAAACTATTACAAATTTCAACATGAATGGGATATATAACCTCATAAAAATCCATACAGAGTAAAAAAAAAAAAGTCCTTGAAAGAGTAAAATAGTATCTCAGACCTAGATGGCTCTGAGAAATTTTGAATACAAAAAATTATTATTACTTTCAGAATTTTGAAGGAATTGACAACCCAATGAAAACGTGAATAAATTTAGCCAAAATACTCACAGTGCTAGCACTGGTACATACTATTATTTGATGATATAATTGCACAATATTCATAAATTCAAATCCAGAGCAAAGATTAAAATATTTCTAATACTAGAGTATAAATTATATTGTGATTACTGTTAGTAGAACTGTTATTTTGTAGGAGAGGAAACAAATGATAAGCAAATATAAGGGAATCTGTTAAAGTACATTTCACATGGGAAATAAGGATAGATGAATGAAAATAACACAAAGATCTTGGAAATTATCACGCAAATCTCAAGGAAAGATATTTCTATTTACAGATACACATACAAAGTTCAAAAATTTGGAGTCCTCTGGAAGACCAGAAAATTTGCCTGCAAATTGCGAATGGTTGGTCAAGAAGGATTTGAAAATATTGGGACATGAAATAGATGCAAAAGAATTACCAAAAAAATATATAGCCTAAATATAGTAGGAGACCTGGTTTATAATAGGATGTTGATGATATAAGCAGGTCACAATAATCAATTAAAAGACAAAATAACTAAAACAATGCACATTTTAGGAATGCACATGTTTTTATATAACCCATATTCTAGTTACTGGAAGAAGCAGTGATCAATAATACAGAAGTAATTAGCATGACAAGATATACAAGAGAACTGGGTTAGTAACTCTATTAAATATGCACTTAACTTGAAAAATGAACAAAAACAATGAGAATGAAAACACTATACTATTATATAAAAATAAATGAAAAATAATGACATTGATAGCTGTACTTTGCATATATCGATATGAATGGAAGGGGAGAGAGAGCGGGAAAGGGGAGGGTTGCGGGTGGGAGGGAAGTCATTGGGGGGAGGGAAGCCAATGTAATCCATAACCTGCACTTTGAAAATCTATATTCATTAAATAAAAGTTAAAAAAATAACCAATATTTTACTTACACTCACATAAACCAATAAAAATTAAAACTATATAATCTGGAAAGGCAGAATAATAATATGGGCTAGAAGTGCTTTTGATGAGCCATAAAATAAAACTGGCCAAGAAAATTAACAAAGTTTTGAGAATGCTGATAGCCTTTCAATGTTAAAAGCCAAGCAACATACCAATAGGTTTAGTCCTAGTATAGGCTTCCATTGAATTACTTTTCATATACACAGGAGAGAAGGATAAACTCAAAGACAAAACAACATATGCAAAAGATGTATACTTGTTAACAATATAAATTATAATTACATTACTGTGAATTCAGTTATTTGAAAATAATAAAGATGTGACAAGCACATACATAAGGGATTTTTGTAAATAGTCAATTTCATATAAATTAAAAATAGAAAATAAGAAAAAATGTTTGCAAATAAAACAAAATTATGCCTGTAACCAGTAAACATGAAAGTGAATATGTTTATATCTAGAGCTACATATTCAAAATTTGTGTAACTTACTTATCATCAGAATGGTATAGTTCATTGTCTCTTAATAATGCAATCCCTTGTCATTACAGGAATGTAAATGAAATATGTTGTAGCTCACACCGTGCTTGTGGTCACCTAACAATCTCTAAAATTAAATAAATCAGAAATTAAACTGTAGGATTAAAAATGAGGTCAAGATCCTTGCCCTTCCATAATTGTCAAATTGTCATAAAATGTACGAGTATCTAGATCCGTAGAAGAAAATTCGAATCATCAAAATACTGAATATTCAATGATTCAGAGTACTATAAAAATTAATATATATATTATATATATTATTTTTACAGACATATATACATGTGTGTATTACCTTGAGGAGAGAGAATGATAACCCCTGATTAAGATGACTCTGAGACACTGTGTACTGGAAAGTTTCCAGGACAACTATAGAATTTTAGGAGTGATGATGATCTCACAATGATAATTTAAATAATCATGGCCACATATTCACATGGCTGGGATTGGCCTATGGTTAAGCTTATGATTATAAAATAAACACAAAGTATGTCCTTGTTAAAAAAAAATCAAATTGCAAATCCACAAGAAAAATAACTGGAATTAATTCAAAGATCCAACAAAATTAACCTAAATTTCCAAAGTGAAAAGTTGAATTCAAATTCCATGACATTAAAGTACATAAAGTCTAAGAACTAGCCCTATAATGTGCTTAGATACTATGAACATAAAATTTGCGTAGCCATTTCCAGAATTTACACAGATGATACTTTAACAACAATCAGGCAAGCCAAGGTAACCTGAAGTTTCTTGTGCTAGAATTGGCAGGAATTAGATTATTTTCCATGTACTCAGGTGGTAGTAGCAAACTCAAATACAACATGAAAAATAGAGGAATATGTATATTTATGTATTCATTGTGTTTTGACTGGTCTACTAATGGAAAATTTAATAGAAGCAGAAACAGGGTCACAAGCAGATGTAATGGATATAGATAAAAATAGACATACACCTACACTGAAAAATATCAGAAAATTCCAGGTGCTTGAATCCAGAAAGTCTTATCCAGTTTAAATAAATAATCTTGAAGCTAAGGTAAGAGTGCCTCAATTTAAGGCATGGGCACTTTAAAGCGAATGACCAATTTTGAGTATCTGAAAATAAGGTAATGTTTGAGGTAAATATGTGTCCTCAAAAGTGTTAATAGGGGCCAGTACTTGGACATAGCAGGTAAAGCCACTGCCCACAGTGCTGGCATCCCATATGGGTGTCAAGATTGTACTGCCTCAAAATTATATGACAGACCATGAAGATGGAAGTTTCTAGGACAACCTGAACAGTTTTGAGTGGATTCATGACAACACAATGTGAATGTCTCAATAAAGGACCATAGGTTCACAGTGTAAGAATGGCATGCACGTGGATAGTGCTGATATATGCAAGTTAAAGTAATATAATAGGGCTGGTGCCACGGCTCAACAGGCTAATCCTCTGCCTAGCGGCGCCGGCACACCGGGTTCTAGTCCCGGTCGGGGCGCCGGATTCTGTCCCGGTTGCCCCTCTTCCAGGCCAGCTCTCTGCTGTGGTCAGGGAGTGCAGTGGAGGATGGCCCAAGTGCTTGGGCCCTGCAGCCGCATGGGAGACCAGGAGAAGCACCTGGCTCCTGCCTTCAGATCAGCGTGGTGCGCCGGCCGCGGCGGCCATTGGAGGGTAAACCAACAGGCAAAAGGAAGACCTTTCTCTCTGTCTCTCTCTCTCACTGTCCACTCTGTCTGTCAAAACAAAAAAAAAGTAATACAATGAAAGACAAAATAAAAATATAACTGATATACAGGGCTAGCTAAAACTCTGCTTTGATTGCCCTTAGTAATAATGAATATTTTATGGTGAGCCATTATAAAAGACAAACATATACATACATATTTGGTAAAAAAATGTATCTAGAATAAACTGTAAAAATTACAGCACAATATGGAAATGAATTTTGAAAAGTTCCCAAAAGTAGATGTTAATTAACAATTCCAAGAATGTCTAGAAAAACTGAAGCATGTATCTGCTGCTGAGAATGATGATTCTGGACCAAGAATGTGCTCAAATCCTGAAAACCGGACAGTTGTTAGGATGACTTCCAGCATTTACTGCAAGTTGATGACCAAAAAATGATAAAGCAAACCATGATAAATATACTTTCTTTGAGCTAGGGCTGTCATACACTAGTATATGAACTACCTACTCAGGTGTCAGTAATGAATTATATGATGAAATAAAGAAATAGACACTTTACAGAAGGCATTTAATTTTTTAAAAGATTTAATCCACCTGTTTGAGAGGTAAAGTTACAGACAGAGGGATAGACAGAGAGAAAGGTCTTCCTTCCATTGGTTCACTCCTCAAATGGCTGCAATGGCCAGAACTGCACCAATCAGAAGCTAGGAGCCAGGTGCTTCTTTCCAGTCTCCCACTTGGATGCAGGGGCCCAAGGGCTTGGGCCATCTTCCATTGCTTTCCCAGGCCACAGCAGAGAGCTGGACTGGAAGTGGAGCAGCCGGGACTAGAACTTGCACCCATATGGGATGTCGTTGCCTCAGGGGGAGGAATAACCTACTGTGCCACAGCTCCGGCCTGGCATTTAACTTTTGCTTATAGATTGTAAACATGAACTTTGTAGAATCAGTAATCAATGTCACAATCTTATGTAGAGGGTATAGATGAATAAAACTCTTAGAGTTAAATTAAAAATAATCATGAAAATTTCAGGAATTCAAAGCAAGAAGAGATCATGCTGTCTAAAGCGCTAATATTTTGGCTAACATATGAGTACCTTGATCCAGGCATTTTTATAATTTTTATAATCTAGATTATATATATATATGTATATATATATATACACACACACACTAACTTGAACATCTCAAAATCTCCATTGTTGCACAATTTTCCAAAGCAGCAATCATGGAAGGAGTTAGACAACTGAGAGAAATATGGGCAATTTCATAATTTCAACATGAGCACACTGACTAAGAAGACAAGTACAGGACTATACATGCATTTTGATGTTGAGTGGAAGTGAATACTCTTGTAGCAAGAGCATAAGTGACAAAGTATTCATGAATTTTGTGATAAAGAGACTTACATAATTACAAAAAATACAGTTGGAAGAGCTTAAATCAAGAATATTTAAATACATTAACAGAATATATTTTAAATATTACACAAATAAAAATTTGTTATATAGTTTCCAAAATCAAAGGTCAATGTAGAGATCCAAGAGTCCACAACCATAACATCTATATGACCTGCAAAGGAGAAAGATGACACTGATGCTAGATGACTCTGTGCAATGTTAATCTTGAACACTGTAATATAAGTGGTATAATTTAGAGAAAGCTAATGACATTAGAAAAATAAAGTACACCAAGTTGGCCACAGGTAACTTGTCCTAAGATTGGCATAAGCCATGGTATTAATAAATATAAAACATGATGGTTATTATAATAAATTCAAAAATAAAATGAAAGTTATACTAATGTGTTGACTTATAATAATCAACAAATTATGATTCATGAATATAGAAATGAACAATATTGTAGTAATAAAAATTAAATCTAAGTCTATTTAGAGGACACTGAAAAAGTAGCTACAAATTTATGTTTTAAAAAATACAGAAAGATTTGAAGACCTGACATAAGAAAAACATCATACAATTTAAAATAATACTCATGAATCTAAAAGGGCCTGAATTTACTGTTTGGAAAATTCCAAAAGTTGGTGATTAAAGCTTCAAAGAAAAAAAATAATAAATTAGAAAAAGAACATGAGACTGCCTCCGCACAATTCTGAGAAACAAAGTATATGGAAGTTGATAGTGTACCTTATGGAAATTGAGCAATTTCATGATGCCACTGATGCATTCCATCAAATTTCTTTTTGTTGTTCTGACGACCACCATGTACTTATATTCCTGAGGCATCTTAGGCCTGCCTGGTATTTCACACTTTCTATATAATTTTTAACTTATCTGAATTTCTAGGAGAATATATTTGCCAGCAATGTATGAAAGTTTCAACAGAATAGATCCAGATACTGGCTTCTTTAAGATTATTATACTAACTGGTTTGGTCTTTGATTTAACATTTCATAGAAATTTTTTCCTTCATTTTCCCTTATAAGGTAATTGTAGTTATATTGTTTCCAGCCAGTTCCCTTATATCTACTTATTGATCTATTAGTTTTGTGAATTTATCCATTTTCTCATTGTATTTTTGACTTCATAACATCTACTTCCTTATTTAATATTTTTGTGCTTCAGTTTTTAACTATCACCTCCTTAAATTGTTTCTATGCAAATGTGGGTATGTGAACCTCAGGCCATCTTGCTTCACTTTTCATTATGAAATGTTAATTGGCACAAAGTTGTGTAAGTTCTGGGAACATTCATATATAGTTTTCAAATATATTTTAGGTAAATATGGTCATTACCCCCTTTAGCATATCATATTTCTCAGCAATTGTGAATGTTTCTGAAACTGTGATATTAACTTTGACATTTTTTTAGAGTGTCAATAGATTGTCTCTAGATGTGGTTATCGTTTTATTCCAGCAGCTGTTTGTTTTATTTACATTTCATGGTAAATGTTTATTAATTTTTATTGTAATAACCTATTTTTTTCTCTTAAATCTACATGTCACTATTTTAATACAGATAATCAGCTTTTCTTATTGTAATAACAATATATTTTACTATACATCTATATTTATTCCTTGTTTTTGTAGTTGAATTTATAACAAATACTTATATGTCTCTTTTATACTGCATAGTAGGCCAATACTAACACTGTGAAAGTATGGCCATCTTTATGGTTATTTTAATTATGAGTTCATCAACTCCATCAAAATATTTTCAGAGACATCTAAGGCTCATCTGGTCATTCTTTCCATATAATTTTTTATTTTTTTCTGAGTTTTTTGAGAATCTTCATTTATCATTAATGTTGGAAAATCTCAATAATTCTAGATATATTCTTCTTTAATATCATTGTGGTACGTAATAAGATCTTTGGTTTAGTGTTCCTCAATTTTTTTTATTTTATTTTTAAAGGGTAGTTTATTGGCCTATTTCACACTTACATCTCTTCTATATCTTTTTCTTACAATTATGATTCCTCCAAATTATTAATTTATCCTCAGTAATTATAAATGTTTTTTATTTCATCACATGTCCTTGATTTCATAACATATCTTTGATTTATGCTTCCTATATATAATGTAGTTATAATTGACTACTTTTCAGCACTTTATCTGAAACTGGCTTGTTACTCAAATGTTGCTGTTTAACAAATCACTTATTTTTCACAGTAATCACAACATGTATATCAGCATTTTCATCTACTTACCATTTTGTTTCTGCCTTTGAAATTATAACCACTTTTGTGTATCAAAATATCTAGTTTAAGCTAATCCTGGTACTGTGAGGCTCCCAAACATCTATGTTGGCTTTTTCCTTATAATATGTCATAAACTCCCTGAAATTATATAACCCTATTTTGCAACTTTTATGAATGCAATTGTTCAGATAAAATTTAGGCAAGACCTGGTCATTCACTCTTTCCAGATAACATATTTTGCAGATTTTGTTGATTTTTATGAGACTTTGTTTACCTTTTAATTTTGAAAATGTGTGATAGTTCTGGATAATGGAAAAAAGTTTTTAAAATATCTATGTTATTGATCTTGTTTTAGCTTATTATTATGTTTATTTAAATAAGGTGGACAAATGACTTTAAGAGCATAGTGATATTTCGCACCTTAATCCTCCCTACTGCCCACATTCGCACCCTCCTTCCTCCTTCATTTCTTATTCTTTATTTTAATTTTACAATGCCATATTTTTAGTTTATATTATGCTAGTTACATTAACTCTCCATTAAGTAAAGACTTCAACAGATAGTAAGATAAAAAAAAATAATCTGTTCCACAACAGTAGAGAAAAAGGCTGTAAAGAAGAGTAAATTCTCAAAAAAATGTTCCACAGCAGTAGAGATAAAGGCTGTAAAAAAGAATATATTCTCAGGCCGGTGCTGTGGCTCACTATGCTAATCCTGCGGTGCCAGCACTCCGGGTTCTAGTCCCATTTGCTCCTTTTCCAGTCCAGCTCTCTGCTGTGGCCTGGGAAGGCAGTGGAGGATGGCCCAAGTACTTGGGCCCTGCACCCACATGGGAGACCAGAAAGAAGCACCTGGCTCCTGGCTTCAGATCGGTGCAGCACCAGCCATGGCGGCCATTTGGAGGGTGAACCAATGGAAGAGGAAGATCTTTCTCTCTGGCTCTCTCTCACTGTCTAACTCTGCCTTTGAAAAAAAAAGGAATATATTCTGAAAATATCAATTTTACTCATATACATTATATTTTTGTACTCTCAATATTTATTTGTTGGAATATTACTCAGACATAAAAAAGAATGCCATCTTGTCTTTTGCAAAAAAATGGATGCAACTGGAAACCCTTACAATATTGAAATAAGCAAATACAAAAAAGACAAATTCCAAACGGTTTCCCTGAGCTGTTATAAGTAATAAAATATAAAAATAGAATTTTAAGGGCAGAGTGTAAAAATGAGAGATTAGAACAGAGAGAGAGCAGTATTCCATCCACTTGTTTGCCCACCCAAGTTCCATAACTGCTGGTACTGAGACAGTCCAAAGCCAGTAACCAGAATGCCACATGGGTCTCTCATATGGAAGGCAGGAAATTAAGTACTTAGTGCCTCCAAAGCATATTAGCAATAAGGTGGATCATTATTTCTGAACAGATGGTACTAAAGCCAGGTACTCCAATATGGGAAAAGGGAATCCAAAACAGTGACCCAATCAACCTGCCATTTTGCATCTTCAGCTTTGTAATATGTGGCATGATCTTTGATTGCTAAAACTCTAGAAATATTTTCTTTTATATTCATTTGTAATGTAATTGTGATTGTGTAGTTTTCAGCCAATTTGCCTATATCTACTCTTTTCATTATTTCCCCTCCCAATTATTAACTTTTTTCTCAAGTAATAACAGCAGTTTTTCATAACTGCATGTCCTTTTAAATCCTCACTTTGTTTATATTATATCTATTACTAGTGCATATATGCAATATCTTAATCTAGGCCAACCCAGAGCCATGAAACTGTGGATTGCTTGGCTAGCATTTTCATTGTGCAGTCATCAACTAAGAATCCTGTAGGTTTCCTGGCAATTGGCGTTTGCTCAGCTTCATGGAGAAGTTTGTCTAGCGTGTTCATTCACTCTATCCAGGTAACACTTTCTGGATGTTTATGGAACTCTGAGCTTGCCTTTGATTTTAAAGCTTCCGTAGTATAACTCCAGACATTTAAATTATTCTTTGTATGTTGTAAAATCTGGCATGGTCTTTTTTTTTATGTTTCTGAGATGTTTTCGTATTTTCCAATATTAATGTGCATACTTAGAAAATTCCCTATGTCTGCTTTTATACTACCATTGTTCCTTTCAAAAAGCACTTCTTGGTACTTGCAGTAATCACATTGCATCTGATTCCATAACATATGCATCTTTTTATTCTTGTTTTGCTTTTTATAAAGTCTATTCCTGTAACCTGTGTATATCACTAAAATCTTAGTAAAAGAATAGTGATACTGTGAACCTGTGGCAGTCATGGTTTCCATTTTCATTGTGATGTCATCAGCGCACTCAAATATTTGTAAATTTCTGATCTAAGGTAACTTTTGCCTTCTTTCATTTTTATGACTCAAAGTTAGCAATAAAAATTTCCAATACTATTCTCTATACTTTATCATTAAACTATTCCAGTAGGTATAATGCTGCTTTTTTTCTTTTTTTTGACAGGCAGAGTGGACAGTGAGAGAGAGAGACAGAGAGAAAGGTCTTCCTTTGTTGTT
This sequence comes from Oryctolagus cuniculus, assembly GCF_964237555.1. Taxonomy (NCBI): domain Eukaryota; kingdom Metazoa; phylum Chordata; class Mammalia; order Lagomorpha; family Leporidae; genus Oryctolagus; species Oryctolagus cuniculus. The sequence continues at coordinate 131,062,375 of NC_091432.1, forward strand.
GGTTCACCCTCCAATGGCCGCCTCGGCTGGCACGCTGCAGCCGGCGCACCGCGCTGATCCAAAGCCAGGAGCCAGGTGCTTCTCCTGGTCTCCCACAGAGTGCAGGGCCCAAGCACTTGGGCCATCCTCCACTGCACTCCCTGGCCACAGCAGAGAGCTGGCCTGGAAGAGGGGCAACCAGGACAGAATCTGGCGCCCTGGCCGGGACTAGAACCCGGTGTGCCGGCGCCGCAAGGCGGAGGATTAGCCTATTGACCCGCAGCGCCAGCTAATGTTGCTTTTTATACATTCATTTTTTTATAGTTTTACATTCACTTCAATTTAGTTGCAATTAATGTTTTCACCAAATCCCATCATATCTACTTTTTAATATAATTTATAGAATATAAATTAGCCTTTGTTTTAGAAATTTTATAAAATGTAGTTCTAGATTCTAGGATGTTCCCTTTAAAGTTATTTTCTAGGAGGCCGGCACAATGGCTCACTTGGTTAATCCTCTGCTTGTGGCACCGATACCCCATAAGGGTGCCGGGTTCTAGTCCAGTTGCTCCTCTTCCAGTCCAGCTCTCTGCTGTGGCCCAGGAAGGCAGTGGAGGATGGCCCAAGTGCTTGGGCCCCTGCACCCATATGAGAGACCAGGAAGAAGCACCTGGCTCCTGGCTTCAGATCCGCATAGCTCTGGCCGTAGTGGCCATTTGGGGGGTGAACCAACAGAAGGAAGAGTTTTCTCTGTCTCTCTTACTGCTAACTCTATCTGTCAAATTAAAAAAAAAGTTATTTTCTAGAGTGGCTTGATCATTCCTTGATTCAAGGTATGGCAAATGTTTTCAGTTTTCTTTCTTCAATGTAGTGAAATATTTTCCATCAAAAACTCATATATATTATTGCTCATACTATACTATGCAGGGTATGCTCATAATAACCACATAAAATACCTAATTCATAAGCATTCACTTTTTATTTTGAAAGATTTTTCCTTTGTAAAAAATGCTATGTGTACATAACATTCATTCAGTATGGACTTTTCAATAAAAATGGAAATTTTATTGAGACCTTGGGACCATGGGACTTGGGCAGCAGGTTGGCCTGTGGAGGAAGAGCCATATTTGACCTTCATCCTGGGGAAGAGGTTGAGTATGGCTGCATTTATCCTTGACACAATTGACAGCACTGGGGTGTGGATGAGTGTAACACTTTGACAAGCTGGCATAAGGAGATTTCAATGATACTGCCTTGCAAGATGGAATCTTTATGGATGATGTAGTCTGACAGTGTGGAAGTTCTCAAGTTGTTTGCCTGTAAATATGAGATGCACTGGTCAGATGGGACGTCCTCTTTGTCTTGGATTTTGGCTTTGGCATTCTCAGTGGTGTCACTGGGCTCAGTCTCAAGGGGGAATGGTCATGCATGATACAGTCTTCAGAAAGATTTGCATCTCCACATCAGTGGATCAACTCGATCTTTCATTTTCACGTGACTGTTTTAAGCCCACTTTTCTATATTCTTATTTAGTTAAAATTTTCATATGCATATTGGATAATACATATATTCCTTTATCAAGTACATATTTTGTGAATACTGTCTCCAAGTTTTGGACCTCCTTCCTTTTCCCTTTCTCTTTCAAAGAGAGATTTTTCACTTTAAATAAAGTCCAGTTAGCATTTATGTCAGATCATGCCTTTAGTGGTGTATCAAAAGAACAGCAGCATATATTCTCTTTTATTATTTTCTGGTAGGTTAATAATTCTGCCTATTTAAGTTAATTTTTATGAAATATGTGGTTTGTATTACTTCATGTTAAATGTCTAATTTTTGTAGCACTATTTGTTGAAAGGTTGTCATTGTTCCAATATCTGCTATCCATATTTGGGCTATTTCTGACTCTTGTGCATTTTGTGTCTACCTATTATTTCACCAATACTGTACTTTCTTGGTTAACTTTCTAGCATTTATTGAAGTTGTACAATGCTGATCCTCCCAATTTGTTCTTGTCTTTCACTGTTGAGTTGGCTATTCTGGGACTTTTGATTTTCCACATTAACTTTAGAGTCAGATTTTGGTTAAATTCACAAAATAAATTGAAATTATTATGATTGAGATTGTCTTCAACTAAATGTCTAGTGGGAAAGGACTGATAATCTTAATGATACTGGGTGTTCTTACACATTACCATGGACTGCATCTCCAAATACTTAATTACTTGATATCTTTCCATAAATGTTTATAATTTTCCTCATACAAATGCTTTACATATTTTGTTATGGTCTACTGATATTTACATAATTTGTAGAATTCTATCAGTATATATGTTTAGGGTGTTATGTAAATGGTAATGTGCTTTTATTTAAAATAGAAAATAGAGACAGTTTATTGCAGATACATAGGAAAGTAACTGATCACAAGCCTATGCAATCTTGGTATGGTTCAAAGAATAATTTTTTCGGTCTCTTTGCATTTGCTGATATAAGTACTTATGTCCTCTCTGTACAAATACCATTTTCTTCTTCAAGCTTTATACCTTTTAATTTTATCTTATACATCAGCAAACTTCTAGCAGTGTGCTGAAAAGCAGTAATGAGAAGGGACATGTTTGCCCTGCTCCTGTTCTCAGTGGTAAAATTTAGGGTTTCCCACCATGATCTGATTTCAAATGAAATGTTAGTATATATTTTTTTATCAATCAAGGAAAAAATTACTCCCCTATTCTAGTTTCTGACAATATTCATTTATTTCAAAATCAGTGGTGTGTTACATTTTCTTCAAGTCTTTTTTTTCTGTTGATCTATTGGATTTATTTACTGATCTATTGAATTGACTGAGTTATGTTTCTCTTTGGTCTGTTGATGTAATTGGTGGATCAAATTAAACCTTTTAATTTTTGACATCTTGAATATCTGCAATACAGATGTATATGAAGTATCACAATTTTCATTCATTTTGGATTCAATTAAGAATATTATGTTAAGTATATCTGCCTGTATGCTCTTAGGAGATATTGGTCTGTAATTTCTTTTGCTATACTCTTGCTGTTTAGTTTCATGGTAGTGGAATGCTAGCCTCAGACCATGTATTCTGATGATTTTCTGGAGAAATATTAAAAAGATGGTACAGATTTCCCTATTTTATAGAATTTTCCAGCAAATCCATCAGGAGCCTGCATCTTTCTATCGTGGAAGATTATGAAATATTGATGTACCTGCCTCAGAGGTAACATGGCCAACAGAGGCAAGGAATGTGGGGATATATTGGACAGCTCTAACAGGTTGCACTTGCATAAAGCAAATGAAATGCCTACAGGGCTGGTCGTGTGACATAGGATGTAAGAATAAGGGGAAACAGAGGGTCTGAACTGTTTCAGTGAGGATCTCATACAAACAAATCCCAAGACTAATATTTTAAAAATCAATGACATTTTATTTGGCTCTTAGAAAAATCCACCAAAGATTTAATGCAATTCCAAACAATGAAAGAAGTGGTATTTTGGCTGCAATACTCATTATTACTCTAGAATTCCTATTACATGTTTCTTTTATAAAATTATGGGCATTGTGGTACGGTATTTAGGACTCAGGCATCTGTTATAGGAGTGCCAGTCTGAATACTGGCTGCTCCACTTATGATACAGCCCACTGCTAATGTACCTGGGAAGCAGTGGATTTTGGAACACTTTAGAATCCCTAAGTGACTCTGAGATCCAAGTTTCCAAAACCTTGCAGCCAATACTCATGGCTGATTTCTTATACTAAAGCATGTCCAGCAAGTGGGAAAACTTCTTTTACTTGTTCACATTGAGGAAAAACAGACCAACCACTTTATAGCAAAAGAAACTGCATAATAAAAACTTTCTTTTGTTGCTTATATCACAAAAATCATTTTTAAGTCTTTTTTCAACAGATGAACCACTTTACAGTAAAACAAACTGCATAATAAAAACTAACCTTCTTTTGCTGTTTATATAAAGAAATAATTTTTAATTTTTTTCATAAAGAGACTGAAGCAAGCATTTTCTGATTTCAATCACTCAAAATATTAAGCCACTTCTTTCAAATCTATTATTAATAAAGAATGTTTTGAAATGAAGGAAAACATCATTTTCCATAACCTGAATTTTTTACTTAATGTGATACAATTTCTCAATGTTTTACTTCTCAAATTTAAAAACAAATTCTCACATATAGAGCTTTTTTTCACATATGAAGCAACACCAGCAAAGTTCTTCAGTAGAACTTTTTTGTCACAGCAAGGAAAGTCTACCAACCTTTACAAAATTCCATGTCCTCTACTTTCATGCATAAAAATGGCTGAGAATTAGCAGTTATGATTAATATTTAGTTCAGATAAGAATTCAAACTTTGACTTGCTTTGTTCAGCATTTTAAATAATCAAGTTTTACTTCAATTTTAGTTTCAAATAAAAACAAATTAACACCGCCAACAACAAAAATGAAGACTTATTCAACTGGCAATGAGTTGCATATTCCAAGTTTGTTTTAACCTGATAGTTATAAGCTACTGCCTAAATGTTGAGAATAGAAGTTTAAAAATTAATGTGCACTTTGAAATATGTGGACAATTTAAAAAAAATGGTATTTGTGGAGTGTTAAATTTACTTTTCAAAAATTAGTTAACAATAAATTTTAAAAAGCCGTTTATGTAGTTTGAAAGAATATGAAAAGAATGGTGATATCTTGTGAGTTTAGAGACTTTGGGAGGTAAAAGAATTGCTAAGTGTTTTTGAGTAGAATGATACAGGTTTTATTCATGAAGTGAAAGTTGATTTAGGACTGTGAAATCAGAATTATGGTCCCTAACCAGTGACTTCTTAAGATGATACTATTTTCAATTATACAAAAGAACTACATGGAGTATTGGACAAAATGCAGATTTCTAGGCTCTGAGTCAGTCTCACTGACCCTAACATTCTAAACAGGGAGACGTAAACTCTTAATTTTAAGGAATGTGCACTGTATAATTTTCTTTATATTGATTTATTTGAGAGAGAGAAAGATGGGAAGATATCTCTCATCTACTAGTTCTCTTTCCAAAATGCTTTCAACAGCAATCACTAGGCCAAGCTGGAGCCATCAGGGGTAGCAGGCACTTCAAGAAATTTATCTTTCTATTCCCTTTCCATAAACTTTATGAAGTGCTCTCTTATATTAACACACATTGGGGAATTTATCTTTACAAATATTTGCTGAAGAGGCTTCAGATAATTTTGATAAAATTTATATTTGTATGTATGAATATCATTCAAAATGAGAAGTAAAATCTTCATCTTACCACAAGTTTTTATCTTGGATGTATATTACATTTTAGTCTTAAGACCCCAAATCATGGGGCCATCACTATGGCACAGCAAGTTAAGCCACCACCTGCAACTTCAGCATCCCATATGGGTGCCAGTTTGCCAGATTGAGCCTTGACTGCTCCATTTCCAATCCAGTTTGATGTTATAATATACTAAACCCTTGGTATTCATCACTCAAAGCACACAAATTGTCTCTTTTACTTACCATTTGCAATTTCAATTATAAATTTTCTCTTGAGTAACCTCAAAAGTTAGTCCAATATAATTTTTAAAGAATTTTGAGCAGGTGATTGACACAGCAGTTAATATGCCACTTTGGATATGTGTGAGCCATATTGGAGTACATGGTTTGAGTTCCAGCTCCATTGCTTTCTATCATATTCCATGCTAATGTACACCCTTGGAAGCAGCAGGTTATGACTCAGGAGCCTGGATCTTTGTTAACCACATGGAAGACCAAATAGTTCTAAGTTCCTCACTTCAGTATCATTCATTCTTGGCTATTAAGGATATTTGTGGGAGTGAAACAGCTGATAGGAGATCTTGGTCTCTCTTCTCTCTCTGCCTTTCAGATAATGTTAAGCAAAAAATTAAGAATAAAATAAAAACTTTGGAAGCTGTAATAAAATCTAAGGTATTAAAAAAAACAAGGAACCATGAATGATGAGGAAAAAAGTAAGTGTGGAACTTGTAGTGATGTTTCTAATTATAACAGCTATTCAAAGGAGATCCAAAAATTCTGAATATGGTGAGAACCCTAAGCAATAATTAATAATACAGCATCACACATGTAATATAATGAATGTATGCCTATAAAATATTTTGTCTTAAGATACAAATCATAGAAAATTACATATAAGAAAATAAATAATTGTAGATTTAAGGTTTTGGTTTTCCCAAAGAAGTTTTTTATTCAAGGAATACAAGCTTCATACATTTCGTAAGTACCACTTTAGGATACAGTGATTCTTCCCACCACACCTGCCCTCCCACGCACACTCCCACCCCTCCTCCTCCACCCTTTCCCATTCCCAGTCTCATTCTCCACTAAGATTCATTTTCAATTTAAGTTTTCTTTTTTAGAGCTTTGTCCTCATGTATGCCTATTTGTGAATGTGAATGTGAATGTCAATCAGATACAGGGCTAATCTAAGACTACTTTAACCATACTGCCTCTTGCCCCACCCCATATTTTATTTCCTTTTTAAAAATTATCAGTATTTCTAATTAAATCCTTGTGCATCATTGATTTCTATTCTGAGCATTTATGGGTTTTGACAACAAATTTTGATGCAACTTTGTTTTAGACCCAGAATGGAGAGTTTAGAACAATGTGAGAGTGGAGAGAAGTTCAGAGTACTCTTCTGCTTTTCAGTGTTATCTTATTTGCCTATCAAAAAATAAAGTTTAAGCAAACATTTCTTCTAAAGTGTTTTATTGAGTATTAGAAATCCTGATTCAAACTATTTGCTACTTAAATACCTTCATTTACCCACCTTGCAGAAATGAGTGTGTATGTAATACATCCATACAGGGTTGGTTAATAGACTGTGTAATGCCATTCAAAAAGCTTAGTGACACCATTTTACCCTCATTTAAAAAGTGAAATGTATAAAAAGTAAAGATAATTATATAAGTGTGGATTATCCATGAAAACATCTATAAAGTTTATTATCTGAAATCAAAATGAACAAGTTTTCCTCATTTATAGTGCTTTGACATGGCTTTCTTTCCCCTTTGCTATGACAAATCAGTGTACATCTTGTAGATTCCCATGTCTTATGTTGTCAAATGAGGTCTGAGTTAGAATAGCACTTTTAACATAGGACTCCTGATTCTAAGTGTATATGAAAGTGCTAATGGGGATCCATGTGCTTGGGTCAGAATTTGAAAGAACTTCATTGGAATAGGGCATGCAACTAAAATGTTAACATCATTGACACTAGAGTACTACTAAGTATTCTTGAGTCTTTTTATTCCTCATTTTATCCTTGATGTCTTTTTGATGTTTTGAAAATTTACAGCATGAAACAGTAAGAAGCTATAGACTGCTGCAGGTGAAGGTTTATGTACTGTTTATTCTATAATAAATTTCATGTCTGCGAATAGTACTGGTAAGTTTCTTTTGCTTTGTTTATAAGCGCAATCAAAGTACACAAGGAGGAAACATCTGTCAGTGGATGCATCTCAGTACAGACAGCAATCCAAATAGTAAAGTTGGGCACTCTGGGTTTATGGGTAAACAGTGCCAAGTGTCTATGAGAGAATGGATGATAAAAATATACTTCCACTCGATGAAATTTCTGATTTAAATGTCCCAAATTCTGGGTCGGCAATGTAGCATGTTGGTAAAGCTGCCACCTGTTGTGCCAGCATCCCATAGGATTGCTCGTTTGAATCCTAGCTCCTCTACTTTTGATACAGCTCCCTGCTAATGCACCTGGGAAAACAGTGGAAGCTGGTCCAGTGAGTGTCATCCTAGTGGCCCCCAATGCCCCCAGGGATCAGAGAGAGTTCCTTGAATATTGAGAAAAACCCACACCCCTGCCCAGGTGCTCAGTGTAGGGGTACAGCTAGCATGGGCAGCCTCACTTGCTCTGCCTTCCTGGGGCAGGGCCTGGAATTCACAGGGAATGTGATAGCTGTGCACCCAGTCAGCTATACCACACCAGTGACTTCTGGCTCTGGGATGTTCAGAGGAGGATAAGAATAGTGAAAGAAGGTGCAGGGCTGGGGAAGTACAGGAGCAAACTGGAAAGGAGAGTCTTCCTCAACAAGATAGATCCCAAAGTGAGGGCAAAGTCCATTGTAATCCTTAACTGGCTAGTGTTGCACAGCCTGGAAATGGTCCCCAGTGTCCTTACTCACAGGGTCCACAGCCAGGAATTCTTGGCCGTCTGCCTGGTTCAAGTTTTGGCTGCTCCACTTCTGATCTAGCTCTCTGCTATGGTCTGGGAAAGCAATAGAAGATAGCCCATCTCCTTGGGCCCCTGCATGCATGTGAGAGACTCAGAAGATGCTCCTGTCTCCTGGCTTTGGTTCAGTACAGTTTTGGACATTGTGACCATCTGGGGAGTGAATTAGTGGAAGGAAGACTCTCTCTCTCTCTCTCTCTCTCTCTCTATCTCTCTCTCTCTCTCTTTGTCTCACCCTCTCCCTCTCCCTCTATGCCTCTCTCCCTCTCTCTTTCTCTCTCTCCCTCCTTCTCTGCCTCTCCCTCTCTGCCTCTGGCTCTCTGTAACTTTGCATTTTAAATAAATAAATAAATCTTAAAAAAAGATTTATGTTTTCATATGTGATTTAATTTATTATAATAATGCTTAACGGGGCACCTGCATTCTGGCATCTCATATGGGATAGTTTCAATGTGCCCTTGTGTATATATGTTATGCAGTAATCTATGAATCCCATGATGTTTTTGTATCACCTAGTATTCAGAGTGAGTTTTAACTTACATGTTCTAAGGTTGTACTTTATGACTAAAAAGAATCAAATCATCACATCTGCAGTTGTTAAATTCTGTACATTTTTTGCTTTTTAGAGATGTATTTAATTGAAAGGCAGAGTTGAGAAAAAGAGAGAGAGAGGGAGAGAATATCTTCCATGCCCTGATTCACTCCCCAAATGTTCATAATGCCCTGAGACTGGCCAATCTGATGCCATGAGCCAGAAGCTTCTTTTGGGACTCCCATGTAAATGTAGGTGTCCAAGTATTTATGTTTTTTTTTTAACTTTTATTAAATGAATATAAATTTCCAAAGTACAGCTTACGGATTACAATGGTTTTCCTCCCCCCCATAACTTCCCTCCCACCCACAACCCTTCCCTTTCCCACTCCCTCTCCCCTTCCATTCACATCAAGATTCATTTTCAATTCTCTTTATATACAGAAGATCAGTTTAGCATATACTAAGTAAAGATTACAACACTTTGCACCCACATAGAAACACAAAGTGAAAAATACTGTTTCAGTACTAGTTATAGCATTAAATCACAATGTACAGCACATTAAGGACAGAGATCCTACATGAGGAGTAAGTGCACAGTGACTCCTGTTGTTGACTTAACAAATTGACACTCTTGTTTATGGCATCAGTAATCACCCTAGGCTCTTGTCATGAGCTGCCAAGGCTATGGAAGCCTTTTGAGTTCACCAACTCTGATCATATTTAGACAAGGTTGTAGTCAAAGTGGAAGTTCTCTCCTCCCTTCAGAGAAAGGTACCTCCTTCTTTGATGACCTGTTCTTTTCACTGGGATCTCACTCGTGGAGATCTTTCATTTAGGGTTGTTTTATTTTTATTTTATTTTATTTTATTTTTTTGCCAGAGTGTTTTGGATTTCCATGCCTGTAATACTCTCATGGGCTTTTCAGCCAGATCCACGTGCCTTAAGGGCTGATTCTGAGGCCAGAGTGCTGTTTAGGACATCTGCCATTCTATGGGTCTGCTGGGTATCTCACTTCCCATGTTGGATCATTCTCTCCCTTTTTGATTCTATCAGCTAGTATTTGCAGACACTAGTCTTGTTTATGTGCTTCCTTTGGCTCTTAGCCCTATCATTATGATCAATTGTGAACAGAAATTGATCACTGGGACTAGTGAGATGGCATTGGTACATACCATCTTGATGGTATTGAATTGGAATCCCCTGGTATGTTTCTAACTCTACCGTTTGAGGTAAGTCAGCTTGAGCATGTCCCGAATTGCACCAGAGAGAGGGTCTCACACTCTAGAAACAACGCAGGTTGGAATAATGCTAATAGCTGTGTCACACTGGAGTAGAACCTGGCCTCTGACCACTGCCCTTTAGCTGGAACTAAGATAGCTCACCTCATGGAGAGCAAGCAGTTTTACAAAAGAGAAGATTTCATACCATTCCCTTACATACTCATTTATCACTTGCTTCTGAAATAATCCTTCAAAACATTTGCATCCCTTTTATAGAGACTATCCAAAGTAGAGCAATTAGAGACATTGTTTCTCCTTGAAAGCACAAGTAGAATGATATACACTTGAGTTAAGATCAGCTAAAAACTAGATAAAGAAAACATAAATATAAGTTAATAAAGTGTTTTGCATATCTTAAATCATTGGAAACCTTCAGAGTGGTTTTTTAACTTCTCTGATGACAAATAAATTGCATAAAACAGTGTCATAACAGTAATACTGACATTCTTAACTCTTTCTTTAATGAGCAGATAATAGAGTATAGCAAAAGTAATGGAGTGCATTGCCCTGTTATCTTGGAAATTAAAGAGAGAGAGAGAGAGAGAGAGAGAGAGAGAGAGAGAGACTCATTTCAAACAGATAATACATGCATAGGACTACATATTTCCAATCTATTTAGAGGAAAAATAAATTTCATGAAGTTACTAAACTCCTAGAATTTTTAGCCTTGTAAAAATACCAAAGTTTCACCATTTGACAATTTTTGACATGGCATAACTATCAACTTAATAACTGAGAGAACTGGAAAAACCAGACCCTGTAAGCATGCCTAGAATTTCTAGGACTTCTGAATACTGGAGCCTGAAATGCTGGTGTTCATTCTACAAATTTATATTCATTAAACAGCCAAAACCTCTTCTGAGAGCCAATTCCCACTTATGAATATAAAATGTCAACACTTGGAAAGAGTTGAATCTTATACTATGGGTTGCACTAGTGTTAAGAAATGTCCTACATGAAAAATCTCTGTGAGATCCCAGTGGAAAGAATGGGCCATCAAAGAAGGAGGTAGCTTTCTCTGAAGGAAGGATAGAACTTCCACCTTGACTATGGCCTTGTCTAAATAAGATCGGAGTTGGTGAACTCAGGAGGCTTCCATAGCCTTGGCAGCTCATGACAAGAGCCTCGGGTGATTACTGAGTGTCAATTGTTAAATCAACAATGGGAGTCACTGTGCAGTTACTCCCCATGTAGGATCCCAGTCCTTAATATGTTGTACTATGAGAATTAATGGTAAAAATAGTCTTCAAACAGTACTTTATACTTTGTGTGTCTGTGTGGGTGCACACTGTTGAAATCTTTACTTAGTATATACTAAGTTGATCTTCTGTATATAAAGATAATTGAAAATGAATCTTAATGAAGAATGGAATGAGGGAAGGAGTAGGAAATGGGATGGTTTGTGGGTGGGAGGGTGGTTATGGGGGGAAGAACTGCTATAGTCCAAAAATTGTATTTTTGAAATTTATATTTATTAAATAAAAGTTTTCTATTAAAAAAAAAGAAATGTCAAAGAATTTAAGTACAGATTTGCATTTTATGCTCATTTAATTTTAGCATGGTAACTTCAAGTTCATCAAAAAACTTACATATCTATAATATTTTTAGAAATGAGATGAAATGGTAAGTGGACAACTATAAAATTATTCATGGGCAGATTTTATGCATTACAATTCAGATTTTTTTTAAAAGCTGGGTGTTTTCATTAAACTGTTTTATCAATAACTTCAAACTTTCATTAATGATATTCTTATTAAAAAGTCTAAGAGAAATTAAGCTACATTGTTAAGTGTATTTTTTATTTAAACACCCAAGTCATCTTTGAAGTTAATTTGCTTTGTGGAAAAGTTAAAAATGAGGATCTTGGGGCCAGCATTATGTTATACTGCATAAAGCTGCTCCTTGTGATTTGGGCACCACATGTGGGTGCTGTTTTGAGTCTGAGTGCTCCATTTCTGACCCAGCTGCCTGCTAATGTGCCTTGGAAAGCAGCAGAAGATGACCCAAGTCCCTGAGCCCCCTACCATCCATGTGGAAGACCCAGAAGAAGCTCCTGGCTCCTGGCTTCAGAATAGCCCAGCTCCAATCATTGCCACTATCTGGGGAGTGAATCTATAGATGAAAAATATCTTCTCTCTCTCTCTCTCTCTCTCTCTCTCTCTCTCTCTCTCCCCATAATCAAACTGAGGATCTCCATCAAACAGTAAATTCATATAGTTTAGCATATTTCCTAGGAATATACTGTGTACTATGACAGCATACTACAGTGTTTTGTATTTCTTTATTTCTGTATAATTTTAATTATTCTCATAGTAAATTTGGGAACAAAATCATCAGAGTTATACAACTGTAATAATTTATGTCACAGTTCATTTTCAGATATAGGTGAAAAAATTTTCCCCAAAGTTTTTGTTTTCCAAAATTATGTATTTTACAACTTCTGAATTGCTGACATATAAATCAAACAGTTCTATTGGCTGCCTTTATTTTGTAACAGTAGATTGTCTTGTGTCATGATCAGGCATAATCAAGTCCTAATAGTTTATTGCATCGCTGTTTGGTGTTTTTCTTTTTCCAGAAAGGCTATGAAATAAATATGGAAGATGCATAGAAGGGATAGATACAAGTGCAGACACATAATGAGATAGGACCACAAGCTAAGGTGATACTGAGGGGGAGATCACTGCTCAATTGAGCACAGATACAGGAAAGGAATGGAGGGAGCATGTAGAAACATTTCTGCCGCAGAAAGCAAGCATCAAAACTCTCCAGACTCAGGAGTAGTGAGCAGAGGATTAAAAAGCTGACCTTGATGCACCTACTCCAGTTCAAATCCAAGTTCCCAATTGGGTAGCAGATGGGTGTGTAAAGGGAAAAATTAATTCATCCCGAATTATCCAGACACTGAGGATATCATGTGAATGCTTTTAACATAGAAACAAATCATTTTATGCCACAGAATTTTCAGAGTTCTTTGATCCCTGCGCTAGAAACATCATCTAGTCACTCACTTTTTTTCCCGATGCAAGTTTCAGTTTTGGAGGATTTTTTAATTTACTCTTTTAAACTGACATCTCAGCAGATCATTCAATCCACCTTCATGTAAATTAATCCTTCTACTATATTTATTCTGACATTCAGAATATCAGTTGTTATAATCATTGGTACCATTAATACATTGGTACCATTAATACATAAATAATTCATGATTTCTATAACTTTATTTTTATTAACTTTTTCTCATTTTAGAACTATGACTGGCTGGTGCCACAGCTCAATAGGCTAATCCTCTGTTGATCTGGTGCTAACATTTCTTGAAATCCATGAATAATATTTGCATAGCATGCACTTTACATGAACTTTTTGAAAGCCTCCCATTTTCGCTTTAAAGGAAAGACACAGACAAAAATGACCACTACCATAATTTTTATACAATATTGCCTCAAAAGAAGCTTTACAAAAAGAATAATATATGATACAAAGATTAGAAATTATAAAAAGTATAGTATTTGCAGATTAATATACAAATAAGGTTAATATACAAAACAATTATATGCCTATACAACAAATAATCAGCTAGAAAATGCAATTTCATATAATCCCACTTATAGTAACAATAAGAACTATGAGGTACCTCACAAGAAATTTATGAGAAAATCTTTTTGGAAAATAACATTACAAACCATTCCAGTAGGACATAAAAGAAGATGGAGCCAGTGAGCGGCAAGATGGCAGAATAGGAAGGGAGCACACTGATAGTCCGGGGAGAGACAGTTTAATAAAAGTGGAGATACTGCAGGTTAAAGGAAGAGTAGGGGAAGAAACAGCAGAAGAAACTCTTACAGAACTAATGATTCACATTGGACCTGCATGGAGAGCGTGGGAGCCCACAGTTCAGGACACCAGCGGCAGACTCAACACACCAGCGCTGGAACACCAGGTGAGCCGAACCTCAATAGCCCGAGACACCGGCAGGCAAGCAGAAAGAGGAGACTAGAGCGAACGACCCTGGGGGGAAAAGTTCACCAGGCTAACTAGAAGAGAGAGAGAAAAAAAAGTGACCGATACGGACATGGGTTTCTCTCTCTCGGCTCACCTCTCAAAGGTGAGCAAGACAAAGAGTAGGCACCATCTTGGAGATATGTCATAAGCAGAGTGACCTCAGGTCTGCACCGGCCCTGAGCCTAGCAGAAAAACCTGACTCTGGGTGGGGCGAATTAACAGGAGATTAGGACCTAGTGAATTTGTGGTGCTACTGAACTGAGACTGTGAAAAAAGAGACGGTGGGGGAGAGAACTCACGGAATTCACATGAGTACTCTCCAGAGACGCTACAATTCCGTAACTTTGGCAACCCAGTGGGAGACTGAAGGAGAATTTGAGCCCACTCTGAGGGCCGAACAGATTCCCTGTGTGGTCCTTGGGAAAGAGCTTCTGATCTCTGGCTCCTGTGGGTATATCATTTGCCTGCTAACTACCTCCAACTTCGTTCAGCTGTGTGGAATTACTTCCCTTTTGAATCAAAAAAAGAAAGAAAAAGAGAGAGAGATCTACCATGCCTAACCTGGGAGTGTCACCTTTGGCACACCAAACAGAGCTCTCAGGCCACACCCATCTCAAGCCTCTAAGGCTCCATCAAAAACAGACAGTCCACTTAATCTAGAGTCATAGTATAACAAGAAAAAGAACCACAGTGAAGAAACTAAATATCTCCAATATGCCAAATAACAAACGCAAAAACCGAGGTAATAAAAACAAGGAAGTCACCATGACGCCCCCAAATGAAAAAGACACCCCAATTCAAGATTATGAAGATGATGAGATAGAAGAAATGCAAGAAGCAGATCTCAAAAAATTGATAAGAACATTAAGAAGTTCTCAAAAACAAATTCTTGAACTACAGAAATCCTTAATGGACAAGATAGAAAATCTCTCTCGTGAAAATGAAATATTAAGGAGGAATCAAAATGAAACGAAACAACTAGTACAACAGGAAACTGGGATAGTGACAAGAAATCATATTGAAGTGAAGAATTCAATAGATCAAATGAAAAATACATTAGAGATCCTTACAAACAGAATGGGTGAAGCAGAAGAGAGAATATCGGACTTAGAAGACAGAACAGTAAAGGATACAGTCAGACCAAAGAAAAGAAGAGGAAATCAGAAATCTAAAACATATTGTCCGGAATCTTCAGGATACTATAAAAAAAAAAACCCAACATTCGGGTTCTAGGAGTTCCTGAAGTCATGGAGAGGGAGAAAGGATTAGAAGGCCTTTTTAGTGAGATATTAGCAGAAAATTTCCCAGGTTTGGAGAAGGACAGAGAAATCCTAGTACAGGAAGCTCATAGAACCCCTAATAAACACGACCAAAAGAGATCCTCACCACGACACGTTGTAATTAAACTCTCCACAGTGAAACATAAAGAAAAGATCCTAAAATGTACAAGAGAGAAACGTCAGATTACTCTCAGAGGATCTCCAATCAGACTCACAGCTGACTTCTCATCAGAAACCCTACAAGCTAGGAGGGAATGGCGAGATATAGCCCAGGTACTAAGAGAGAAAAACTGCCAGCCCAGAATATTATATCCTGCAAAACTCTCATTTGTGAATGAAGGTGAAATAAAGCATATCTATATTTTCTCAGATTCAGACAATTTCTTCAGGCACTCAATAAAAGTCATGAGAGAAAGATGGGATTGATTATACTAAATTTAAAAGATGTAAGTAAAAACACCAAAAACAGATAAACAGAAAAATCAGAGTAGTTAGGAGATACAACATGGAAAGATTAATATCCCAAGGAACCCATACATATCAGTAAAAAAAGTAGAAAATCATACATGAGACTAACAAAAACTCTCATCCTCAGAGAACAAGATCAGCACACCATAAACATATTCCAAGATACGTGATCTTGAAAATACCACCTGAAATAGGACACTCTATCATACATAGATTGGCAAAGCATAGGGATAAATGTAATTATGGTAATAGTTTGAAGGAACTGAAATTCATATATAATTTTGGTGATCTAGCTTTTCTGAAGTAAAATTTGACAGTTGTAATGCTGAAAACTGGCATACTAAAATGCTTAAAATTTTCAATTCTAGAAGTTTCCTTTCACAACACAAATCTGTTCATTGCAATACTATTTAGAACTGCAAATATTAGAAACCACTCTCAAATTAGTCAAGGCAGACAGAATACCTAATCTAGGTCTATTCATACAACAGGATACGACACAGCAATGAAAACAAATGATCTTGCATTCATAGAAACATATGTTTAGAAAATTTAATTTTAATAACAAAATCAACAGCTACACAATGACTCCCAAAGAACCCTCCTTGCTGGTGTTTAGGTTTTCTGGTTCCTTCCCACATGCAAAATATTTGTCCAGTGCAGCCAACAGATTATGGCAAAAGTGATGGCTGTCACTTCAAGATTTGATATAATAAAATGATAGCTTCTGTCTCTGATGCTCAGTTGCACTGTCTCTGAGATGACTTGCTTTGGGATGACCCAGTGCCCTGTTCTAATTAACAGGCAGTTGTGCTGCTGATCACATGAGGAATGGAGCATTTCTGCCAGCCAGTAAGTTAGTAAATAGAAGTGATCTCTGTAGACACAGGGCTAGACTCAACCATTCAAACATCGCAGCCACTCATCCATCCCTGACTCTCAGGAACAGTGCAGGGTGGCAAACAGCTGCTATGTTTTGGAGAAGACTGTTACACAGCAATAAATAACTAATACAAGTTAGTTATACCTATTCAGTAAAATTAAACATGCACAGTAATTATGAGCACATATGCCTATTTCAGGATGAAGTGTAACTCTGGGGAAGCAGATGGGTGGTCTTTTGCTTTTTTCAAATAATTATAACTTGAAAGGGAGGAAAACACAGAAAGAGAGAGAGAGAGAGAGAGAGAGAGAGAGAGAGAGAGAGAGAGAGAGAGAGAGAGAGACAGCTTCCACACAGTTATTCATTCCCTGAATCACAGTAATAGCTAGGGCTCTGCCAGCCCGGAGACAGGAGCAGAATTCCAAGAAAGTCTTCCACATCAGTGGCAATTACTAAAATACACAAGCCATAGTCTGCTACTTTCCAAGGTACATCAGCAGAAAACTGGATCAAAAGCAGAGCATCTGGGGTTTGAATTGGCACTCTGATAAGGATGCTGTATTGAAAGCAGAAGTTTAACATGCTGTGCCACAATGCCAGCCCAGGGTAAGGCATTAGCTGTTTTTTGTTTTCATGAGAAAGTTTCATTTTTCTTTTTTCTTTTTTTGTAAAGATCAATTTACCTATGAGAAAGGGCACTAGGCTGTGGTGTAGTAGATTAAGCCTCTGGCTGCAGTACCAGCGTGGGTGCTAGTTCAAATCCCAGCTGCCCCTCTTCTGATCAAGCTCTCTGAATAATGGCCTGGGAAGGCAGTGGAAGATGGTCCAAGTGCTTGGGCCTCTGCACCCAGGTGGGAGACCTGAAGAAGCTCCTGGATCCTGGATTCAGATAGGCCCAGCTACAGCTGTTGCAGCCCTAAAAGACAAATGCCACACAATCTCAACTGTATATAGAATCTAAGAAAAACACAATCACAGAAAAGAATGGTGGTTGTCAGGGGATCAGAGCAAAGGAAATGGGAAAACATTTGCAGTTATGAGATAAATTAATTCAAGATCTTAAACACAGTATTTAAAATATTCAACACAGTATTTTAAAGAATACTCTACTACATAATCACAACTTGCTAATATCTTATGTATTTAAAAATGTAACAATGTAAGGTGATGGATATGTTATCTTATCCTGATCATTTAATAATGATTCTTGTATATGTACAAGAGGGTTCCAAAAATTTTATGAAAAAATAAGATTAGAAGATAATTTGAATTTTCCATAACTTTTGAAAATCCCCTCACATATAAAACATCAAGTTTTGTATCTTGAATATACACAAATGCTGTCAATTATACTCCAGCAATCTTGAAACAATTAAAACAAACAAAAAGAAATAGGCTCCTATATGAAGACATAAATTCAAAATAACAGTAAACTAGACAAATCTTCAGGATTGGAAACGCTTTCTTGGAACAAAATTTTAAAAGACTCATAAATTTAAGTAGCCAAAACTTCTATTTTGAAAGTGTTAATACAGATGACAGTCTGTCAAGGGAGCCTGTAACTGCTAAGATGATACCCAAGTGTCAAATTACAGGCCCTCCTGCCTCTCTAAAACCTGGATAAAAACTCAGAGTCAAACAACACTTCTCTTTTTATCTTACCTAATTTATGTTACTAGGTTACTGGAAACAGAAAACAGAGTGAGACCCCTCTAGGAACAGCTAAGCAAAGAGGTCAGCATCCTGGACAAGTCCCTGCTGCACACATATTTAGAAAACTGGGGAATCAAGTCCTCACAGGGAAGGAGGGAGGAACCGAGGGCCGCATTAGGACAGCTCCAGGCCTGCATGAACCCCATACACAGAACCCACAGTCTCCCTAGTGACAGCTCAGGCCCCACTGCACACCTAGGGAGACGCGGGGCTGCCGCTACACAGCTGCCCAGGGATGGCTCCAGGGATGCGAAGTCGCTGCGAGCAGGGAAGGCCCAGGGTGTCGGGGGTCTCCGGCGCCAGTCTCCCCCAACCCAGGGTCAGAGGTAGGAAAGTGCTGTACCTGCGGCAGTATGGTGCCCGCAGATCCCAGAGATGACCTCTGGGAGGCCCGCGTCTTCCTGGCCTTTCAGCAGCTCCAGGGGCTCCGCTTTCCCCTCTCTGGACACCCGGGCCCACACACTCACCGTGTGGTGGTGGTCAGCTTCCTAGGTGTCCAGCGTCGCTGCCCTCCAGCCCCACACGGTGAGTGAAGGTGGAAAGCGGCGGATTCCGATTGGCTTGGGAGCCTCGCGGCAGCGGCGCCGTCTCCTAGGACCTGGCGCACGCGCAGAACTGTAGGACAGACGACTATGGCGTCAAGACTCCTGGACGTCTCCTCCCTGATTGGACAGTTTGCATGACACGTCACAAACGACGCAGCCAAACAGCGTCCTCCGTAGCTGGGACGCCCTAAGCTCGGGTTGTGTGGATGGAAACAGCAGGAGTGGAGGCCTGGGTCAGGTGGGAAGCTGCTCCTCCTGGGCACTCCTCCCTGCTGCAGGAGGGCCTCTCACCTCCCTGCTGCCACTGCTGTGTCGCCCCGTGTCCCCCGTCCTCCCGGCGGATTCTTTCTGGAGCTTGCGGTAGCCTGCTGCAGGTGAGCTAGAATTTTGTCTGTTGGCTCATGGGCTTTCTTTTCCCTCGTATTTTTGCTCGTTTTTCTGTTTGGTCGTTTGTGTTACTTTTTAAGTATTGATTTAAAATGCTTAAAGATATCACATTTAATCCTTTTTTTCCCTTTTCTTCTGTCAATATCTGTTTTCTACTCTGCCTGTTGTTCTTTCCTGTTTTCTACTTGTTTCTTGCTGGTTCTTGGTGATCTATTGGATTTTATATATTAATCTTTCCAGCAATCTGATAAATTTACTCAGCAGTTGTATTTGTTTTTAGATTTTATGAACAATCTATTTTAATGTCTCCAATATATTGACCATATATTGCCTAGAAATTGATCTTTGTTGTTGTTTTCTTTCCACCCGACTACTTTTCTGATAAGAAGTTGGAGATAGTGGAGGCAGCCTGTTCTAGGTTACTTCCAGGAAAAAAGGTTTCCGTGACCCTGTATTGTGTTGTTTGTTACAGGATCTTTTAAAGAATCTTGATTAGCAAGGAAACCATTGCTTTACTATACTGCTAGCAGGTTTTCTTTTTAACTAGATGTTGAATTATTAAAAATTTTTCAATATTTCATCTAAATGATCATGCAATTTTCTTAAATTTATCAACTATCTGGAAAATTTACATGGCTTGTTTACCAAAGTTAACAGCTCTTGAAATTTTTATTATATCTTACTTGTTAGTAATTATGTTTTCACATGTGATTTCCTTTATTAAACTAATACTTCATGTGTATTTCAAGTTCTGGTCAACTTGCATCCTCATCAATGTTATGCTGGCTTTCCAAAAGAAATTTTAAAATACTCTCTGCTTATTTCCAATATGAATATGTGTGGGAAATGTAGGTGTGTTTATTTCTTTCTTAATATTTGGAATATTTTGTAATTCTAGATTTGAAATTTTTCTTCTATAACTTTTTTATTGGTTGGTTGCTAGTTTTCAAGTTATGATTCAATTTGTTTGTTCTAAGTAGGAGTTTTCCTAGTTCATGTTATATTTGTGTTGTTGGGAATTTGGTTTTCAATATATAATGAATTTTGACTTCTATTCAAATTTTACTCCTAAGACTATCACACATTTCTTCTAGCATCTTGAGAAGGATAAATTATCTATAAAGAATTATTTTAATTCTTAAAATTTGATATTAGTGTTACTTTTCCATTTGTATTAATAATTACTTTTACTTGTATGTTAATGTTGTTAACATTTAAAAAATATATCCTGGTTTGTGGTACTCTAAAACATATCATTTATATCTGTTATTATCATTTAGAATGCCTTTCTTCTATATGCCTTCAATTTCCTTTTTCTTTTTAATTCTTTTTTTTTTAAATGAACTTTGCTTTTTAATTTTTCAATTAGGAAGCTCAGATTGTTATCTTTTATTTCTTTAATTTCATCTTTTCACAAATTAAACATACTTTCAAATAGCTTTAAGCCTATATATCTTTAATGGCATGAATTTTTTCTTTTTTTTTCTTTTTTTTTTTTAAACTTTTATTTAATGCATATAAATTTCCAAAGTACGACTTATGGATTACAATGGCTTCCCCCCCATACCGTCCCTCCCACCCACAACCCTCCCCTTTCCCACTCCCTCTCCCCTTCCATTCACATCAAGATTCATTTTCGATTATCTTAATATACAGAAGATCAGCTTAGTATACATTAAGTATGGATTTCAACAGTTTGCTCCCACACAGAAACATAAAGTGAAAAATAATAGATGATTTTTTTCAAATGATGATGAAATCAGAGCAGCCCTATTGTCATGTTTAATCCCAGTGAGAGTCAAGTTGGGAATTGATAATTTCTTTTTTTTTTTTTTTTTTTTTTTACAGAGGATCAGTTTAGTATGCATTAAGTAAGGATTTCAACAGTTTGCACCCCCATAGAAACACAAAGTGAAATATATTGTTTGAGTACTCATTATAGCATTAAATCTCAATGTACAGCACATTAAGGATAGAGATCCTACATGAGGAGTAAGTGCACAGTGACTCCTGTTGTTGACTTTACCAATTGACACTCCTGAAGCTACAATGATTTTTAGTTTTTTATTCTAACATTCATATAAGGTTATAAATTTCCTCTAAGCATAGATTTTTCTGCAGCCTATTTATTCCCTCATAAATTTCCAACCCCTATATGTGCAGAGCCTGGCCACCTCCAGTGTCACCATTCCTATGTGACTGTAGCCATCACAGGTACATGTATTTCCATTCTTGTGCCTGAAGCACATCTGTTCTGATTGGTAAATCAATGCTTCAAACATTAGAGACAAATTCTTTACAGCTTGTAAGAGCAGGCAATCACAGCATATCAGCTACTGTTTACATGTCTGCAAAATTGCTACGGTGCCTGCAAATATATTATATTCTGTGCAAAACCTTGAAATAAATGTATAGTTTTTTTAAAACTACACATTCTATGAATATTTGAAAAATCATTCTATACATAAATTTCCAGTTTTCTAGCACCAAAATAAACTTACCTTTTAGTTTCATTATCCACAAAAATTTTGAAATCCTCATTGTTTATAATATATATATATATGATGCTTACATTTTAATTTTTTATAATCAAAAATATAATTTATTTTTCAAATAAGCAAATGAAAATTAAAAAAATTAAAAGATTGGTGTTTTTGTTTGTCACTTATGTTTTGAAGAGATCACTTGTTCTTGAGACTGGACAGTAGGATAGAAACAGTAAATGCTAAGACACAGAAAGGTGACAGTAGAAGTTCTGCAAGAGAGAGTAGTGGTATCTTGGATCAGTCAGGTAACATGAGAGAAATTGAGATCCTGACTTCCTTCACAATATATTAGAAACATCTCGTAAAACTTACTGAGTGAATTTGTGTTAGAGAATGGCATACTTATATATGATTTCTAGGTTTGGATGTTGGGCTAAAAGGTTGTTTTATTGACATCACTATAGAAAGGAAAGCTTAAATCAAAACAAAAATTTAATAAGGTGGTTAAGATTACTTAGGGTGGTAGGTAATTAGTAACATTGGTGAAATAAGGGCTACAGATGAGCCAAAATCTTTACAATACAGGGAGAATGTTTTCAAGATGAATGGTGTGATACTTCCACTGACTTGGTTTGGAGGACTAAGAAGTTTAGGGAAAGTTATATAAATGCAGTGCAGACAGCTCTCACCTTATGATGCTTAAGGATTTTTCCACTTTATTATGGTGAAAAAAGTGATATGTATTCAGTAGGAGCCATACATAAAATTTTTAATTTTGTTCTTAGGATAGCAGTCTGTGCTATGATACTCTCCTATAGTGCCCGGCAAATGACAGCAAGGGCCGCTCCCCATCAGCCACATGATTACAAGGACAAAAACTGATCCTTTACAGTGTGTTGTGCTTTTGAGCTCTACAGTTCAGTGAGATTGTGTATTGGATAATTGTTATTTTAATTTTTTTCCAAATTTTTAAATAAGTCACAACTAGTAAATCTATAAAAAGAGAAAACCTCAGGATCATCCGAAGCCAAGTATTACAGGATGAGCTGCAGACTGGTTTTGCTGTTTCTGATGGGAAGCCCTGAAGACTTTGGGCATGTTGACTTTGAAAAGTGAACAGACACTTTACACATCTATTCAAAGCATCATTGTTAGGAAAAGTATGGTTAGTTTAAGGGATCTGGGCCCACTTCATCATTGGAACAGCCTTGCTACTAGCTAGCCCAGAATGGAGCCCCTGGGGCTTGCCAGCATTTGCTATGAGGAAAGGGAGTTAAAAATGTAGTTCTATGAGGCCAGCACTATGGCACAGTTGGTTAAGCCACCATCTGCAGTACTGGGATCTCATATGGGAGTTTGAGCTGTGGCTTCTCCACTCACAATTCAGCTCCCTACTAGTGTGCCTGTAGGAACTCCTGGTTAATTGCTTTGGCCTGGCCCATCCCTGGAACATTGTAGTCATTTGGGGATTGAACCAGTGATGGAAGATCTCTCTCTTCACCATCCCCAATTCCCTAATGGCTTGTCCTTGGATCCTTGGGAGTTACCTGAACCCTTTCCTTTTTCTTTGCCATTACAACTATCACCATCCCTCTTTGATTTCAGTTTGGAAGTCCTAGAGGCATTTTCCTGGGAAGCAGAACTATTTCCACCTTTCCCAGCCATCAGTGTCTATTGTTCCTGGGGACCTTTGTGGTCAGCAGGTCTCTGAAAGCTTCTGCTATGCAGAGCCTGTGATCAGTCTCTTGCTGACCTTGGTGGAGTCCCTTGTGGAGTCTTTTTGTTCATCTGCTCCACAAGGACCTTCACCAAAAAAGCCTGCAGATTTTTTGTATTTAAAAAAAATCTTATTTATGTTACCAAGGTTTCATGCATTTCATATACAGGTTTAGAAAGATAGTGATACACCCCACATTATCCTCTGTCACACCAATATCCCAACCCTTATCCTTCCTACCTCTGCTGTTCCCACTCATAATTTTTACAGGATCCATTTTAAGTTTACTTTATACTCATAAGTTTAATCCTACATTAAATAACGAGTTCAACAATTGGTGTAAAGAAAAAAAATTGTTCCTCAACAGAAGACACGAGGGCTTTGTTCCTCAACAGAAGAGATGAAGGCTGTAAACAATCAGCAAATCTCAAAATAACCATTACTCTAGTGGATTACATTATAGGTACTGTATTAGTTACCACAGGTCAGAGAAAACACATTGTATCTGTCTTTTTGGCACTGGCTTATTTCATGAAGTATAATGACTTCCAGTTGTATCTGCTTTGTTGCTAAAGACAGGATTTCTTTTTTTTTACATCTGCATTGTACTTTATACCATAATTTCTTTATTCAATCAACAGCTGATGGACATTTAGGTTGATTCCATGTCTTAGCTATTATGACTTGAGCGGAAAATAACATGTAGGTACAGATAACACTTTCATATGCTGATTAATTTTGTTTTGGGTAAATTCCCAGGACAGGGATGGCCTCATCATATGGTAGATTTATATTCAGATTTCTGAAGTATATACATACTGCCTTCCACAGTGGCTGGACCACTTTACCTTCCCATGAACACTGGGTTAGTTTACATTTTTTAATGCTGCATCCTCACCAGCATTTGTTGTTTATAGATTTCTGTGTGAGAGCCATTTTAACTAGAGTGAAGTGAAATTGCATTGTGGTTTTATTTGCATGTCCCTAATTGCTAATTGCTTTCTTTTTTTCTTTTTTTTAAATGTATCAATTTATTTGAAAGGCAGAGTTACAGAGAGGAAGAGAAAAAGAGAGATATAGAGAGGAAGAGAGAGAGAGGGAGAGAGCAAGCTTCCATCCATTAGTTCACTCCCCAAATGGCTGCAACACTCAGAGCTGGGCCAATCTGAAGCCAGGAGCCAGGAGCTTCTTCCCACACAGGTGTAGGGGCCCAAGCATTTGGGTCATCTTCTACAACTTTCCCAGGCCATAGCAGAGAGCTGGATTGGAAGTGGAGCAGTCAGGACTCAAACTGGCACTATGGGGGATGCCAGCACTGTAGACAGTGGCTTTACCTGTTTGCCACAGTGCACTCCCTTTGAGCCTTTTTTCCAGTATCTGATGGCCATTTGAATTACCTCTTGAAAAATGCCAGTTCAAGTCCTTCACCCATTTCTTAATTGGAATGTTTGTTTTGTTGTTGTTAAATTTCTGTAGCTCTTTATAGATTTTGTTTATCAACCATTTATCATCTGGATAGTTTGTGAGCATTTTCTCCCATCATGTCAATTGTCTCTTCACTTTGGTGAGTGTGTCTTTTGCTGTGAAGAAACTTCTCAGCTGAATGTAATCCCATTTGCCAATTTTGTATTTGATTTCCTGTGCTTCCATGGTGTTTTTTTTTTTTCAAAACTACTTTACCTATGCCAATGTGTTACAGAGTTTCCCCAATGTTCTTTAGTAATTGGATGGCACTGGATCATAGATTTAGGCTTTTGATACATTTTGAGTGGATTATTGTGTAAGGTATAAGGTGGAGGTCTTGTTTTATATCTCTGCATGTAGAAACCCAGTTCTCCCAGCACCATTTTTGAAGAGACTGTCCCTGCTCCAGGAATTCATTTTAGCTCCTGTGTCAAGGATAAGTTGGTTGTAAATGTGTGGATTGATAACTGGAGTTTCTATTCTGCTCCATTGCTCTACACGTCTGATTTTGTGCCAGTACCAGGTTTTTCTTCTTATAGTTGCACTGTAATATGCCTTGAAATCTGATATTGTAATGCTTCCAGCTTTGATTTTATTATATAATATTAATTTAGCTACTTGGGATCTCTTGTGTTTCCATATGAATTTCATCATCTTTTTCTATAGGTCTGAGAAGAATGCCATTGGTATTTTGATTGGGATTGCATCAAATTTGTAAATTGCTTTCGGTAGCATGAACATTTTGATGATATTAATTCTTCCAATCTGTGAAAATTGAACATTTTTCAACTTTTATATCTCCTATTTTCTTGTTTAGTGATTTGCAGTTTTCACTGTAGAGATATTTGACATCCTTGGATAAACTTATTCCAACATATTTAATTCCTTATAGCTATTGTGAATGGAATTGATCTTAAAAACTCCTTCTCAGCCAATGCATTGTTTGTGTATACAAAGGCTATTGCTTTTTCTGTGTTAGTTTTATATCCTGCCACTTTATGAAAATCTTTTTATGAGTTTCAATAGTCTCAGTGCAGTCTTTTGGATCTCTGGTATATACGCTCGTGTCATCTGCAAATAGGAATACTTTATTTTCTCTTTTCCAATTTTTGTTCATTTGATTTCTTTTTCTTGTATAATGGCCTCGGCTAATGCATACAGGACTATATTGAACAGGAATGGTGATGCTTGCTGGTTTTGGACTTAGTGGGAATGCTTACAACTTTTCCCCATTCAATAAGATGTTGGCTATGAGTTTCTCATAAATTGCCTTGATTGTGTTGAGGAATGTTCCTTGCATATCCAGTTTTATAAAAGTTTTTATCATGAAAGAGTATTGTATTTTATCAAATGCTTTATCTGTATCTTTTTAGATAATCTATATTTTTTGTTCATCATTTTGTGAATGTGATGTTATCACATTTATCATTTGCAAATGTTGAACCATCCCTGCATAGCATGGAAGTTTCCCACTTGGTCTAGGTGAATGATCTTTCTGAAGTGTTGTTGGATTTCATTAGTTATGTGATTGTGTGTGGGGTAGTCTACAGTGAGATAGTCTACACTGGGGCTCAACTGTTAAGGCTTAAGTGGTTGAACAGTTAGGGATCATATTCCTCCCTCTACAGTTGAGGGATCTTAGGCTAACACTCTGTTTTTTTCTTATCTAGAAAATAGGCAGAGTAGTGGCATTACACTGAGAATGATGTTGGGAGTCTGCTGTGAGTAAAAGTGTTTGGTAAACAGATGTGTGCCTAGTACATAAAAGTGCTCACACCTGAACATGCAGAGACAAATGTGTGCATTGTACACAAAGACATCCAAACAAGCACATGTGCATTCCTGGATGTGTGCCAGATACCTGTAAGGTGCTCACACAGAGCCACAGCTGCATGCAGAAATTACACCAGGCACACTGGAGGTGCTCATACCTGCACATGGGCCTGCATGAATGTGTGTCTGGCATACAAACATTTCCACACCTGAATAAGTACACTTAGATATGCACCTGTTACACAAAGATGTTCACAGAAGCACATGTGTTTGCATGGCTATGTGTCCGGTACACGGAAGGAGTTCATATTCATGTGTACACATAAGGCCCCAAAGATGGAAGTAGACACAGGTTATGTTGGGTACCCAGGTACCCAACTCAGACAGGGTGTCCAGATAGGCCCCAGGCAGAGGTTATGTAGGTAGACTATCAAAAAAGATGTCAGAATGATTTGGCACACTGCAGGTATTAATAAAAGTTGTCCCCATTCAGCCTGAAGAAAGTGTGCGACCTACAAGATGAACAAGCCACATTTGTTTCATAAAACATTTTCTGGAGCAAATGACCTGCAGAGGAGCACTTTTCAGGCCTCTCGGCTAAGAGGATCATTTTCCCTCTGGATTTTGCCTTTATCACCTGTACTTTTGCAGAGGACTTCCTGCTGCTGCATTTTCTTAGCACAGGAGCCCATCACCTTTACACCTCTCATGGCAGACACAGATCCAGACACAGGACACAGGGAATTTAAGGGTCACCTGATAAAACCAAGACAGAAGATGTGGTTTGTTTCCTATCTGGACATCCTGCAAAAATAAGCTCAGTCTCAGGTAAGAACTGCAATATTATGGCTGAAGGATAGTAGGAGTAACTCAGATCCTGAGTGCTGC
This sequence comes from Oryctolagus cuniculus, assembly GCF_964237555.1. Classification (NCBI taxonomy): domain Eukaryota; kingdom Metazoa; phylum Chordata; class Mammalia; order Lagomorpha; family Leporidae; genus Oryctolagus; species Oryctolagus cuniculus. The sequence goes on from NC_091432.1 coordinate 131,090,020, forward strand.
AAAGACAGATATCTTTTTATGAAGATTTATTCATTTCTTTGGAATGCAGAGTTACACACAGAGAGGGAGACACACCACACACACACACACACACACACACAGAGGCAGGGTGGAGAGAGACCTTCCTCCACTGGTTTGCACCACAAATGACTGTAATGTCTGGTGCTGAGCCATGCAGAAGCCATGAGCCAGGATCGTCTTCTGGGTCTCCCACATGAGTAGCAAGTCTGCAAACACTTGAATAATTCTCCACTGCTTTTCCCAGGCCATTAGCTGGGAACTGGACCAGAATAAGAGCAACCAGGGCCAGCGCCGCAGCTCAATAGGTTAATCCTCTGCCTGTGGCACCAGCACAACAAGTTCTAGTCCCGGTTGGGGCACCAGATTCTGTCCCAGTTTCTCCTCTTCCTGTCCAGTTCTCTGCTGTGGCCCAGGAAGGCAGTGCAGGATGGCCCAAGTGCTTGGGCCCTGCACCTGCATGGGAGACCAGGAGAAGCACCTGGGTCTTGGCTTCAGATCAGCGCGGTGCACTGGTCGTCGTGCACCAGCCGCAGCGACCATTGAGGGGTGAACCAATGGAAAAGGAAGACCTTTCTCTCTGTCTCTCTCACTGCTCACTCTGCCTGTCAAGAAGAAGAAGAAGAAGAAGAAGAAGAAGAGGAAGAGGAGGAAGAGGAGGAAGAGGAGGAAGAGGAGGAAGAGGAGGAAGAGGAGGAAGAGGAGGAAGAGGAAGAAGAGGAAGAAGAGGAAGAGGAAGAAGAGGAAGAAGAGGAAGCGGAAGAAGAGGAAGAGAAAGAAGAGGAAGAGGAAGAGGAGGAAGAAGAAGAGGAGGAGGAGGAGGAGAAGAAAAGAAAATAATGCCAGGTTTTGGGAAAAAAAAAAGAGCAACCAGGATGTGAACTGGTGCCAGCCTTTCAGATGGGAGCTTTAGCTGCTGTGCCACAACAGCAGCACCCCTCGATGACCGGTTCTTATCTGCTTGTTTTCTGCCCCCTTACTTAACTATAAGGAAATTATTTTTTATTCTCACATGAATTATCAATTAGAAATACAGGACACACTGATAAATTTTAGTTTCAGATAAACAATGAATACCTTTTATTGTGTTCTTCATTGCAATATTTGGGAACTAATTGTGCCAAAACATTGTTATTTGTTTGAAATCCTAATTCAACCGAGAATTCTGAAATTTATCAGCAACCATTTGTTTGTTCCTGCAAACCATGGAACAAAAGTTGGATGAACTACTCCCATTCTGCTTAGGGAGTTCCCATGGGGGTAGGGAAATTTTATCCACTACTTTCACTAGGGTAAACCCAGCTTTCTTTTTCTCTCAAGTTTCATTGAAATAGGTGATGAAAAAGGTTGTATAACTCATTTATGGATGAAATTTCCAAGTTTTGCAACTAAGGAATTACAGGTCCTTGTTCAATCTCATTTCCTTAAAACCCTTTCTTGTACTCATTCCTTCTGGGATACCAAGAACAGAGTTAGACGGGATTACTGAATACAAGCACCTTGCACCCCTTTTCCCCAAAAGGCCCTGAAAAGTGAGTGAGGAAATCATAGCTGTTCAGTCCTCCTAGAGAACATTAATATCTTTTGATTTTTATAATTCAGAATTCATTGCTGTTAGTCTTCATATTCCACAATACATCATCCAATCTTATAGTTCCTTGGTACTTTCTTTTTTAAAATTCTTTACTCCACCCAGTTGCCCCTCTTCCAGGCCAGCTCTCTGCTGTAGCCAGGGAGTGCAGTGGAGGATGGCCCAAGTACTTGGGCCCTGCACCCCATGGGAGACCAGGAGAAGCACCTGGCTCCTGCCATCGGATCAGCGCGGTGCGCCGACCGCGGCGGCCATTGGAGGGTGAACCAACGGCAAATGGAAGACCTTTCTCTCTGTCTCTCTCTCTTACTGTCCACTCTGCCTGTCAAAAAAAAATTCTTTACTCCAGAGAGACCTATGAAGACAGTTTACAAGATAACTTACAATCCAGGAAGCATTACATTGGAAATGCTGATCTCTCTTCCTAAGAATGAACTGATAAATACCTATGGGTGCCCATTAGAGGGATATCTGTGCACCAGTCTATTGCTAGCTGAACACATTTTGTTCACCTGAGAAAAGCCCCATCTCTTAGTAGAGGAATTTCACTAAGGAATCTCCTGCATCTGGACAGCTCAAAAGTGAATATCTCAACAGGTGGACAGCATCTTCATGCAACAAAAAGTGCCACTCCCACTGTGAAGGTTCATCCTCACCAGGCAGGATGTGTGCTCTGATGAGCATGATGAAAGCAACCTTTCAAAAACCCTACTCTGCATATCTGGGACATTTTGTGTTTCACACAAACTAAATAAGAAGGTGGAGTGGCTCTGCTCATGCAGCTCTTAATTATGATAATGATGTGACAAAATAGTCAAATGTTTGTGCTGAGTGCCATCTAGGAGGCAATAAAAGTGTGGGTAATTATAACAACATAAAGAAAAGGAAATGAAAGACAAGTTGGAAAATACCTATCAACGTACAAATGGTGATTGTGGGAGCACTATGTGTTTAAGTTTTTCTTATGATTTGTTGTCTAAAATCTCCTCTCCCCCCTCCCCTCTCTCCCCTCTCTCCCCTCTCTCCCCTCTCTCCCCTCTCTCCCCTCTCTCCCCTCTCTCTCCTCTCTCTCCCTGCCTCTTCCTTTCTGTAACCCTGCATTTCAAAAAAATAAACAAAAAAGTGAACATGAAAGACCCAACCTTAACAAACATTGGTAAATCACTGATATCCTAAGGTTTACAGATTTGCTGGCACCCTGCGATGCTTATGTGATGAAGACCACTGTTGCACTGAAGAGGTGCACCAGATTGGGCAGGTTCTTCTGGGATAGACTATGTGGCAGGAACTTGGATGAGGACAGGAGAGATAGGGAAGGCATTCATGCTAAGGGCAAATGTCAAGATAAAGGAAGAGAGGTGGGGAAGCATGCTTGTTTAATTAGAAAATGGTTATTTAGAAAGTGGGCTCAAAAATAGATGCAGGCACCCCAGAATTGATATACAACAACCCATCATATTGGAAGAATTAATTGGGATTTCTGAGTTTTTTTAAGTAAAGGTATCAGTGCAACCTGTTGTATATGCTTTTAAGGAAAAGTGTCTGTCTTTTATGCATGTATGAGTATACTGTACACATGTATGAGCTGTGTACAGCAAAGCAAGTCCTTACTGACAAGAGTATTTAACCTTCTTCACCTGGTATTGGGGAAGTACCTTCAACTCTCCCTGACAATTTCTTTGTCTATTTAGCCCTAACATGGTTTGCCTTTTTTAATTTTTAAAGTTGTTTGTTATTTATTTACCTGAGAGGGAGAGAGAGAGGAAGAAGAGAAGGCAGGAAGGAAGAGGGAGAGGGAGAGAGAGAGGAGAGAAAGGAGACAAAAGACAGAGCTCCCCTATGCCCTGGTTCATTTTCAAAATAGGTGGAACAGCCAGGAATGGGCTGATCCAAAGCTAGGAGCCAGGGATTCCATCCGTTTCTCCAGTGTAGGTGGCCATGACCAAGTATTTGTGCCATCAACTGCCGTGTCCCAGGATTTGCACCCAAAGAAAGCTGTAGTGAGGAGATCAAGCTGGGAATGGGATTAAGGCACTCTGATATAGGATGCAGCTGTCTTGATAGACATCTTAATGCTTATCCCTGCTTTTTTAGGTAATAGTCATGGTAATTAGACTTCATGCCTATTTAGAATGTTTAGGAGCTTTCAAGTCAGCTTAGGGCAATTCTAGACATGGTAGATTCTGTTTCATGTCTAGCAACATAAGGAGATGCTTCTCTTCCTCTATTTCCTTTTTTCAAACTTGTGTGAAACAAGGATGATAAATCAGTCAAGAGAAAGTCACTGTCAGGGCTGAATTGTGCCCCCCTCACCCTCAAGCCCTGTGTTGAAATTATGACCTGTAGTACTCTGCTATTTTGTAGGAAGGTCATTATGTTATCAGGGTGAGGTTATACTAGACCAGGGTGAGTCACAATCTGATATGGATGACATCCGTATGAAATGGATTTGTAGGCAGACATAGGCAGTCAGAATGCAATTGAAGTGCAAGTGAAGGCAGAGATCAGCGGGATGTGTCTACAAACCAAGGACACCATGGATTGCCAGTATCCCACCTGGCACTAGGAGAGAGGCCTGGAGCATATTGCCCTCCAGAGTTCTCAGAAACAGCCAGCCTGGCTGAGCATGATCTCAGACCTGCAGACTCCAGATCTGGAGGACAATGCACGTGTCTTGTAAGAAGCCATCCAGAGTATGGTGCTTTGTGATGGCAGCCCTGGAAAACTAACAGACATCAAGGCATTCTTGCCAGTTTCTCAAATGCAATCTGGCAACTCAGAGGAGCAAATCATATAGTACCATTTTACCATGACTTTAAAATAATTTATTTTATTTGAAAGAGAGAGAGAGAGAGAGATTGCTACTGAACTGATCTTTAAATATTGGTTCACTGCTCAAATGCCCACAGCATCTGGAACTGGGCCAGGCTAAAAGCAGAACAAGAAACTCAACTCAGGTCTCCCAACCAATTATACCATAACCTCTGCTGCTGCTTGTGGAGAGTCAGTACTTGAACTTAGACACTCTGGCATGGCATGTGGGCATCTCAATCAGTGTCTTAACCACTATACCAAATGCCAGCCCTCTGAAGTTTTTGAAGGACCCCCATATTTTTGTCATCCTGCACAAGATTATGTTTCTCCAGGGATAGCTGAGGCCCTGGCTATAGTCATCTTTCATCTCCACATTAAGCCCAATGACTGAGCCACAAAACACTAAGAAATGTTGAATAGATGATGGAGTGAATGAATGGATAACTATGCCTCTGTTCTCTCTCCTTCTGGAAACTGCATCTCCATTTGGCCTAAGGGACATCATCTCCCACCCTCATAGTCTCTATAGTAAAATGTGGCTGGTTCCCCCAGCCAAGGGTTGGGCACAGGGCCTGAGTCTGAGCCTATCACTGCATTCTACACTCTTTCCAGAGTGGCTGATTTCAGTAATTGTGTAATAAGGGCTATTGGCACTTCAAGTAATGGGGAGGGATATGATAGCATCCTGTTTGAGCTAACAAGGAGAATGAGTCTTTTCTGCTTAACTGAGTGTGGCAGTGGTGCAGGTCTGACAGTGTTGGGGGTTGCCCTTCTCCCAAGGTTCCTTAGGCAATGTAAGGTCAAGACATAGATCCCATATTTGATTTTGAAAGCTGGATCATGCTGCTTCTACAGTTAGGTCCACACATGGACTTCAGAGTTGTGAGCCAAAAGTTTCCTTTTCCTTTTTGACAAATTTGTCTTAAGCTTTCCTTTTCTCCCTCTTTGAAACAATTCTAAAATACAGATGATGAAATTTATCATTTGAAATATGCACTTCAGTGGCATTAACTACACTCATACTATTATACAGCCATTACCTTTATCCATCTCTAGAACATTTTTCCTCATACCTAATTAAAATTTGGTACTCAATGAACATTAACTCTCTATTGCTCTTTGCACCCCTGTCTCTGGTGACTTCTGCCCCATGCTTTCTGTCTTTATGAATTTGACTGCTTTAGGGATCTCATAGAAGAGGAGTCACACCGTATCTGTCATTCTGTGACCATCCTATTTCACTTGGCATGACTTTAAGTTCACTCATGATGAAGCAAGTGATGGAAATTCCCTCTTAACACTGATAAATATTCAGTTTTATCAATTGACCACATATTTTCTGTTCACACAGCTATTTCTGGGAAATTAAGGTTACTTCTATCTTTGATTAATGGGAATAATGCTTCTGTGACCACACATGTATACATCTTTGTTCTGAGTCCTTGCTATCCATTCATTTTACTATATGAGGATACTTCAAGTTACTTATTGAGTAGCTGAATTAAAATATATTTATTTTGGTGAAACATCTTGAAATCCATACAAACTTTTTTAATACACAATTTTATGAACTTGGATGATCTCTGATTCTCATGGATTTCAAAATTTTCCATGAAAATGAACTTAAATTTTAATTTGATATTCAGTGAACTTTTGGAAATATCCATGTATCCAGTATGTTGAATAATATGGTAATTTTATTTTTAATTTCTTTGGTGAACTGCTATATTGTTTTTAAATTCCCACCTGTTGTGCACAATAATTGGATTCTCTGTTACAACTAAAATAGTTTTCCTTGATACAGAACCCCCATCCCTGAATCATCACCTGATGTTACTCCCTGAGAAACATCCACTATGGTCTATTAAAACATGTCACCCCCAACTGTTTATAAACACACATTGATATTAAGACTTTTCCTGGAGGGGTGATGCTTCAATCTCTCCTAAGTTTTTAGCAATGATAGGTGGCTGTGGTAGTACCACATCTTGTCCTTTATCAGCAGTCCTAGTTCCTTTTAATCTTTCTGATATTCCTGGTAACTAGCCTGTAACCTCTCATGAGGATCTCCTTGAAAAGAATTCCAAACAGACCATCTGCTTTGGTCACTGTAAGCCCTGAAAAGCCCCAACACTGCTGACCATTCAAGACTTGGCATCCATTGACACGTCAGAAGTGCAGTCCCTTATTTCTGAAGGATCAGAGGGAGAAGGGGTAGCACTGTTGTCTGCACCTGTAGGGGGAGGGTCTGGACACCTCATACTCTGACACCCTTGAGCAGGCCTGAGCTCCCTCTGGGTGTAGTACCTGTAGTGACAAATAGAAGGTCTCAGATGCATGCTAGTGTCCATCACCTTCCATGCAAGCTCTGTCTTTCTGATAATCCGCATGTGCACAGAAATCAGAGGGCCAACAACCAAAAGTCCTGGAAGGAATGCACAAGAGGTTCATTGTGAACAAGATTAGAACACACATGGGCAGTACTCATCATCATGGGGAGAAATAAATTTTTCAAAGAGTAGAAAATAATTTGGATCTTTTAAAAGAAGTCAACATTAAATCATTAATGGTGAGAAATTGCATTAAGATTCAAAGAATCAGTAATAATTTCAATTTTTTCCATTTTGCTTGTCTCGGATCTCTTAGTCTCATAAAACACACCTGTTGCTCATATCCTGAGGTGAGATTGGAACAGGTGGAATGGATGAGGAATGGGATCCTTATCAGCCATCTATTCTTTCCCATGGCCACAGTGCTAATGATGCTGGTATCCCTTCCTCTGGATCTGATCACTTCTCAGGCAGCAGCCTTCTCTAGCCCTGCTAAATTCTGTAGGCCCACTATGATTTAGTTTTTGTTTGTTTGCTTTTACGCTACTATGGTTCAAGTTTTTCTCTGAGGGTCTGGGACAGCCTATGACAAGATTGGACTGTCCTAACCAGGAGAAGAACTTGGTCTCAGGGTTACTTTATGTATGTAAATATGTAGAACAAAGGAATGGGGGTAGGCTGTGATGTGGTCAAAAGGATCAATGAACTCAATTCTCTACTACTTTGTGGTGAGAGTGTTCAGCTGTTCATGAGGACATTATGAAATGAACAGAAGTTACTTTTCATACTAGCAGGACCCTAATGGGTATCTCACGTGTTCACTCTGTTTTTGGTCATATTGATAATCAGTGGTAATATTTGGGACCCAACTTAATTGAAGGCACTGGGTCAGCCATTCACATGCACCATTTAATTGACAGTCACTAGTCCCAGAAGGTAAGGACTTGCATAACACCTGTCTTCCAGATGAAGAAACTGAGTCCCAGGGAGGTGAAGAAAACTGCTTAATTTGCTGTTGAGTTCCCCAGTGGGGACTTGAACCTGGGCCTTCCAAGTCTTTATCTGTGAGCTACTGTGTGAAGACACAGAAGATAATTATATTAACTGTATGCCCATACTCCTAATACCATCACAACCTTTAGCTGCTAACCAGCTCATCAGACTAAGTCCTATGCCTATAGGAGTGGAAAGGAAGAAACATAGTTTGTCAAGGGGAGGGGGCACAGATTTGGATTTTTGCAGCATCAGACAGGAAGGACTCTGGGGATAATCTCCAGAAAGGATTTGATGGGAAAAGAATTTGCATGGATGTTTGGGAAATGTCCAGGATGGAGAAGATACACACAATGAAGGTGCTGGAAGATCACTGCTGGATTTAAAGCAGAGAATTTTCATAATTTTTAGGTAGGTCAGGGCCCAGTTTGCTAGGGAAAAGACCCCTGATGAGATCATGATCAGCCATAGGCCTGGGATAACTAGGGGTAGAGCTAGAAGTTCAATAACAGCCCTACCCACAGCCTGGGCATAAAATGTCAACATCATCAGGCTTAGAAAAAATGACTAAATTTTCTCAGAATTTTTTTCAAAATTAATTTATCTGGGGTGGTGGTACATGGAGACAGAGACCCTGGGAGAGTTTTTCATCAGTTGGTTCAATCCTCAAGTGTCCACATGGCTGAAGCTGGGCTTGTGTCTGGCTGGAATCAAGGTCCAGGAACTCAGTCCAAGTCTCCCATGTGGGTGGAAGGGGCCCAAGTGTTCAAACCATTACCTGTTGCCCCCAGGGATTTTATTAGCACAAAGATGGAAATTGAGCCAAAGCTCTCTAATGTGGGCATCTTAACTGTTAGTCCAAACACTCCTCTCTGAGAAATCTTGTCCTGAGCAAATGAACAGCAGAATAGTGTTCATCAGCCCTGCCTTGCTGTGCCATGCCTTCCATTCCAAGACAGCTGTAAGGATGAAACAAGGCAAGTGAGGGGAACAGTGACATGTCAGTGACAGGTGTGTGGAGTCAGTAGAGATAGAGTTGAGTGGTTTTCTTATGGACTGCTTGCCAGGTGCATGCTCTAGATCATAATCTAACTGAATCCCATCCAAGAACAGAAAAAAAATATCTCTTTGGCCAATGTTTCATACGTTTTAGAGCATAACAACTGTTTATAGAGCATTTACTCTGTGTGAAGTATAATAAATAATCTAGAGCTGTTTTTAAGTATATGGGAGTATGTGTATTGGATGTGTGCGATTGCTAGACCCTTCCAAACAAGGGAATTGAGTATCAATAGGTCTGCTGTCAGCAGGGGACTCTGAACCAATTCCCCAAACCAAGGAACAATTGTACTGATGCTACCTTCATTTTCTAGATGGAGAAATGGGAGACTTCTTCTAAGGTCACACAGCCAGTAAGTTGTAGAATGGGGATTTAGATTTAGGTTTTCCTGACTCCATGGCACGTTGCAATCTGTTCATTTTACTCTATCATAAAGCCCTAATTTTAGTAAATATATATATGTGTATATGTATATATATGTATATGTGTGTGTGTGTGTATATATGTATATACTCTTAGCTCACTGAAGCAGGAGAAGGATCCAGGGAAAGGAAATTCTGAAGCACCGCTAATTTTGGTCGCAGCAAGGCCCATCATGTTTAGTGGGATCAGCGCAGAACTGAGGTTGGGAGACTTGGATGCCATTCTCACAGATGCACAGTCCATTGCCACTGAGGCCATCTGCACATCGGGAGCAAAGGCATGCCTTGTGGATTGTTAGGACACATACAAGCAAAGGAGTCCCGGAACTCAAACTGAATCCCTCTTGAACTCACTTTTCTGGTCTCCTTGAGGGAAAGTAATTCATCTGGGTACCAATCAAGATGAACATGATGAACTTGGTTTTCTTGAGTCAGGATTTGGAGCTTGAAGGGAGTTCATAAAAAGGAATCACAGTAAGGCCGGCGCCGCAGCTCACTAGGCTAATCCTCTGCCTTGCGGCGCCGGCACACCGGGTTCTAGTCCCGGTCGGGGTGCCGGATTCTGTCCCGGTTGCCCCTCTTCCAGGCCAGCTCTCTGCTGTGCCCCTGGAGTGCAGTGGAGGATGGCCCAAGTCCTTGGGCCCTGCACCCCATGGGAGACCAGGATAAGTACCTGGCTCCTGCCATCGGATCAGCGCAGTGCGCTGGCCGCAGCGCGCTGGCCGCGGTGGCCATTGGAGGGTGAACCAACGGCAAATGATAGACCTTTCTCTCTGTCTCTCTCTCTCACTGTCCACTCTGCCTGTCAAAAAAAAAAAAAAAAAGGAATCACAGTAAGATGGAAGTGATACGACAAGGGCCTGCGCAATGAATGCCCGGCCTTTCCCTCTAAATTCTCATGTGCTCTGATACTCCAAGTTGAAGTGGTTTTTTTCAGAGATTAGCAAATTTACCTCCCATCTCCCCCCAGGTAGGCCAGATTTGTGTGGTTCAACAGGCATCATAGTTGAGTGAGGCCATCTTCCTGTTCACCTGGCCATAAGTGTTAGCATTGGCCACTTCTAACTCTCATCCACCCAGTGCCCCTAGTAGTTTTCCATACCCATTGAAAGAGCCTTATTATACTATGGGTTTATTGAATGCCCAGACCTTACATTTCCCCACAACAATGACAACATTGTTAAACTTCCTTTCTTTAGCTTTGACCTCCAAATTGGGTGAGTTAATGTTTGCCATTACATTTCATTGAGTTTTGCAGATGGGTTAAAAAACCAGCCATTGAACAGAACTATATTTTAATATAGTTTGATAGGACAGTGAATCTGATTAACAATTTCTTGACTAACAGCTCTCTAGGATGCCCTTTCAGGAGTTGGGCTGAGGAAGAGGGATTGGCTCCAAAACATATTTTCAAGGTGACATTGGACTACATGTGTTATGTGTCTATGATAAATAGGCTGGCATAGCAGTGCAGAACCTCTGCACACATTGACTGTGGAAGCCTTGTGTTCTGGGATGGTGAGGACTCTGGCTGCATCAGAGGATACAGGGTGTAACTGGATTTCTGGGCAATTGCTGTGTGTGGATCCACACATTCAGAGCTCCCTGTTGCCTGGGATGGGTCATTGCAGTGGAATCTATGCTCATTGAGGGCTGCACAAATCATTTTTGCAGTTTGTATGGTGGCACCAATGACTGTTAGACCTGCTGGAAGCTAAAACCCAGGCACTGATCTCCTTGGACAGAGGAGGTGAAGGTGTGATCACACTTACAGGGGTTACAGTCCCCCCTTTCTGTTAACAAAAGCAGATCTACCATGCTAAATGTGGATATTAACCTGGACACTCAACCCTCTCTGGAACACTGACCAGAGCTCCTTGGCCACATGCAGCACACACCTCTTGATATTCACTGAAACTGTGGACATTCCACTAAGCCACAGCGGGATATTTTTAAAAAGCCATCAGAGAATAAAACCAAAAATTGGAAGCATTCCCCCTAAGATCCAGAGCCAAACAAGGATGCCCACTCGCAACATTGCTATTCAATAAATTCCTGGAAGATTTAGCCAAAACCATTAGGTAATAAAAAGAGTCAAAAGTATACAGATTGGAAAGGAGGAATTCAAACTATTCCTATTTGCAGATGACAGGATTGTATGCAGAGCCTGGATGCCTGAGCCAGAGCCACAGGCAAGAAAAATAAATCAAACGGATAAAAATCAGAAAGGAGCAAGTCAAATTATCTGTACTTGTGGATGGCATGTAATAATATATAGGGTAACTAAAAGCCTCCTCTGAGACTATTGGAACTCAAAGGGGTTAGGTAAACTGGCAGGATATAAAATTAATGCCCCAAAATTGATAGCCTTTGTATTCATAGACAATGCCATGGCTGATAAAGAACTTTTAAGATCAGCCCCACTCGCTGGCTCCGCGACTCAATAGTCTAATCCTCCACCTAGCGGCACTGGCACACCAGGTTCTAGTCCCAGTCGGGGCGCCGAATTCTGTCCCGGTTGTCCCTCTTCCAGGCCAGCTCTCTGCTGTGGCCAGGGAGTGCAGTGGAGGATGGCCCAAGTGCTTGGGCCCTGCACCTCATGGGAGACCAGGAGAAGCACCTGGCTCCTGGCTTTGGATCAGCGCGGTGCGCCGGCCGCAGCACTCAGACTACGGCGGCCATTGGAGGGTGAACCAACAGCAAAGGAAGACCTTTCTCTCTCTATCTCTCTCTCACTGTCCACTCTGCCTGTGAAAAAAAAAAAGATCAGCCCCACTCAAAATAGCTACAAAATTAAATACCTTGGAATAAATTTCACCAAAAATTTCAAATATCTCTATGATGAGAGTTACAAAACATTGAAGAAAGGAATAGGAGAAGATGTTAAAAATGGAGAAAAATACTTCTATGTTCATGGATTGGAAGAATCAATAGAATCAATATCATCAAAATGTCCAAACCTGCAAAAGCAATTTATAGATTCAATGCAATTTACAGATTCAGTTTATAGATTATCAACAAAATTCTTTGCAGACCTAGAAAAATGGTGCTAAAGACCCTGACAAACTAAACCAATCTTATACAAAAGAAACAAAGTGGGAGGCATCAATTACAATACCAGATTTCAAGATATACTACGGGAAAGTTATAATCAGAACAACCTGGTACTGGCACAAACATAGACATGTAGAACAATGGAAGAGAATAGAAGCTCCAGAAGTCAGTCCACACATCTACAAGGAACTTATTTCTTATAAAGGAGTTAAAATTAATCCCTGGAGCAAGCACAATCTCATCAGTAAAATGTGGCTGGGAAAACAGGATCTCTGCTTGTAGAAGTATGAAATGCATACCCTAAATCAAACCTTACACACACACACACACACACACACACACACAAAACAGCCTGAAAATGAATCAAAGACTTAAATATACGACCAGATACCATCAAATCACTAGTATATATTGGGGAAACTGTTGGACATTGGCATAGGCAAAGACTTCTTGGTAAAGATCCCAGAATCATAGGCAATCAAAGTCAAAATTTAGAAATGAGATTCAGTGAAGCTGAGAAGATTCCACACTGCAAAAGAAACAACAAAGTGAAGAGGCAACTGTCAGAATGGGATAAAATATTTGCAAGCTACACATCTGATAAAGGATTGATATCCAGAATCTATAAAGAACTCAAGAAAATCTATAAAAATACAAAACAAACAATCCAGTTATGAAGTTGGAAAATGATTGAACAAGCATTTTTCAAGAGGGGAAATTCAAATGGCCAACAGACACATGCAAAAATGCTCAGGATCCTGAGCCATCAAGAAAATGCAACTCCAAACCACAATGAGGTTTCATCTCACTCCTGTTAGAAAGGCCCACATATAGAAATCACCAAGATAAATGCTGGCAAGGATGTGGGGAAAAATGTACCTTGAAAAACTGTTAGTGGGAATGTAAACTGGGATAACCCCTGAGGAAGACAGTATGGAGATATTTCAGAAATCTGAATATAGACATACATTGTACTATCCAGGAATCCCACTCCTGGGAATTTACCCAACTCAAAAGAAATCAGTATATGAAAGAATTATCTTTACCCACATGTTCATTGCAGATCAGTTTACAGTAGCTAGCATATGGGGCCAACCCAGATGTCCATCAACTAATGATTAAAGAAATTATGGTCTATATGCACTATGGAGTACTACTCAGCTGTAAAAAATTAAAAAAAAAAAACAATGAAATGTGGTTTGCAAAAAAAAAATGGATGCACCTGGAAACCATTATACTTGGTGAAATAAGCTATTTCCCAAAAGACAAATATCACATATTTTCCAAGATCAAATTACCTAACTGAGTATCTAAAGGGTAATGTATAGGAGTGAAATTGACATTTTGAGATTGAATGATTGTTTACAACCCTTGTTTCTTCTGTTGAGGAACAATGTTTAATCTTCATAATATTTGATGAACTTTTTTACTTAACGCAGGGTTAACCTTACTATAATTAAGTAAACTTAACGTAGATTTTGGTAAAAATTAGGAGTGGGAATGTGAGAGGGAGGAGGAAGAATGGTTGGAGCATAGGTGGGAAGAAGGGAAGTATGACTACATTCCTTAATCTGTATAAATGAAATACATGAAATTTGTATAGTTCAAAAAATGGTATAAAATGAAAAGAAAGAGCAATAAAGAAGAAAGAAAATTTTGAAAAAGATAAAATGGCCTAAACATTGTAAATTCATCCCCCTTTTTTCCTATTTTTCTTGCAAGGCATCTGTGAATTGGCACAGCCATGTCTCTTACTCCCATTGCTTTATTTCTGTTAGGGTGACAAAGCCATTACCAGGAACTTGTGTTTCATGCCTCTGTGGCCTCTGCATGGGTCTCTGAACTAAAAGTTTAGCCTGAAAGAGAAAGACACACCTGAAAGGAAACCTCATTTTCTGAAATCAGAAGGAGAAACATTTCTTCCAATAAAACCAGTGTTTCCTCCATCTCCTGGGGATTGTGCTTGGAGAACTCACTGTCTTCAACTGAGTTTCTTTCCTAAAGATCATGCTAAAGGGTACTAGCATGAGAGCAAAGAAAGGAGTTGAAAATTTCATCAGGAATGTTTAATCTTCAGAGGCTCTGAACCTGGGAGACAGACAGAAATGACTTCTCAATTCCTAGTTTAGAAATTGAAATTTAAACCAGCTTTTGACTAAATATCAGAGATAAGATGGTATATATTCTTTGTGGGAAGAAACAATATTGCCTTTGAGTGAAATAGAAGCAAGGACCAGAGCAGTGTAATGCTTATAAAGCTGTTCCATAGGAGGAGAGAAATCCTTGGGATATAGCACTGGGCCATTTCCTTATTGTAAATATTTTCACCCAAAGCTAATTTCAAGCTGCCAATGTGATCTCTAAGAATAGATTTGTAAACAGTAACTCTAATTCTACTACTGAGAACCCAGATGAGACAGGCTTAGCCACTACTGGAAGTGGGTACAAGGAAGGAAAAACAAAGGCATATGGCGTGTCATACATTATGATGTGAATAATTGTGATATCATAAATCTATTGTAATGTCATAAACACAATATTTTGTGTTGGTATAAAGCTACTGTATCCAATCAATTATGACATAATCATGCCATAATCAATTGTGAGGTCATAATCAACAGGGATATGATAAACCACCATTGTTACACTGAAAACCCACCATTATGATGTTATAATCAAATGAAAACACATGAACAGTCATGTGATATCATATATCTGTCATTATAAAGTCATAATTGTGATATAAGCCACCATTGCGATTGTTATGTCATAAAATCCATTGTGATTTCACAAATTGATATTTTGATACCATTCACCAACCGTTTTGATGTCATAAACCTACTGCAATTATGTCGCAATCAACTGCAAATTCATAAGTCTACTGTGACATAATAAACCCACAATTGTGACATTATAATCAATTGTGATGTATAAACCACCATTGTGATGCCATAATCAGTTGTACCAGTATGAATTTATAGTCATTCATGATTACATGAAAGCTGTTGAGATATCAAATAACAGCATTGTGGTATTATTATGTATTGTGTACAGTTGTGATGTGGTAAACCAATAATCATGTTATCATAAAACTTATTATGATGTAATTTTTATTTCAAAAACCACTGTGATTTTAATATATATTATATCATAAAACATTGTGATATCATAAGATGTCATTGTTATTTCTCAATCAATTGTGATGCAGAAAACCTTCTTGTATCATATTCAATTGGGATGTAATAAACCATGATTATGATATAAATCATAATCCCTGTGAAGTCTCCCAAAGTATTGTGACATCATAAAGATAATATTGAGTCATTATAATCAATCTTTATGTCATAAATTATAATTATGATGTCATAGTAAATCATGGTATCATATCAACTTTGTGATGTCACAAACCATATTGTGATAATATGAAAGCCACTGTGCTGTTATAAAGCTACACTTTCAGGTAATAATCAATTGTGATGTCATACATTTCCTTGTGGTGTCATAGTCATCTGTGATGTCATTAACCATTGTTATATCAAAAACCTGTTACTGTGCTATCATAATTGTGAATCCATAAAACAACTGTGAGGTCATAAATTTATTATTAGATATCATAATCAATTATAATAACATATACTAACATTGCTATGTCATAAACCAACATTGTATGGCATAATCAATGGTGAATTCATAAACCAGCATTATGATTAATAATCAATATGATGTCAGGAAACCAATGTGATGTTATGCAAATGCTCTGATGACAAAAAGTACTATAATGGTGTACCAACCATTATGCTGTCATAATTACAAAGTTATAAAATTATTATGAAAACATAAAACAACAGTTCTGAAATCACAAGTAGTTGTGATGGCATACTCAATTAGGATGTCATAGACTTCCATTGTGATGTCATAAAGCTGCCATTATGATGTTATGGACTGTGATGTCATGAAAACAATTCAGAAGTCAAAATCAATTCTGATCATATAAAAAACCATGGTGACATTATAAGCTGCCATTACTGCCATCATCAATTGTGATATAGTGAAAAAAATATTTTGTGATGTCATAATCAATTCAGATGTGATAAACCATCACATGTTGTCATAAAGCTACAATTGTCCTTTCATAATCAATTGTGAAGTTATAAGTCAAATGTTGCACCATGAACCTATAATTGTGATGTCATAATGAATTATGATGTTATAAACTACCAATAGGAAGTTATAAGCAGTTATGTTGTCGTAAAAGCCATTTCAATTTCAAACACCAACATTATAACATAAAAACAATATCATGTCATTCAAAATTTTGATGTCACAACATTGTGATTACATAAAACAATAATTATCCATTGTGATGTCACAATTGTGTACTCATTAAAATTGCTACAACATAATCTATTATTATGTCATAAATCACCATTATGATTTTATAGTTGTGATGTCAGAGAACCATATTGCTGTCATAAAGCAACCCTTATTATGCATTATCAGTTTTCACCTCATAAATCACTATTATGATTTTTAATTCAATTGTGATATCATCTTAAAAATAATTGTTATCTCAAAATCTTTGTGATGTCACAAAAATCCATTTTGATATCATAAAACTACCATTGTTCCATCACAATAATGTGTGATGGGAGCCGGCGCTGTGGCACAGCAGGTTAAAGCCCTGGCCTGAAGCACCACATCCCATATAGGCACCTGTTCTAGTCCTGGCTGCTCCTCTTCTGATCCAGCTCTCTGCTATGGCCTGGGATAGCAGTAGAAGATGGTTCAAGTCCTTGGGCCCCTGCACCCATGCGGAAGACTGGGAAGAATCTCCTAGCTTCTTGCTTTGGATTGGCATAGTTCACTGAGGAGTGAACTAGTGGATGGAAGACTCTCTCCCTGCCTCTCCTCTCTGTGTAACTCGGATTTTCAAATAAAATAAATAAATCTTAAAAAAAAAACAGTGTGATGTAAGGACCCTTTGATGTCATTATTGGGATGGAACAAGCAACTATTGTGATATCATAAGCTAACATTGCAATGTCATAATCAATTGTGATGTCATAAACACCATTGTGAAGTCCAAAACTATTGTGGTGACATAAAATCATGCTGACTTCAAAATCAATTGTGAAGTCAAAAACTATTGGTTTATCAAAATCTTACCTTTTATAGTAGATTTGAATGTCAATCAATTTTGATGTTATAAGCCACTATTATATTCCATTGTGATGTCATAAAACCTATTGTGATTTCATAAACCAATATTATGATGACATAAAATAAAGCTACCATTCTTATTTATTAATCAATTGTGAATTTGAAAATCCTTGTTATGTCATAACCAACTGAGATAAAACTCATTGTGATGTCAAAAACAACTGTGAAATCATAAAAAACACTGACATTATAAATATGTCATTATAGAATCATAATCAATTGTGATGAAAAAACATAACTATAAGTCTACTATTGTGATGTCATAATCAATAAGGAATTGTAAAAACCTTTGGGGTGTCATAAACCTACCACTGTGATATAATAATGAATTGTGATGTCATGAACAACTATTGTGGTATTATAAATATCATTGTGATCTTATAAAATACAAATGATGTCTCATATTCAATTGTGAAGTCATTGAAGAAATTGGTCACAATAAACTTACCATTGTGACATCATAATCAATTATGATATTATGAACTTCCATGCAATATAAGAATCAATCAATTATGAGACCAAAAATCTATTCTGTTATAAACCAATATTGTGATACCATGAACACTCTGATGTCATAAATTTTCATGTTACTAACCATTAGTATGTTATTTTCCACTTTGATGTCATAGTAATTATCATGTTTTACTCTGTTGTTACATTGTAAAATCTGTGATTTTATAAAATTACAAATGTTACAATCAATTGTGATGTCATCATACTAGTGATACTATACTAGTGATACTATAATTAATCAGTATTTGAAAAACTATCAGTGTTATATCATAAATCAACCACTGTGATGTAATAATCAACTGTCAATTCATAAAAGCCATTGTGACATCATGAATCCAATGTTCTGCCACCTTAGCCAATTAAGATGTCATAAGCCAACTTTGTGATACCATAATGAATAGTGAGTCATAAAACAATTATGATGTCATAGATCAGTATCATGATTGCATAAAATATTGTACTGCAATAATATACCTTTGTTATATCATAATCAATTGCGATGTCATAAAATATTTATAATGATATAAGCCAAAAATGCTGGTGTCATAAAACTACCATTGTGACGTGATCAATTGCAATGTCATTAACAACACTAGTGATATCATAATGAACCATTGTTTCTCATAAAACTACTATTGAGATGTCATAACCAATTTTGAAGTCATTGTAATAATTGGGACATCATAATTGTGATCCTATAAGCTAACCATTATGATGTTTTATTCAGTTTTGAATCCATAAAAATCATTGTGATGTCATAAACCTATAATTATGATGTTTTAATCAATTACTATATCATGAATCAGCATTATGAGGTCAAAAACCACAATATTGTTATAATCAATAATTCTGATAATATGAAAACCATTTTGATATCATATGCTAATGTTGTGCTGCAACAAATATGCAATTGTGATGTCATAAGCCAAACATTGTATAGTCATGATGAGATATGGAAGCCATGAAAATCATTCTGATGGCACAAAACTATCATTGTGAGGTAACAATCAATTGGCAGGTCATAAATGACCACTATGTGGACATGAATTGCCATTGTGATGTCATGAATAGTGAAGTCATGAACCAATTTTTTTTAGAATTTTATTTATTTGAAATTGAGAGTTACACATGGAAAGAGAAGCAGAGGGACAGAGATCTTCCATCTGCTGTTTCACTCCACAGATAGCCACAATGGCCAGAATTGTGCCAATCTAAAGCGAGGAGCCAGGAGTCTTCTGGGTCTCCCACATGAGTGTAGGGGGTCCAAGGATTTGGTCCATCTTCTACTGCTTTCCCAGGCCACAGTAGAGAGCTGGATCAGAAGTGGAGCAGCTGGGATTTGAACTGGTGCCTATATAGGAGACCATCACTTCAGCAGGAAGCTTCACCTGCTACACCACAGCACCAGCCCCATGAAGCAATATTTTGCTATCATAAGCCTCTATTGTGATATATAACAACCAATATGATGCTATAATCAACTGTGATATAATGAAAATTATTTTGAAGTTGTTAATATGACATGATCAACCATGTTAAAAATGACAGCAAATATTGTTATGTCATAATCAATTGTAATTTATTAAAATCCTTGTAATTTCCTAATCAAACTAGGATGTGATAATCAGTTATATCATGCACATACCAATGTAATGTCATATCAATTAATTCATGAAAAACATAATGTTATACTTACACCAATATGAATTCATAATCAGTTTGTGATGCCATAAACCACCATTGTGATATCATAAGCAGTTTAAACCATATAAGCCATTATGATGTTATATCAATCATGTCATAAACCACCATTATCATGTTGTAATCAATTGTGATATAATTCTATTGTGATGTCATAAACAAATATTGCAATGACATAACATATCATTGTGTTGTCATAAAGCTACCATTGTTATGTCATAATCAATTGTGCTGTCATAAAATGTCATGAAACTCCACTACTATATTATAAATAATCATTGTGATGTCATAACCCAACCATTTGATGCTGTGATCAATATTGAAGTCTTAAAAGACACTGTGAGGTTATGAGCCTATCATTGTGATGTTACAATCAATTCTGATGTCAATAAAACATTGTGATGTTATAAAGCAACCATGTGATGTTATAGTTGTGAACTCATACAAACCATTGTGACATCACAAATCTACCTTTTGGAACTCACAGTCAAATGTGATTTGGTTAATTGACATTGTGATATGACAATATATGAAAACCATTGTTTTACTATAAAACAATATGATGATGCAATATACCAACAATTGTTATGTCACAAACCAATCATTTTGATGTCATAGTCAACTGTCAAGTCATAAATACCCTTGTGACATCATAAACCTAGCATTGTGATGTCACAATCATGATTCCATACACCACCACTGTGATGACATATTCAATTGTGATGTTATGAAAACCACCATATACCAATATTGAGATTTATACTGTGATAATTATAAAATTGAAATTTCATAAAGCAGTTACTCTGTTGTTGTTAATTAAATTTTGAAGCCATAAAGCCATTGTGACATTACAAATGTACCTTTCTGATGTAATAATCAATTGTGATATCATAATACACCATTGTGATGTTATTAACTTCCATTGTGAAACCATAAGCTGTTAATATGGTGTTATATTAAATTATGATATCATAGAAGTCATTGTGAAATCAAAATCTTTTTTTTTCTGGAACATTGCTGTTGTTATGTTCCTTAAAATTTATGCTCATATGCAAATTCCCCAAAAATGTAACATCACACCCCTGGTAACTTTTCAAAAATTTAAGATATCACAATGGTAGTTTCTCACATTTCATTTGATTATTATATCAACAGGGTTTCTAGGTCATCACAATTGTTTATGAGAAAACAATGGTAGCATAGGGCATCACAAAGTTTAGAGATTCACAATAGATTTTGATTTCACATTTTTATAACATAATTGGTTATAACACCATAATAGTTTTATGGCATCACAGTGGAAGTTTATAACATCACAATGATAGTTTATGATGTCACAATTATTACATCACAATGGCATATTCATGATGTCACAATGGCATTTATGGCTTCAAAGTTCAATTAACAACATTTGCATATTTATGAAATCACAATTATATATGTATCATGGTATAAATCACAATATTGTCATGACAGTGGCTTTCATGACATCACAATTTAATATGACATCACAATGGTGGTCTATGGAATCATGGTTATGACATCACAATGCTAGGTTTATGATTTCAATGATATTTTTAACTTCATAGTTGATTATGACATCACAATGGTTGGTTAGTGACAAAACAATTGCCAGTTTATTGCATCATAATATTGATTTATAGCAAAACAGTGGTTTTTGTAATATTACAATTGATTATCATATCACAATGACAGTTTACCACATCATACTTGATTATAACTTTTAAAAAGTAGATTTCTGACTTCACAATGGTTTCTATGAGTACAGAACTGACTGGCATCACAATGGTAGCTTTATAACATCATAATGTTTTATTGACAATAGAATTGATTATAATGTCAGAATGATAGGCTGATAACATCACAGTGGCTTTTAAGACTTCAATATAAATAATTACATCACAATGGTAGTTTATCATATCCTAGTTGAATTTTTGGCATTTTATGACATCACAATTGATTATGACATAACAGTGGAACATTTATGACAACACAATGGTACGTTATGCCATTGCAATATTGGTTAACATGATCTCAGTCAATTACTATGTCATAAGCAAGTATTTGAAGACATGAACAATTGTGATTTCAGAAGCTACAATATTGATTTATAATCAATTCTGATATTGTCAAAACTATTTTGATGTCAGATACTGATGTTGTGCTGCAATAAATATGTAATAGTGATGTCATAGGTCATTGTATAGTCATGATGAAATATTGAAGCAATAAAAATCATTGTGATGTCATAAAACGACCATTGTGAGGTAATAATCACAACATATTGTAAATGACATAAAGCTATCATTGTTATGTCTTAACAAATTGTTTTCAGAAAAATTCTTGTAATTTCCTAATCAACCACACTGTTATATCATACACTTACAATTTGCTTTCCTAATCAGTTAACACATAAAACCATTGTGATGTCCTACATCTACCAATATGAAGCCATAATCAGTTTGTGATATCATAAGCAATTGTTATTCTGTATAAACCATTGTGATGTTGCATAAATTGTGATGTTATAAACCACCATTATCATGTTATATCCAGCTGTGATGTCATAAAATCTATTGTGAAATCAAAATCTATTGTGATGCTCTAAAATATTGTGATGCCCTAAGCTACTATTGTTGTGTCATAAACAATTGTGATGACATAAAACCCTGGTGATATAATAATCAATTGGAATGTGATAAACCACCATTGTGATGTCATATATTTTTAATAAGTTACCAGGGGAGTGATGTTACATTTTTTGGGCAATTTATAAATGAGTGCATTTTAAGGAACATAACAGTAATGTTCTAGAAAATTTGAGTGTGAATCACATTTAAAATAACATTCTATCTTGGGAAGTGGCAGATGATGGTTAGAAACTGGGTACTTGCAACCATGGAGGAGACCTGCATTGAATTCTAAGCTCTCAGTTTAGTCCTGGTCCACCTCTGACCAGTATGAGCAATTGATGAGAGAACCAGCAAATGGTGCTCTCTGTGTTCATATGTATTTGTCTCCCAAACTATAAATTTAAAAATAATATACCTGTTGACATATTAAAACAATAGACTTTACCCTAACAAGGTTATTTGGCTTAATATTATGTATGTTTAAAATACAATTGCATGAGTGATTATTCTAGAATCTTCATTGCATCAAGTACATTTAATCGCATCATTTATTACATCACATTTTAGAAGCAGCGGAAATGTGCAGAGACTAATTTAGTTCTCTGTGCTTCAAAAGAAGTATCTGCTAAGCCTGGTTTATGGAGGAGCATCCCCAAATATCCCTGAATCCAGCAGCAATGGAGAAAGGCACAAAGCACTGCATGGAAGAGCACCCACCTAAGACCCAGAAAGCAACACTCACTAAATGGGCTCTGACATCACCCTTGCCACCTCCACTAAGGTCTTCTACCACCCTGTGAAGAGTGTCATGGAGACCTGATTTGAGTTGTGATCACAGTTTTCTTTCATCATCTTGAGGCTTCACAATGGTGTTTCTGTCATCACAATTGATTATGACATTGCAATGTTAGCTTATGATATCACAATAGCTGCTTGTTCCATCCCAATAAATTATGACATCAAAGTGTCCTTACATCACACTGTTTTTAAAGATTTATTTATTTTATTTGAAAATCAGAGTTACACAGAGAGAGGAGAGGCAGAAAGAGAGAGAGAGTCTTCAATCCACTGGTTCACTCCCCAGATGGCTGCAACAGCTGGAGCTGTGCTGATCCAAAACCAGGAGCCAGGAGCCAGGAGCCAGGAGCTTCTTCTGGGTCTCCCACATGGGTACAGAGGCCCAAGGACTTGGGCCATCTTCTACTGTTTTCCCAGGCCATCACAGAGAGCTGGATCAGAAGAAGAGCAGCCAGGATGAGAACTGGTGTCCATATGGGATGCCAGCACTTCCAGCCAGGGCTTTAACATGCTGCACCATAGCCCCAGCCCCTTTTGTGTTTCTGTGTGTAGCACGTCCTTAAGCATCTTTTGTAAGGCTGGATAGATGGTGACAAATTCTCCAATTTATGTTTGTTATGGAAGGTCTTTATTTCACCTTCATTCTTAAATGAGAATTTTGCAAGGTAGAGTATTCTGGGTTGACAGGGTTTTTCTCGTAAGAATTGGAATATTTCTCACCATTCTCTCCTTTTCTGGTGAAAAGTCCACTTTGAGTCTAATTGCAGATCCTCTGAAGGTAATCTGACATTTCTCTCAATCACATTTTATAAGCTTTTTCTTTGTGTTTTATTGTAGAGAGTTGACTACCATGTGTCTTGGCGAAGATCTTTTCTGCTCATGTCTATTGGGAGTTCTATGTGCTTCCTGTATTTAGATGTCCCTTTCATTCTCCAAATTGGGAAAGTTTTATGGTATTATTTAACTAAGAAAGCTTTCTAATCCATTCTCTCTTACCATGGCTTCAAGAACTATTAAGACCTTTATGTTGGGTCATTTGATGATATCCTGTTGATCTCCAACAGTGTTTTTTAGTTTTCTGATTTCCTCTTCCTGTTTTTGGTCTGATTAAAGAATTTCCAGCGATTTGTCTTCTAGCTCAGATATTATTTCTTCTGACTCTCCTATACTGTTATAAGGACTATCCTCTGCATCTTTTATTTCATTTGTTGAATTCTTCAATTCTAGTATTTCATTTTGATTTTGCTTTAAAATCTCATTTTCATGTGAAAATTTTTCATTCATTTCACGTTTGGTTTGCTTTAGTTCCTGAATTTGCTTCTGATTCCTTCTGAGTAATCAGATGAATCATTATTTTAATTCAATTTCTAGCATTTCCTCAAATTCTTCATCTTCACATTCTAATACAGAAATGTCATAGCGTTCCTTTCAAGCTGCTATTGTCTTCTGTATTTCTTTCTCTTTCTTTCTTTCTTCCTTCCTTCCTTCCTTCCTTCCTTCCTTCCTTTCTTTCTTTCTTTGCATTTGTAGATATCTTTTCTCTCTGGTTAAAATTAACACTGACCACAAAAATACATCTACAAAACAGACTAAACTATAAAGAATAAGAAAATATTCAAAACTTCCTGTTTTGTATATATATAAGCAAGAAAACACTGGAAGGTGGCACATGAAACCATATGGTGTTTACATGAGGAAAGAGGCAAGGGGTAGAGAAAGAAGACTTAGTTCTCCTCCTTGTGTGAAATGTGTACTACCCAGGATACACTCTGTGTGACTATGAGTAAAGAGAAAGCAGTTCTGTGGAATAAAAGAAGGGACACACAACCCAAAATGTCAGCTGAAACATTGTCCTTTAAACTGTATGAATTAGATCACTGTAGCCACAGGAGATGGGGCCCTAAGAGCTGAGGACTCCCAATGTAGAAAACTGTTGGAATTCCTGAATGGAAGAGAAACAACAACCAATAAGAAAGTCACTCTATGAAGGGGAGGAGACCCGAGGAAGCCCACGGTAGAACTGGCATCTGTGCAGTATGCATATGGTACCTTCTCTGGGCTCAGGAGCACTCGCTTGCAAGAGGGAGGGAGGTTTCCCTGAGTGCAGCTCCTCACCTCCCTTTTATTCCAAGGGTTACAACAAGTCTCCCTCCTTTCCCATAAGTTGATTCTGCAAATATAGTCTCAGCTCATTTAAGTGAGAAAAAAATGGTAGAGAACCCAAAATGCCAAGCCTAGGAGATCACCAGGGAAATAATCGAATGCTTGAGGGCTGGCACTGTGGCTCACTAGGCTAGTCCTCCACATGCAGCACTGGCACCCCAGGTTCTAGTCCTGGTTGTGGCAACGGATTCTGTCCTGGTTGCTCCTCTTCCAGTCCAGCTCTCCGCTGTGGCCTGTGAGTGCAGTGGAGGATGGCCCAAGTGCTTGGGCCCTGCACCCACATGGGAGACCAGGAGGAAACACCTGGCTCCTGGCTTCAGATCAGCACAGCGTGCCAGCCACAATGCACCAGCCCTAATGGCCACTTGGGGGGTGAACCAACAGAGAAAAGGAGACCTTTCTCTCTCTCTCTCTCTCTCTCTCTCTCTCTCTCTCTCTCTCTCTCTCTCTCAGTGTCTAACTGCCTGTCAAAAATTTTTTTAAAAATCAAATGCTTGAAATGGCTGCTGGCCAGCATGTACAGATGTCCTGGTGTCCAGGAGCATGTGCATCTCCAGGTACTTTGCAAACATCATGTAAAAACTCTTGGTCCAGAAAGAGGGCCTTTAGAGAGCACTCTCTTGAGACATCAGTGGGAATAGCTGTCCACCAGTGTGGGCATCCCCAGCCTTGCTGTTCAGGAGGAAAGGAAGAATATGACAGTGAACTCCATTTTGTCAAAAAACTTCACATCCTGATTTCTATTTAGGAGGAAGAAAACTGCAAGCTGTGGGAGAATGGAAAAGTGAAAGTTCATTGGGCAGTACATCCTCCCATAGCAGTCCAGAGAGTCAGGCAGCACTACATCTGAGCAAAGCCAGAAAGGGTTGAAGGGCCTGGTTGGGGTCCCTGACACTTCTGGCACCTGCATTCCTGAGCTGTGCCGCCTCATTCTGACAGAAGAGTAGTAAATGGGTTATTATCTCCAGGGAAGATTCACAACAAAGAGGAGATGGCAGGCAGATGTTTCTGAGAATGTTACTGATAGGCAGAGGGGCACAATGACAGTTTAGAGAGAAGATGTGCCCACCAACCTGGGCCAGACCTGGGTCCTGGTGCTGCAGGAGCTAGAGCTGAGGCTGGAAATGTGACCTTTGTCAGAAAGTAAATTCAGTCTTCCACATCTTCCCAGTCACAAAAGAAAATGGAACCCTAGGCTAGGCTGAATTCCCTGGAAACACAGCTCAAGCTGGATAAAATTGGATTTAGCAAAATAAGCAGATGAGAAATGTGAGCCAGTGCTCCTACTGAGTTCAACATGGGAACAGGAGGACTTAAGCATAGGAAAGCTGCCTGGAGACCCTGTCATAGGCACTGCATCCCATGCTTTCCCTTCCCCATGGGGCTCCCTTAGTGGATGTTTTCGTGCTGCCCAGGGGATGTCACACTGATGTTTTTCTGTTCTTTCACACAGCACATCTTCTAACTGACCAGAAACTTTAATCAAATGGTACATTTAAAATGGGAAAATCAGCTGTGGCTCCCATCAGGGAAGGGGACAGGGATCAAAACTCACTGGCTTTAGGAACACACAAACCAGTGATAATCCAAGCTCTGCAAATGACTGCACCTCACTGACTTCCTTCTCTTCCTCTACAGCCTGGGAATTAAATTACCTGCTTCACAGGGTGAGATTGTCCAGGCCGACAACATCTGTCATATAGTAAGACTCAATGAATGACAGAACTGATTCTCAGGAGGAAAGGCCCACATGATATCCACTAAAGCAGTCTTGAGAACACATCCATCCCCACCAGGGCTTTCCCAATCATGAGGATAACTATTATTCAGGTCTGACACTAAGAAAGACACCACCAGGAAAAAACATCTTCATAGTCCAGGCCAGCCTTTCAGATACATTAATTTTTCCCCAAGAAAATTTAAATTTTTCAAAGCTGTGCCAGGTGTTTGAAAAAAAGCACTGTCCTCACTGGAAGAGATAAAGGATGCAAACCATCATTGAATCTCAAAATGCCATATTTACTCCAAAACATTATATTTTAAGTATTCTATTAGTTACTACAGATCGGGGAAAACATATGGTATATGTCTTTGACTGGCTTATTTCACTAAGTATAATGGTTTCCAGTTGCATCCATTTTGTTGCAAAGGACAAGATTCCATTTTCCTTTGCTGAGTACAATTCCACAGTGTACATATACAATAATTTCTTTATGCAGTCATCAGTTAATGGACATTGGGTTCATCCTATATCTTAGCTATTGTGCATTGAGCTGTAATGAACATGTGCCTACAGATAACACTTTCATATTTTAATTTCATTTTTTGAGTAAATTCCCAGGAGTGTGATTCCTGGGTCATTTTAGGCCTATATTCAGGTTTCTGAGGTATCTCAATACTGTCTTACATAGTGGCTGCACACATTTAAATTCCCACCAATAGTGGGTTAATATACCTTTTTCACCACATCCTCTTCAGCATTTATTAGTTGATTTCTGTATGAGAGAAATTCTAATGGGTGAGGGGAAACCTCATTGTGGTTTCAATTTGCATCTCCCTGATAGCTAATCATCCTGAGCATTTGTTCATGTGTATGTTGGCCATTTGAATTTCCTGTCTTGAAAAATGCCTGTCTATGTCCTTTTCCCATTTCTTTTTTTTTTTTTTTTTGAACAGCAGTTAGACAGTGAGAGAGAGAGAGACACAGAGAAAGGCCTTCCTTTTTCATTGGTTCACCCCTCAAATGGCTGCTACGGCCAGCATTCTGTGCTGATCCGAAGCCAGGAGCCAGGTGTTTCCTCCTGGTCTCCCATGTGGGTGCAGGGCCCAAGGATTTGGGCCATCCTCCACTGCACTCCTGGGCCACAGCAGAGGGCTGGACTGGAAGAGGAGCAACCAGGACAGAATCCGGTGCCCCGACCGGGACTAGAACCCGGTGTGCCGGTGCCGCAAGCGTAGCATTAGCCTAGTGAGCCGTGGCGCCTGCTTGCCCATTTCTTAACTGGACTGTTAGTTCTGTTGTTGTTGAGTTTTTTGAACTCTTTATATATTGTGGATATTAATCTTTTATCAGTTGCATAGATTGTGAACAAATTCTCCCATTCTGTCAATTGCCTCTTTACTTTGCTGAGTTTTTCTTCTATAGTCAGAAATTTCTGCACTTGTCAATATTGGCATTGATTTCTTGTGTTTTTGGGTCTTTTCCTAAAAGTAATTGCCTAGTCCCAGATCTTGCAGTGTTTTACCAATGTTATTTAATAATTAAATGATATCTAGACAAAGACTTATGTATTTCATAAATTTTGAGTGGATTTCAGTGTAAGGGGTAAGGTAGGGGTCTTGTTTCATATTTCTGTATGTGTAGATCCAGTTTTCCCAGCTCCATTAGTTGAAGAGAATGTTCTTGTTCCAGGGATTGTTGTTAGCTACTTTGACAAAGATACATTGGGTGTAAATGTGTGCATCCCAACATTTTGGGAACTATAAAATCTGGAGAGAAACACTTAATGGAAATGAATCCATTCAACAGATCATCAAAATCCCAAAGTGGCCTTCTCTTATGAGTTTTCTTATTGCCTTTTAGTCAGGTTATAACTTTAATGAATCTGACAGAAAAATAACTATAATGGCCAGGCTTTGTAAGGAAGCTGGGCTGAAATTGCAGTAGCTGAGACTCAAACTTGAACTTTGATATGGAATGTAGGCCACTCATTGTCATATTAAACTTCTTCACCACAATGCTCGCTTCAGTGTTTTATTTTATGTCCTCATTCAGTGTTACTCACCAGGCTTTCCTTGCTCCAAACTCTGCCTGGCCTAGAGCACAAAGCACGTTAGTGTACCAGCTAAACCTACAGAAAAATGGGGCATGTTTCTCTTTCCCCAAACCAGGGCATCCAGCAACTGGCTGAGAGAGGGTTGGCCCCATACTAGACAGAAATAGCAGCTGCAGGATATCTTGTGTGCATACCAGCAACTGGCTTGGACATGGTTCCATTTTGTTAGCAGTAGCAGTGGCAATAGTTTGGATGACCATACCTGTCAATTCCCAGGCACAAAGCATCATTGTGAAACAAGTAGGGGCTGCACATGGTTGCTATTATGTACCTATGTGAGCAAGGGATTTTACCAGAGGGAAAAATATGTATTCCCCACTGACTTTGACTCTGGCTGGGAGGACTGACAGGAGGCTGGGCATCCATGTAGGACTGTGAGATACCACCAACCTCTAAACATATCGAAGTCTCTGGGGCTCAAACTGCCTAGGTGGAACACCCATATTGTAGTTGGCTCTGAGAATGTCTCTGCCTCTGTGGACAGCACAGGCTAGCAGGTGGAGAAGATCCTTTGCACCCTGTAACTGAAGGAGCCTTATTTGCTGAGACTGTGGGAATTATGTGACTGCAAGAGACAACACAGGGTATAGCTGGATTTCTGGGCAATCACTGTGAGAGAATCCATGCATGTAGAGCTCCCCGAATGCCTGGGACAGGTCATTGCAATGGAATCTGTACTCACACTGAGGACTACACAGGTCTTTTGTGTGGCTCATATGGCAATGAGGATGAATATTGTAACCACTATAGGCAAACACCCAGGCAATGATAACCTTGGAGCACTGACTAGAGCTCCCTGGCCACCCTCATCACACACATCTGGGTATTCACTGATAGAGTGGACATTCTACAAAGGTACAGAAGCATATTTAAAGAATAAATTATATCAGAGGGAAAAAAATCAACAATATTTCAACAAATACCTATAATAAATGAAGAAATTCAAACAAGGAAAATGAAGAAAAAAGGTCCCCCAATGGAAGGCAACAACACTTCAGATTAGAATGTGAAAAGATGGATGAAATGCCAGAAACATAACTCAAAAGATTAATCATAGGATTACTCAAAAGCATTGAGAAGAGTTAAATAAATCCATACATGGCATTAATGAAAAAATTTCCCATGAATTTGATATTTTTAAGAGAAATCAAAATGAAATATTGGGAAGAAATAATTCAATATGTCAAATAAAAGTACAATGGAAAGTCTTAATAACAGAATTGGCGTGGCAGAAGAAACAACATCTTAACTAGAAGACAAAATATTCTGACAATTTTTCAGTCAGAACCAAAAAAGAAGAAATTAGTAAAATTAAAAGGAGTGTTGGAGATTTATGGGAAATTCTCAAATAACCCAAAAATGTGTTTTAAAAGTTTGCAAGTGGGTGGAAATAGAGAATGGATTAGAAGACTTAACCAGTGAAATAATGACAGAAAGCATCCCTAATTTCGGGAAAGAAACAGACATCCAAATATAAGAAGCATATAGAACTCCTTTTAAACATTACCAGAATGTATTTTCACCTTGACACATTGTAGTGAAACATTCAACAATAAAACATAATGAAAGGTTTCTAAAATGTGCACTAGAGAAACACCAGAATACCCTCAGATAATCTCCAATTAGACTCACAGCTGGTTCCTCATCAGAAACTATACAATCTAGGAAAGAATGGAGAGAAAGAATCTGTCTAAAAGAAAAAAGAAATCCATCTGTTTCTGTACCAGTAGCATGCTGTTTTGATTACAACTGCCCTGTAGTATGTCCTGAAATCTGGTATTGTGATGCCTCCGGCTTTGTTTTTGTTGTACAAGATTGCTTTAGCTATTCGAGGTCTCTTGTGCCTCCATATAAATTTCAGCACCATTTTTTCCAGATCTGAGAAGAAGGTCTTCCGTATCTTGATTGGTATTGCATTGAATCTGTAAATTGCTTTTGGGAGAATGGACATTTTGATGATATTCATTCTTCCAATCCATGAGCATGGAAGATTTTTCCATTTCTTGGTATCCTCTTCTATTTCTTTCTTTAAGGTTTTGTAATTTTCATCGTAGAGATCTTTAACGTCTTTGGTTAAGTTTATTCCAAGGTATTTGATTGTTTTTGTAGCTATTGTGAATGGGATTGATCTTAGAAGTTCTTCCTCAGCCATGGCATTGTTTGTGTATACAAAGGCTGTTGATTTTTGTGCATTGATTTTATACCCTGCTACTTTGCCAAACTCTTTTATGAGTTCCAATAGTCTCTTAGTAGAGTTCTTTGGGTCCCCTAAATACAGAATCATGTCATCTGCAAAGAGGGATAGTTTGAGTTCTTCCTTCCCAATTTGTATCCCTTTAATTTCTTTTTCTTGCCTAATAGCTCTGGCTAGAACCTCCAGAACTATATTGAACAGCAGTGGTGAGAAACAGATGGATAGACCAATGGAACAGAATTGAAACACCAGAAATCAACCCAAACATCTACAGCCAACTTATATTTGATCAAGGATCTAAAACCAATTCCTGGAGCAAGGACAGTCTATTCAATAAATGGTGCTGGGAAAACTGGATTTCCACGTGCAGAAGCATGAAGCAAGACCCCTACCTTACACCTTACACAAAAATCCACTCAACATGGATTAAAGACCTAAATCTACGACCTGACACCATCAAGTTACTAGAGAACATTGGAGAAACCCTTCAAGATATTGGCACAGGCAAAGAATTTCTGGAAAAGACCCGGGAGGCACAGGCCAAAATCAACTATTGGGATTGCATCAAATTGAGAAGTTTCTGTACTACAAAAGAAACAGTCAGGAGAGTGAAGAGACAACCGACAGAATGGGAAAAAATATTTGCAAACTATGCAACAGATAAAGGGTTAATAACCAGAATCTACAAAGAGATCAAAAAACTCCACAAAAACAAAACCAACAACCCACTTAAGAGATGGGCCAAGGACCTCAATAGA
The DNA here is from genome assembly GCF_964237555.1 of Oryctolagus cuniculus. Taxonomy (NCBI): domain Eukaryota; kingdom Metazoa; phylum Chordata; class Mammalia; order Lagomorpha; family Leporidae; genus Oryctolagus; species Oryctolagus cuniculus. Next base: position 131,122,139 of record NC_091432.1, read on the forward strand.
CATTTTTCAAAAGAGGAAATCCAAATGGCCAACAGGCACATGAAAAAATGTTCAAGGTCATTAGCAATCAGGGAAATGCAAATCAAAACCACAATGAGGTTTCACCTCACCCCGGTTAGAATGGCTCACATTCAGAAATCTACCAACAACAGATGCTGGAGAGGATGTGGGGAAAAAGGGACACTAACCCACTGTTGGTGGGAATGCAAACTGGTCAAGCCACTATGGAAGTCAGTCTGGAGATTCCTCAGAAACCTGAAGATAACCCTACCGTTCAACCCAGCCATCCTATTCCTTGGAATTTACCCAAAGTAAATGAAATTGGCAAACAAACAAGCTGTCTGCACATTAATGTTTATTGCAGCTCAATTCACAATAGCTAAGACCTGGAACCAACCTAAATGCCCATCAACAGTAGACTGGATAAAGAAATTATGCGATATGTACTCTTTAGAATACTATACCGCAGTAAGAAACAACGAAATCCAGTCATTTGCAACAAAATGGAGGAATCTGGAACACATCATGCTGAGTGAAATAAGCCAGTCCCAAAGGGACAAATACCATATGTTCTCCCTGATCGGTGACGACTGACTGAACACCAAGAGGGAAACCTGTTGGAGTGAGGTGGACACTATGGGAAATGGTGACTTGATCAGCATAGCCCTGACTGTTAATGAACAACTCAATACATTATCCCTCTTAGTAGTTTTTTTATCTGTTCTACTTAATATGACTGGTTTAGTTCTGTAATTGATGCACAGTTATTATTAAGTGTTGAAAATTAACTGAAATGTGATCCCTGTTGAACATGGGCGTGGGAATGGGAGAGGGAAGAGAGGTATAATTTGGGACATGCTCAGGCTGACTTGCCCCAAGTGATGGAGTTGGAAGCATACCAGGGGATTCCAATGCAATCCCATTAAGGTGGCATGTACCAATGCCATCTCACTATTCCAGGTGATCAATTTCAGTTCACAGTTGGTCATGGTGGAGGGACTGGGAGTCAAAGGGAGCACATAAACAAGTCTAGTATCTGCTAACGCTAACCGTTGGAGTAAATAAAGGGGAGAGTGATCCAACATGGGAAGTGAGATACTCAGCAGACTCCTAGAATGGCAGATGTCCTAAATAGCACTCTGGCCTCAGAATCAGCCCTAAAGGCATTCGGATCTGGCTGAAAAGCCCATGAGAGTATTTCAGGCATGGAAAGCCAAGACACTCTGGCAAAAGATCTCTGTGAGTGAGATCCCAGTGGAAAGAACAGGTCTTCAAAGAAGGAGGTACCTTTCTCTGAAGGGAGGAGAGAACCTCCACTTTGACTATGACCTTGTCTAAACAAGATAAGAGTCGGAGAACTCAGAGGGCTTCCATAGCCTTGGAAACTCATGACTGGAGCATAGGGAGATTACTGATGCCATAGACAGGAGTGTCAATTGGTAAAGTCAACAACAGGAGTCACTGTGCACTTACTCCTCATGTAGGATCTCTGTCCTTAATGTGCTGTACATTGAGATTTAATGCTATAACGAGTACTCAAACAATATATTTCACTTTGTGTTTCTATGGGGGTGCAAACTGTTGAAATCCTTACTTAATGCATACTAAACTGTTCCTCTGTAAAAAAAAAAAAGAAAGAAATTATCAATTCCCAACTTGACTCTCACTGGGATTAAACATGACAATAGGTCTGCTCTGATTTCATCATCATTTAAAAAAAATCATCTATTATTTTTCACTTTATGTTTCTGTGTGGGAGCAAACTTTTGAAATCCTTACTAAATGTATACTAAGCTGATCTTCTGTATATTAAGATAATCGAAAATGAATCTTGATGTGAATGGAAGGGGAGAGGGAGTGGGAAAGGGGAGGGTTGTGGGTGGGAGGGACGGTATGGGGGGGAAGCCATTGTAATCCATAAGTCGTACTTTGGAAATTTATATTCATTAAATAAATGTTTAAAAAAAAAGAAAAAAGAAATCTCTCAACACAGAATACTGTAAACTGTAAAGCTCTCATTCATTGATGAACGTGAGAAAAAGACTTCTTTTAGCAAAAAAAAAAAAAAAGAAGAAGAAGAAGAATTTTTCACCAGTCATCCAGCCTTACAAAAGATGCTTAAGGGTATGCTACACACAGAAGCACAGAAAGAAAGATGATAATTGTTTCAGAATAATGTGAAAGCAGAAAATATCCCAGCAGAAATAGAAAGGAAATCCATAGTAAATCATAGGAATATTCAGGGAAAATAACAGCCCAACTCATTCTTTATCAATTGTATCCTTGAATGTAAATGCCCTAAATCTTCCAATTAAAAGATACAGACTGGCTGAATGGATTAAAAAATACAGGACTAATCCATTTTCTGTCTAAAAGAAATAACACCTTACCAACAAAAATACACATAGATTTAAAATGTAGGAAGGAAAAATATATTCCTTGCTCATGGAAAGCAGAAATGATCAGGTGTAACCATCCGAATATTAGGGAATGTAGACTTTAACATAAAAAAACTTTTAAAAGAGTCAACAGGAAGATGTGACTATAGTAAATCTATGTGCACCTAATGTCATAGTGCCTTGCTATTTAAAAGTAATGTTAATGGATCTAAAGTGAGGCATACACTCCAATACAATCCTAATGGCAGACTTCAACATTTCACTTTCATCAGTGGATAGATCAACTAGATGGGAAATCAAAAAAGAAACAATAGAGCTAACGGACATTATGGACTAAATGGACCTAACTGATATTTACAGAACCTTTTATCCCATAGTTGCAGAATATGCATTCTTTCATCAGGGCTTGTAACTTTCTTCAAAATAAACTGCAGACTAGATTATAAATCAAACCTCAGAAATTTGAAGAAATTGAAATCATACCATTCATCTTTTCTGGCCAAAATGTAATGAAGCTGGAAATTAACAACTCAAGAAACTCTAGAACATATACAAATGCATGGAGTTTGAAAAACATTCTCCTGAACAAACAAATGGGTCATAGAAGAAATAAAAAGAGAAATCAAAAATTGTTACATGAGTCACCTAGAATATTCACATCAGAGTGTGGCTTTGGAGAACCCTGGACTCTGCAGGGGGAGTTAAATGAGAGGAATGTTCCTTAACTGTACAATATTTTTTTAAAACTTTTATTTAATGAATATAAATTTCCAAGTACAGCTTATGGATTACAATGGCTTCCCCCCCAATACCATCCCTCCCACCTGCAACCCTCCCCTTTCCCACTCCCTCTCCCCTTCCATTCACATCAAGATTCATTTTCGATTCTCTTAATATACAGAAGATCAGCTTAGTATACATTAAGTAAAGATTTCAACAGTTTGCTCCCACACAGAAACATAAAGTGAAAAATAATAGATGATTTTTTATTTTATTTTATTTTATTTTTAACTTTTATTTAATGAATATAAATTTCCAAAGTACGACTTACGGATTACAATGGCTTCCCCCCCATACCGTCCCTCCCACCCACAACCCATCCCTTTCCCACTCCCTCTCCCCTTCCATTCACATCAAGATTCATTTTCAATTATCTTAATATACAGAAGATCAGCTTAGTATACATTTAGTAAGGATTTCAAAAGTTTGCTCCCACACAGAAACATAAAGTGAAAAATAATAGATGATTTTTTTAAATGATGATGAAATCAGATCAGAACTATTGTCATGTTTAATCCCAGTGAGAGTCAAGTTGGGAATTGATAATTTCTTTTTTTTTTTTTTTTACAGAAGATCAGTTTAGTATGCATTAAGTAAGGATTTCAACAGTTTGCACCCCCATAGAAACACAAAGTGAAATATGTTGTTTGAGTACTCGTTATAGCATTAAATCTCAATGCACAGCACATTAAGGACAGAGATCCTACATGAGGAGTAAGTGCACAGTGACTCCTGTTGTTGACTTTACCAATTGACACTCCTGTCTATGGCATCAGTAATCTCCCTATGCTCCAGTCATGAGTTTCCAAGGCTATGGAAGCCCTCTGAGTTCTCCGACTTTATCTTGTTTAGACAAGGTCATAGTCAAAGTGGAGGTTCTCTCCTCCCTTCAGAGAAAGGTACCTCCTTTGAAGACCTGTTCTTTCCACTGGGATCTCACTCACAGAGATCTTTTGCCAGAGTGTCTTGGCTTTCCATGCCTAAAATACTCTCATGGGCTTTTCAGCCAGATCCGAATGCCTTTAGGGCTGATTCTGAGGCCAGAGTGCTATTTAGGACATCTGCCATTCTAGGAGTCTGCTGAGTATCTCACTTCCCATGTTGGATCACTCTCCCCTTTATTTATTCTATCGGTTAGTGTTAGCAGATACTAGACTTGTTTATGTGCTCCCTTTGACTCTTAGTCCTTTCATTATGATCAATTGTGAACTGAAATTGATCACTTGGAATAGTGAGATGGCATTGGTACATGCCACATTGATGGGATTGAATTGGAATCCCCTGGTATGTTTCTAACGCTACCATTTGGGGCAAGTCAGCTTGAGCATGTCCCCAATTATACATCTCTTCCTCCTCTTATTCTTACTCTTATGTTTAACAGGGATCACATTTCAGTTAATTTTCAACACTTAAGAATAACTGTGTATTAATTACAGAATTAAACCAGTCATATTAAGTAGAACGGACAAAAAAACTACTAAGAGGGATAATGTATTAAGTTGTTCATTAACAGTCAGGGCTATGCTGATCAAGTCACCGTTTCCCATAGTGTCCATTTCACTTCAACAGGTTCCCTTTTTGGTGTTCAGTCAGTCGTCACCGATCAGGGAGAACATATGGTATTTGTCCCTTTGGGACTGGCTTATTTCACTCAGCATGATGTGTTCCAGATTCCTCCATTTTGTTGCAAATGACTGGATTTCGTTGTTTCTTACTGCGGTATAGTATTCTAAAGAGTACATATCGCATAATTTCTTTATCCAGTCTACCGTTGATGGGCATTTAGGTTGGTTCCAGGTCTTAGCTATTGTGAATTGAGCTGCAATAAACATTAATGTGCAGACAGCTTGTTTGTTTGCCAATTTCATTTCCTTTGGGTAAATTCCAAGGAGTGGGATGGCTGGGTTGAACGGTAGGGTTATCTTCAGGTTTCTGAGGAATCTCCAGACTGACTTCCATAGTGGCTTGACCAGTTTGCATTCCCACCAACAGTGGGTTAGTGTCCCTTTTTCCCCACATCCTCTCCAGCATCTATTGTTGGTAGATTTCTGCATGTGAGCCATTCTAACCGGGGTGAGGTGAAACCGCATTGTGGTTTTGATTTGCATTTCCCTGATTGCTAGTGACCTTGAACATTTTTTCATGTGCCTGTTGGCCATTTGGATTTCCTCTTTTGAAAAATGTCTATTGAGGTCCTTGGCCCATCTCTTAAGTGGGTTGTTGGTTTTGTTTTTGTGGAGTTTCTTGATCTCTTTGTAGATTCTGGTTATTAACCCTTTATCAGTTGCATAGATAGCAAATATGTTTTCCCATGCTGTCAGTTGTCTCTTCACTCTCCTGACTTTTTCTTTTGTAGTACAGAAACTTCTCAATTTGATGCAATCTCAATAGTTGATTTTGGCTTTGACTGCCTGTGCCTCCCGGGTCTTTTCCAGAAATTCTTTGCCTGTGCCAATATCTTGAAGGGTTTCTCCAATGTTCTCTAGTAACTTGATGGTGTCAGGTCGTAGATTTAGGTCTTTAATCCATGTTGAGTGGATTTTTGTGTAAGGTGTAAGGTAGGGGTCTTGCTTCATGCTTCTGCACGTGGAAATCCAGTTTTCCCAGCACCATTTATTGAATAGACTGTCCTTGCTCCAGAAATTAGTTTTAGATCCTTGATCAAATATAAGTTGGCTGTAGATGTTTGGGTTGATTTCTGGTGTTTCAATTCTGTTCCATTGGTCTATCCATCTGTTTCTGTACCAGTACCTTGCTGTTTTGATTACAACTGCCCTGTAGTATGTCCTGAAATCTGGTATTGTGATGCCTCTGGCTTTGTTTTTGTTGTACAAGATTGCTTTAGCTATTCGAGGTCTCTTATGCCTCCATATAAATTTCAGCATCATTTTTTCCAGATCTGAGAAGAAGGTCTTCGGTATCTTGATTGGTATTGCATTGAATCTATAAATTGCTTTTGGGAGAATGGACATTTTGATGATGTTGATTCTTCCAATCCATGAGCATGGAAGATTTTTTCATTTCTAGGTATCCTCTTCTATTTCTTTCTTTAAGGTTTTGTAATTCTCATTGTAGATATCTTTAACATCCTTGGTTAAATTTATTCCATGGTATTTGATTGTTTTTGTAGCTATTGTGAATGGGATTGATCTTAGAAGTTCTTCCTCAGCCATGGCATTGTCTGTGTATACAAAGGCTGTTGATTTTTGTGCATTGATTTTATACCCTGCTACTTTGCCAAACTCTTTTATGAGTTCCAATAGTCTCTTAGTAGAGTTCTTTGGGCCCCCTAAATACAGAATCATGTCATCTGCAAAGAGGGATAGTTTGAGTTCTTCCTTCCCAATTTGTATCCCTTTAATTTCTTTTTCTTGCCTAATAGCTCTGACTAGAACCTCCAGAACTATATTGAACAGCACTGGTGAGAGTGGGCATCCCTGTCTGGTACCAGATCTCAGTGGAAATGCTTCCAGCTTTTCCCCATTCAATAGGATGTTGGCTGTGGGTTTTTCATAGATTGCTTTGATTGTATTGAGGAATGTTCCTTCCAAACCCAGTTTGCTTAGAGTTTTCATCATGAACGGGTGTTGTATTTTATCAAATGCTTTCTCGGCGTCTACTGAGATAATCATATGGTTTTTCTTTTGCAGTCTGTTAATGTGGTGTATCACATTGATTGTTTTGTGCACATTAAAACATCCCTGCATGCCAGGGATAAATCCCACTTGGTCTGGGTGGATGATCTTTCTGATGTGTTTTTGCATTCTATTGGCGAGAATTTTATTGAGGATTTTTGCATCTATGTTCATCAGGGATATTGGTCTGTAATTCTCTTTCAGTGCTGCATCTTTTTCCGGCTTAGGAATTAAGGTGATGCTGGCTTCATAGAAAGAATTTGGGAGGATTCCCTCTTCTTCGATTGTTCTGAATAGTTTGAGAAGAATTGGAGTTAGTTCTTCTTTAAATGTCTGGTAGAATTCAGCAGTGAATCCATCTGGTCCTGGGCTTTTCTTTGTTGGGAGGGCCTTTATTACTGTTTCAATTTCTGTCTCAGTTATGGGTCTGTTTAGGTTTTCGATGTCTTCCTGGTTCAATTTAGGTAGGTTGCATGTGTCCAGGAATCTATCCATTTCCGATAGGTTTCCCTGTTTGCTGGCATACAATTCCTTGTAGTAATTTCTGATGATTCTTTTTATTTCTGTGGTGTCTGTTGTTAGATTTCCTTCTTCATATCTGATTTTATGGATTTGGGTCTCTTCTTTTTTTAGTTAGTTGGGCCAATGGGGTGTCAATTTTGTTTATTTTTTCAAAAAACCAGCTCCTCGTTTGGCTGATTTTTTGTAATGTTTTTCTTGATTCAATCCTGTTGATTTCTTCTCCGATTTTAATTATTTCTCTTCTCCTACTAGATTTGGGTCTGGTTTGCTGTAGGTTTTCTAGATCGTTGAGGTGAATTGAAAACTCATCTATTTGGTGCCTTTCCAATTTCTTGATGTAGGCACCTATTGATATAATCTTTTCTCTTAACACTGCTTTTGCTGCGTCCCATAAGTTTTGGTATGTTGTGCTGTTATCCTCACTTACTTCCAGAAAATTTTTGATTTCTCGTTTAATTTCTTCTATGACCCATTGTTCATTCAGGAGCATGTTGTTCAATCTCCATGTGTTTGCGTTTGCTCTAGGGATTCCTGAGTTGCTAATTTCCAACTTCATTCCTTTATGGTCTGAGAAGCTGCATGGTATGATTCTAATTCTTTTGAATTTACTGAGACTTGCTTTATGGCCTAGTACATGGTCAATCCTAGAGAAGGTTCCATGTGCTGCTGAGAAGAATGTAAAATCTTTAGCTGTAGGATGAAAAGTTCTGTATATATCTGTTAGATCCATTTGGGCAATAGTGTCGTTTAAATCTACTGTCTCCTTGTTTATCTTCTATCCTATTGATCTGTCTATTTCTGAGAGTGGAGTATTGAAGTCCCCCAGTACTATTGTATTGGGGTCTAAGTCTCCCTTTAAGTCCGTTAATAAATCTTTTAGATAAACTGGTGCCCTGTAGTTAGGTGCATATACATTGATAATTGTTATATCTTCTTGTATTGATCCCTTAATCATGATACAGTGCCCCTCTTTGTCTCTCTTAACAGTTTTTGTGGTAAAGTTTATGTTGTCCGAAATTAAGATGGCTACGCCTGCTCTTTTTTCATTTCTGTTGGCATGGTATATCTTTTTCCAGCCTTTCACTTTCTGTCTGTATGGATCTTTGTTGGAAAGATGTGTTTCTTGTAAGCAGCAGATAGATGGGTTTTGTTCCTTAACCCAATCAGCCAATCGGTGTCTTTTAACTGGACAGCTCAGGCCATTAGCGTTCAATGTGACTAATGATAAGTGGTAACTTTGCCCTGCCATTTGCCAAAGATAAGTTCTAATATATGCTTTGAATTCCCTGTGATCTTTTGCTGTGAGGTTTCCTTCCTTTATCTTCTTTCATATTGATGACCATGTTTCTGTGTTTCTGTGTGTAATACATCTTTAAGCATCTGTTGCAGGGCTGGACGAGTGGCGACAAATTCTTTCAACTTCTGTTTGCTATGAAAAGTCTTTATTTCACCTTCATTCACAAATGAGAGCTTGGCAGGATATAATATTCTGGGCTGGAAGTTTTTCTCTCTTAGTACCTGGGTTATATCTTGCCATTCCCTTCTAGCTTGTAGAGTTTCTGATGAGAAGTCAGCTGTGAGTCTGATTGGAGATCCTCTGAGAGTAATCTGACGTTTCTCTCTTGCACATTTTAGGATCTTTTCTTTATGTTTCACTGTGGTGAGTTTAATTACAACGTGTCGTGGTGAGGATCTCTTTTGGTCGTGTTTATTAGGGATTCTGTGAGCTTCCTGTACTAGGATTTCTCTGTCCTTCTCCAAACCTGGGAAATTTTCTGCTAATATCTCACTAAAAAGGCCCTCTAATCCTTTCTCCCTCTCCATGCCTTCAGGAACTCCTAGAACCTGAATGTTGGTTTTTTTAATAGTATCCTGAAGATTCCTGAATATGTTTTATATTTCTAATTTCCTCTTCTTTTCTTTGGTCTGACTGTATCCTTTCCTGTTCTCTGTCTTCTAAGTCCGATATTCTCTCTTCTGCTTCACCCATTCTGTTTGTAAGGCTCTCTATTGTGTTTTTCATTTGATCTATTGAATTCTTCACTTCAGTCACTATCCCAGTTTCCTGTTGTACTAGTTGTTTCGTTTCATTTTGATTCCTTCTTAATATTTCATTTTCACGAGAGAGATTTTCTATCTTGTCCATTAAGGATTTCTGTAGTTCAAGAATTTGTTTTTGAGAACTTCTTAATGTTCTTATCAATTTTTTGAGATCTGCTTCTTGCATTTCTTCTATGTCATCATCTTCATAATCTTGAATTGGGGTGTCTTTTTCATTTGAGGGCGTCATGGTGACTTCCTTGTTTTTATTACCTCAGTTTTTGCGTTTGTTATTTGGCATATTGGAGATATTTGGTTTCTTCACTGTGGTTCTTTTTCTTGTTATACTATGACTCTAGATTAAGTGGACTATCTGTTTTTGATGGAGCCTTAGGGCTTGAGATGGGTGTGGCCTGAGAGCTCTGTTTGGTGTGCCAAAGGTGACACTCCCAGGTTAGGCGTGGTAAATCTCTCTCTCTCTCTTCCTTTTTTTTTTTTTTTTGATTCAAAAGGGAAGTAATTCCGCACAGCTGAACGAAGTTGGGGGCAGTTAGCAGGCAAATGATATACCCACAGGAGCCAGATTTCGGAAGCTCTTTCCCAAGGACCACACAGGGAATCTGTTCTGCCCTCAGAGTGGGCTCAAATTCTCCTTCAGTCTCCCACTGGGTTGCCAAAGTTACGGAATTGTAGCGTCTCTGGAGAGTGCTCACGTGCATTGCGTGAGTTCTCTCCCCCACCGTCTCTTTTTTCACAGTCTCAGTTCAGTAGCACCACAAATTCACTAGGTCCTAATCTCCTGTTAATTCGCCCCGCCCAGAGTCAGGTTTTTCTGCTAGGCTCAGGGCCGGTGCAGACCTGAGGTCACGCTGCTTATGACGTATGTCCAAGATGGCGCCTGCTCTTTGTCTTGCTCGCCCTTGAGATGTGAGCGGAGAGAGAGAAACCCGTGTCCGTACCAGTCACCTTTTTTTTTCTCTCTCTCTCTCTCTTCCAGTTAGCCTGGTGAACTTCCCCCCCCCCGGGGGTCATTCCCTCTAGTCCTCTCTCTCCCCTTGCCTGCCGGTGTCTCGGGCTATTGAGGTTCGGCTCACCTCGCGTTCCAGCACTGGTGTGTTGAGTCTGCCGCTGGTGTCCCGAACTGTGGGCTCCCACGCTCTCCTTGCATGTCCGCTGTGAATCACGCGTTCCGGAAGAGTTTCTTCTGCTGTTTCCTCCCCTACTCTTCTTTGAACCTGCAGTATCTCCACTTTTATTAAACTATCTCTCCCCGGACTGTCAGTGTGCTCCCTTCCTATTCCAGCATCTTGCCTCCTCCCTTTTTGTTTATATTTTAAGAAACTTAAAACATGAAGTCTGATTTAGTGTAAATTTACTATTCAGAAAATAGCTAAAAATCTCACAATAATTTTCTATAGCTGCATTTTTCAAGATTTTCAAGAAGTGACTGACAGCAAGTGTGAAAATGTTTACGATATGCTTTTTGAAGTCACACGATTCATAAAGATCAAAAGGAAAAACATGGCCAGGGCAGTCTTCTAAAGCAATACTTATTTGAAACTTGTGACATTTTCTGAAATTGATCTATAAAATAAATGTATTATTTAATTAAGTGTGGCAAAATAGAAAACTCTAGCCAAAAGTTAGGGTGCCAAGAATCTACAAATCACGTGACACTACTCAAACCACTTATCTCCTGAAATACAATTTGTTTCATCTTTTTTACCTGTAGAAACCCTGGTAAATATTCCTTGAACTAACATAAAGAACTATTAGGATACAAGGAGCAGCAGCATAGCCCAAATTGACAGATTAGGTCTCACAGACTTCCATTTCCAAAATCACAATAGTGGAATGAAGTAATGGGCATGTGGTAGGAAGCAGTATAAATAGTGACTCTCAAGACATGAGAGGTTTCGCACCTCCCCAGACCACACCCTCAAGATCACTTAAAAAAGTAACATTTGTAGGCCCTAGCATTTCTAGTCCATTCCCAACTTTCTTTTGAATGCTAGTCCAGAACGTCCAATATTACCTAGTTTTGATAACAAGGATGAAGTAAGGTTATATCAACTAAAGCTTGTTCACTCTGCTCAGTATGATCAATAACTGGACTAAGCAAAACTAGGGTCTTCATATTTCAGTGACTCTTTGTCTCTGTTCTGAAGCCTTACGGCATTGTTTCAGAGAGCGTTAAGCGGTATTCTGTCAGAAATGATTCCTACTCATGGAACTCACTTCTTCAAATATCATAACAACTACTTACTTCCAAAGGAAATGGAACTGTGACCCAGTGCCAAAACTTCCATGTTCCTGGAAACTAGGTTTTGTATAAACTTCTGTATCCTCAAATGAGTAGTGCTGGACAGGCTACACAGTGCAGGAAACCAGAAATTCAATTTGAAGAAGATATACAATGAAACCCCACAAATGCAATATTGTGTAAGCCTGCACACATCTCACAAAGATTTTTCAGGGAATATGAGGATATTTCACTATTATTGCTAATATACTCATCTTACAGATTGGTAGGGACAGAGGTGCAACCCACATGCACCCCGTACACTTTTCAGCTTAAATGGCTCAAACACCCAGCTTCACCTCATGGTCATTTAGACTGACTACAGACTGATGTAGACATCAGACTGTCTACAGAAATTTTAGAACCACATTCTGTATGCCTGGAGACAAACGGGAGATTGAACAACATGCTGCAGAATGAACAATGAGTCAAAAAAGAAATTGAAAGAGAAATCAAAAAATTCCTAGAAACAAATGAAATGACAGTACATCATATCGCAATGTATGAGATACAGCAAAATGGTGTTAAGAGGGACATATATAACAGTAGTGCCTACATGAATAAACTAGAAAGCTACCAAATAAGTGAGCTATCAGTGCACCCCAAGGACTATCAACAACAAACCAAACACAAAAATATTAGGAGGAAAGAAATAATTAAAATTAGAGAATAAACAAAAGTGAAACCAAAGATGTACAAAAAATCAGTGAAATAAAGTTATTTTTTGAAAAAATTAACAAAATTGATACACCGCTGCTGCAATTAGCTAAGAAAAAAAAGAAGATCCAAATCAATAAAATAAGAGATGAAAAAGGAAATGTTACAACAGACACCACAGAAATAAAAAGAAGCAATAGAAATTACTATAAAGAGCTGTATGCCAACAAATCAGGAAACCTAGAAGAAATGGATAGATTCCTGGACACATTCAACCTACCTAAACTGAACCATGAAAACATAGAAAGTCTAAACAGAGAAATAACCAAGACAGAACTCGAATCAGTCATAAAGACATCCCAAACGAAGAAAAGCCCAGGACTGAATGGCTTCACTGCTGAATTCTACTAGATAATTGAAGAACTAACAGCAATTCTTCTCAAGTTATTGAAAACATTTGAAATGGAGGGAATCCCCTAAAAATTCTTTCTATGAAATCAACATCGATCAGGGAGAACATATGGTATTTGTCCCTTTGGGACTGGCTTATTTCACTCAGCATGATGTGTTCCAGATTCCTCCATTTTGTTGCAAATGACTGGATTTCATTGTTTCTTACTGCGGTATAGTATTCTAAAGAGTACATATCCCATAATTTCTTTATCCAGTCTACTGTTGATGGGCATTTGGGTTGGTTCCAGGTCTTAGCTATTGTGAATTGAGCTGCAATAAACATTAATGTGCAGACAGCTTGTTTGTTTGCCAATTTCATTTCCTTTGGGTAAATTCCAAGGAGTGGGATGGCTGGGTTGAACGGTAGGGTTATCTTCAGGTTTCTGAGGAATCTCCAGACTGACTTCCATAGTGGCTTGACCAGTTTGCATTCCCACCAACAGTGGGTTAGTGTCCCTTTTTCCCCACATCCTCGCCAGCATCTGTTGTTGGTAGATTTCTGAATGTGAGCCATTCTAACCGGGGTGAGGTGAAACCTCATTGTGGTTTTGATTTGCATTTCCCTGATTGCTAATGACCTAGAACATTTTTTCATGTGCCTGTTGGCCATTTGGATTTCCTCTTTTGAAAAATGTCTATTGAGGTCCTTGGCCCATCTCTTAAGTGGGTTGTTGGTTTTGTTTTTGTGGAGTTTCTTGATCTCTTTGTAGATTCTGGTTATTAACCCTTTATCTGTTGCATAGTTTGCAAATATTTTTTCCCATTCTGTCGGTTGTCTCTTCACTCTCCTGACTGTTTCTTTTGCAGTACAGAAACTTCTCAATTTGATGCAATCTCAATAGTTGATTTTGGCGTTGACTGCCTGTGCCTCCCGGGTCTTTTCCAGAAATTCTTTGCCTGTGCCAATATCTTGAAGGGTTTCTCCAATGTTCTCTAGTAACTTGATGGTGTCAGGTCGTAGATTTAGGTCTTTAATCCATGTTGAGTGGATTTTTGTGTAAGGTGTAAGGTAGGGGTCTTGCTTCATGCTTCTGCACGTGGAAATCCAGTTTTCCCAGCACCATTTATTGAATAGACTGTCCTTGCTCCAGGAATTGGTTTTAGATCCTTGATCAAATATAAGTTGGCTGTAGATGTTTGGGTTGATTTCTGGTGTTTCAATTCTATTCCATTGGTCTATCCGTCTGTTTCTGTACCAGTACCATGCTGTTTTGATTACAAAAAAAAAAAAAAGAAATTATCAATTCCTACTAGACTCTCACTGGGATTAAACATGACAATAGGTCTGATCTGATTTCATCATCATTTAAAAAAATCATCTATTATTTTTCACTTTATGTTTCTGTGTGGGAGCAAACTGTTGAAATCCTTACTTCATGTATTCTAAGCTGATCTTTGTATATTAAGATAATCGAAAATGAATCTTGATGTGAATGGAAGGGGAGAGGGAGTGGGAGGGGGGAGGGTTGTGGGTGGGAGGGACGGTATGGGGGGGAAGCCATTGTAATCCATAGGTCGTACTTTGGAAATTTATATTCATTAAATAAAAGTTTTTTTTTTTTTAAAGAAATCAACATCACTTTAATTCCAAAACCTGAAAAAGGAAAAAAAGCAATAGAGAAAGAGAATGACAGATCAATTTCCCCAATGAATGTTTATGCAAAAATCTTCAAAAAAACTTGGTCAATTGAATTCAACAAAACAACAGGAAAATTATTCACCCAGACCAAGTGTGTTTTATAACTGGAATGCAGGGATGGCTTGATATTCACAAGTCAATCAATGTAATACATCACATTAAGAAATTAAAAAGCAAACAGCATATGGTTACCTCATGATGCACAGTTAGCATTTGATAAAATACAACACACTTTCATGATGAAAATTATAAGCAATTAGAGTATACAAGGAATGTTCCTCAACACAATCAAGGCAAATTATGACAAAACTGTGGGCAGCATCCTATTGAAGGGGCAAAAGCTGGAAGCATTCCCACTGAGATGAAGAACCAGAAAGGTATGCCCACTCTCACCATTGCTATTCAATATAGTCTTGGAAGTTTTAGCCAGAGCCATTAGGCAAGAAACAGAAATCAAAGCGATAAAAATTGGAAAGGAGGAAGTCAAAATATCCCTATTTGCAGATGACATGATTCTATATAGAGGGGAACCAAAAGATTCCACCAAGACACTATTCAAACTCATAGAAGAGTTTTGTAAAGTATCAGGATATAAAATCAAGACACAAAAATCAATGGCCTTTGTATACACAGAAATGCCATGACTGAAAAATAACATTCACAATAGCTGAAACAAATCAAATACCTTGGAATAAATTCAACCAAGGATGCCAAAGATCTCTATGTTGAGAATTACAAAACATTAAAGAAATAGGGCTGGTGCCATGGCTCAATAGGCTAATCCTCCGCCTGCGGTGCTGGCACACTGGTTCTAGTCCCGGTCAGGGCACCGGATTCTGTCCTGGTTGCCCCTCTTCCAGGCCAGCTCTCTGCTGTGGCCTGGGAAGGCAGTGGAGGATGGCCCAAGTGCTTGGGCCCTGCACCCCATGGGAGACCAGGATAAGTACCTGGCTCCTGCCTTCAGTTTAGTGCGGTGTGCTGGCCACAACACACTGGCCGTGGCAGCCATTGGAGGGTGAACCAATGGCAAAGGAAGACCTTTCTCTCTCTCTCTCTCTCTCTCTCTCTCACTGTCCACTCTGCCTATACAAAAATAAAATAAAATAAAATAAAATAAAATAAAATAAAATAAAAAGAAAGAAATAGAAGATATAAAAAATGGAAAAGTCTTCCATGTTCATGAATTGAAAGAATCAATGTCATCAAAATGTCCATACCACAGAAAGCAATCTACAGATTCCATGAGATACCAATCAAAACACGAAGGGAATTCATTCTTCTCAGATATAGAAAAAATGATGCTGAAATTCATATGGAAACAGAGAAGACTCTGAATACCTAAAGCAATCTTATACAACAAAAACAAAGCCAGAGGCATCACAGTACCAGATTTCAAGACATACTACAAAGCATTTATAATCAAAATGGCATTTATAATCAGCATGACATTGGTAAAAAAAACAGATGGATAGACTAATGGAACAGAATAGAAACACCAGAAATCAATCCAAGTATCTACAACCAACTTCTATTTGACATATGAACTAAAACCAATCCCTGGAGCAAGGATAGTTTCTTTAACAAATGGTGCTCGGAAAACTGGATTTCTACATCCACAAGTATGAAGTAAGTCCCCTAACTTATACTTTACAAAAAAAATCCACTCAAAATGGATTAAAGACCTGAATCTATAACCAGATGCTATCAAATTATGAGAGAATCATTGAGGAAACCCTGCAATGCATTGGCAACAACTTATTAGAAAAGACCCCACAAGCACAGGCAATAAAAGCCAAAATTGACCAGTGGGATTACATCATATTGAGAAGCTTCTGAACTGTAAAAAGAAACACTCACCAAAGTTAAGAAGTGACCAAGAAAATTGGAGAAATTATTTGAAAACTCCACAACTGATAAAGGATTAATAACCAGAACAAATAAGATCAAGAAACTCAGCAACAAAATAACCCAGTTAAGAAATGGGCACAGTAGTTAAACAGGCAATTTTCAGAAGAAGAAATCCAAATGGCCAACAGACACATTAAAAAATGGGATCACTGGCAGTCAGGGAAATACAAATCAAAACCACAAGATTTCACCTCACCCTGGTTAGAATGGCTTTCATACAGAAATCAACAAACAATGAGTGCTGGCAAGGATGGGGGAAAAATGTACTCTAATCCACTGTTGGTGGGGATATATGCTGGTAAAGTCACTATAAAGACAGTATGGATAGCTCAGAAATCTGAATATAGACCTATTATATAACCCAGCCATCCCACTCCTGGGAATTTACCCAAAGGACATTAAACCAGCATATGAAAAAGTTATCTGTACTCCCTTGTTTATTGCAGCTCAATTCACAATATCTAAGAAATGGAATCAAACCAAATGCCCATAAACTGAAGACTATACAAAGAAATTAGTGGATATGTACACCATGAAATATTATGCATTGGTTAAAAAAATAAAATCTGGTCATTTGCAACAAAATGGATGAAACAGAAAAACACCAAACTTAGTGAAATAAATAATCCAGTCCTAAACAGACAAATACCACATGTTCTCCCTGACCTGTGCAATTAGAAGTAGGTCTTTAGGAATGTATGCTGAACTATACAGTTTTACAATTACAAGTTTGATACATTCCATAATTACAACTTTAGAAACAAAATGATTCTTCCTACCATGTCTGCTCTCTCACCCACTCTCCCACCCCCTTCTACCTCCCTATTCCCTATTTAGTTTTTACTAAAATCTATTGTCAATTAACTTTTTTTCAAAGATTTATTTATTTATTTGAGAGGAAGAGTTACAGTTCTTGCAGCTCAACTCACAATAGCTAAGATATGGAATCAACCTGGATGTCCATCAACTGGTGACTGGAATAAGAAAATAAGATATATACACAGTGTAGAGCACTGTTCAGCAACAAAAAAAGAAGAATGAATCCCTGTCTTTTGCAAATAAATTGATGCAACTGGAAACTGTTATGCTTAGTGAAAGAAGTCAGTCCCTAAAAGACAAATATGTTTTCTGTGATTTGTGGTAATTAATATGTAGAGAACAAAAAGTAATGTATATGAGTAAAATTGACATTTTGAGATTTTAACATTGTTCATAGCACTTTCCTATAATCTTGAAGAACACTGATTTTTCTGCTTACTACATGTTGAGTTCTTTATTTGGCATATGGGTAAAGCTTATGATTGTGAAGTAAATTGAAAGCATGCCATTGTAAAAATTAAAAGTAAAAAAAAAGAAGGAGGCAGTGTGGGAACATGAACAGGAGTGAGGACACATCATGAAGTATCATTAGGCTCTTAAATCTATGTATATGAGTTACATGAAATTTGTTCATCTTATATACATTTTAAAAATTAATTAATCAATACTAGGAAAAAAAGACCTGAGATCAGTCTTTTCTAACTCTTTACTAAAAAAATATTAGTCTTCACTTGTATCTGACTGTGTTTGATTTTATATTTATTTTAGAAGTATACTCTTTAAAAAGACATGGGTTGGCACTGTGGTGTAGTGGGTAAAGTCTCTGCCTGCAGTACTGGTATTCTGTACGGGCACTGGTTCAAATCCCAGCTGCTCCACTTCTGATTCAGCTCTCTGCTATGGCCTGGGAAAGCAGTGGAAGATGGCCCAAGTGCTTGGGCCCCTGCACCCATGTGGAAGACCTGGAATAATCTCCTGGCTCCTGTCTTAAATTGGCTCAGTCCAGCCGCTATAGCCATTTGGGGAATGAACCAATGGATGGAAGACATCTATCTCTCTGTCTCTACCTCCCTCTGTAACTCTGTCAAATAAAATAAATAGATATTTTAAAAAATAAGTAAAAGCCAGATAAATTTACTATCCCCATTTCTAACAAGCTGACACTGAAACATTCTTTTCTATCTAATTTTTACTATGCTATTCATTTCTCATGAATTTACATCCATATCTTCTTAAAAAGATGCAATGTGTCCTAGAGAAAGGAAGTCACATTTTATGTGGGTTTGAGTTATGAGTAAATATCACCACTCTCAATAACAGAACATTTTAATCTTTGGGCAGTCACCTTGAGAGACTCCACATGTTCAGGGCTTCCTGGTTTCCTGGCAAGGGACATTGCTGGGGAATCTGAGCTTATGGTGTGAAGCCCATGGGTCCTTGGTGTGGTCCTTGTGGCAGAGTGCATGAATATTATACCCACTGGGGCTAGCCCTCAGGCACTGGTCTCCTTTGAGGAAAGGGGCTCTCGTGAATAGCGTAAACATCACTGGTGAAAAAACAGGGGGGAGGTTTTACCATGCCAAAACTGAGTGTCTCAACTAAGACCTATCATTCACCATGGAGAAATGAAGAGAACTCCCTGGCTGAACCCACTACACATCTCTGTATATTCACTGACACCAGACACTGCACTAATCTGCAGAGGCATAGTACAAAGATAAAAGGCAACACAGCAAAAAAAAAAAAAAAAAAGAATAAACCAATGAGGATCTCCACAAATGCACCAATTCAAGAAATAAAAATAAGGAAGACAAAATGACATCCCCAAAATTATACAACACTTCAATATAAGATTATGAAGAAGATGATATTGAACAAATGCCAGAATTGGAGTTCAAAAATTGACTGACTGCACAGATCCTTTGTGTGGTCCATGGGACAGAGCAGATGAATATTATACACACTGGGACTAGTGCTATGGTACTGGTCTCCCTTAAGGATAGGAGCACAGGGAGCAGAATAAATTTCACTTCTGATTCAGAAAAAAAGAGAAGATTTACCATGCCAAACCTGGGTGTGTCACCTTATACACACTCTTAACCCTGGAGAACTGAACAGAACACCCTGGCCACACCAACTACACGCCTCTCCAAATTCACTGAATATTCAACTTACCTGCAGAGATAAAAACTGCCACAGCAAGAAGAAGATGAGGAGGAGATGGAGGAGGTCGAGGAGGAGAAAGAGGAGGGGGAGGAGGAGAGGGAGGGAGAAGGGAAGAAATCAATGAATATATTTTTATTTTCTTTTAAATTTTATTTAATGAATATAAATTTCCAAAGTACAGAATATGGATTACAATGGCTTCCCCCCATAACGTCCCTCCAACCCGCAACCCTCCCCTTATCCACTCCCTCTCACCTTCATTTCACATGAAGATTCATTTTCTATTCTCTTTATATACAGAAGATCAGTTTAGCATACATTAGGTAAAGATTTCAACAGTTTGCTCCCACACAGAAACATAAAGTGAAAAATACTGTTTGAGTACTAGTTATAGCATTAAATCTCAATGTACAGCACACTAAGGACAAAGATCCTACATGAGGAGTAAGTGCACAGTGACTCCTGTTGTTGACTTAACAAATTGACACTCTTGTTTATGGCCTCAGTAATCACCCTAGGCTCTTGTCATGAGCTGCCAAGGCTATGGAAGCCCCCTGAGTTCACTGACTCTGATCATATTAAGACAAGGTCATGGTCAAAGTGGAAGTTCTCTCCTCCCTTCAGAGAAAGGTACCTCCTTCTTTGATGACCCATTCTTTCCACTGGGATCTCACTCGTGCAGATCTTTCATTTAGGTCTTTTTTTTTCCCCCAGAGTGTCTTGGCTTTCCATCCCTGAAATACTCTTATGGGCATTTCAGCCGGATCTGCATGCTTAAGGGCTAATTACATGGCCAGAGTGCTGTTAGGACCTTTGCCATTCTATGGGTCTACTGTGTATCTCACTTCCCATGTTGGATCGTTCTCTCCCTTTTTTATTCTATCAGCTAGTATTTGCAGACACTATTCTTGTTTCTGTGATCCCTTTGGTTCTTAGTCCTATCATTACGATCAATTGTGAAAGAAATTGATCTCTGGGACTAGTGAGATGGCATTGGTACATGCCACCTCGATGGGATTGAATTGGAATCGCCTGGTATGTTTCGAACTCCACCGTTTGAGGCAAGTCATCTTGAGCATGTCCCGAATTGCACATCTCTTCCCTCTCTTATTCCCACTCTTATATTTAACAGTGATCACTTTTCAGTTAAGTTTCAGCACTTAAGAAGAATTGTGTATTGCTTACAGTATTCAACAAAAAGTATTAAGTAGAACAAACAAAAAAAAATACCAAGAGGGATAGCATATTAAGGTGCTCATCAACAGTCAGGGTGAGGGCTGATCAAATCACCGTTTCTCATAGTGTTCATCTCACTTTAACAGGTTTCCTTTTTGGTGCTCAGTTAGTTGTCACCTATCAAGGAGAACAAGTGGTATTTGTCCCTTTGGGATTGGCTTATTTCACTCAGCATGTTTTCCAAATTCCTAACAGGGATCACTTTTCAGTTAAAATTTAAACACCTAAGAACAATTGTGTGTTAATTACAGAGTTCAACCAATGGTACTAGAACAAAAAAAAATACTAAAATGGATAAAGCATTACATTGGACATCAACCATCAGGACAAGAGCTGATCAAGTCACTGTTTCTCATAGTGTCCATTTCACTTCAACAAGTTTCCCCTTCGGTGCTCAGTTAGTAGTCGCCAATCAGGGAGAACATATGATATTTGTCCCTTTGGGACTGGCTTAATTCACTCAGCATGATGTTTTCCAAATTCCTCCATCTTGTTGCAAATGACCGGGTTTCGTTGTTTTTGACTGCTGTATAGTATTCAATAGAGTACATGTCCCATAATTTCTTTATCCAGTCTACTGTTGATGGACATTTAGCTTGGTTCCAGGTCTTAGCTATTGTGAATTGAGCTGCAATAAACATTAGGGTGCAGACAGCTTGTTTGTTTGCCAATTTAATTTCCTTTGGGTAAATTCCAAGGAGTAGGATGGCTGGGTTGAACGGTAGGGTTATCTTCAGGTTTCTGAGGAATCTCCAGACTGACTTCCATAGTGGCTTGACCAGTTTGCATTCCCACCAACAGTGGGTTAGTGTCCCTTTTTCCCCACATCCTCTCCAGCAACTATTGTTGGTAGATTTCTGAATGTGAGCCATTCTAATTGGGGTGCGGTGAAACCTCATTCTGCTTTTGATTTGCATTTCCCCGATTCCTAGTGATCTTGAACATTTTTTCATATGTCTGTTGGCCATTTGGATAACCTCTTTTGAAAAAAGTCTATTGAGGTCCTTGGCCCATCTCTTAAGTGGGATGTTTGTTTTGTTGTTGTGGAGTTTCTTGATCTCTTTGTAGATTCTGGTTATTAACCCTTTATCTGTTGCATAGTTTGCAAATATTTTTTCCCATTCTGTCGGTTGTCTCTTCACTTTCCTGACTGTTTCTTTTGCAGTACAGAAACTTCTCAATTTGATGCAATCCCAAATGTTAATTTTGTCTTTGACTACCTGTGCTTCTGGGGTGTTTTCCAAGAAGTCATTGCCGGTACCTATATCTTGCAGGGTTTTTCCAATGCTCTCTAATAATTGGATGGTGTTAGGTCATAGATTTAAGTCTTTAATCCATGTTGAGTAGATTTTTGTGTAAGGTGAAAGGTAGGGGTCTTGCTTCATGCTTCTGCATGTGGAAATCCAGTTTTCCCAGCACCATTTATTGAATAGACTGTCCTTACTCCAGGAATTGGTTTTGGATCCTTGATCAAATATGAGTTGGCTGTAGATGTTTGCACTGATTTCCGGTGTTTCAATTCTGTTCCATTGGTCTATCCATCTGTTTCTGTAACAATACCTTGCTGTTTTGAATACACCTGCCCTGTAGTATGTCCTGAAATCTGGTATTGTGATGCCTCTGGCTTTGTTTTTGTTGTACAAGATTGCTTTAGCTATTCGAGGTCTCCTGTGTCTCCATATGAATTTCAGCATCATTTTTTCCAGATCTGAAAAGAAGGTCTTTGGTATCTTGATTGGTATTGCTTTGAATCTATAAATGCTTTTGGGAGAATGGACATTTTGATGATGTTGATTCTTCCAATCCATGAGCATGGAAGATTTTTCCATTTCTTGGTATCCTCTTCTATTTCTTTCTTTAAGGTTTTGTAATTTTCATCGTAGAGATCGTTAACATCCTTGGTTAAATTTATTCCATGGTATTTGATTGTTTTTGTAGCTATTGTGAATGGGATTGATCTTAGAAGTTCTTCCTCAGCCATGGCATTGTTTGTGTATACAAAGGCTGTTGGTTTTTGTGCATTGATTTTATACCCTGCTACTTTGCCAAACTCTTCTATGAGTTCCAATAATCTCTTAGTAGAGTTCTTTGGGTCCCCTAAATACAGAATCATATCATCTGCAAAGAGGGATAGTTTGAGTTCTTCCTTCCCAATTTGTATCCCTTTAATTTCTTTTTCTTGCCTAATAGCTCTGGCTAGAACTTCCAGAACTATATTGAATAGCAGTGGTGAGAGTGGGCATCCCTGTCTGGTGCCAGATCTCAGTGGAAATGCTTCCAACTTTTCCCCATTCATTAGGATGTTGGGTTTTTTAATAGTATCCTGAAGATTCCCGACAATATGTTTTAGATTTCTAATTTCCTCTTCTTTTCTTTGGTTTGACTGTATCCTTTCCTGTTCTCTGTCTTCTAAGTCCGATATTCTCTCTTCTGCTTCACCCATTCTGTTTGTAAGGCTCTCTATTGTGTTTTTCATTTGATCTATTGAATTCTTCACTTCAGTCACTATCCCAGTTTCCTGTTGTACTAGTTGTTTCGTTTCATTTTGATTCCTTCTTAATATTTCATTTTCACGAGAGAGATTTTCTATCTTGTCCATTAAGGATTTCTGTAGTTCAAGAATTTGTTTTTGAGAACTTCTTAATGTTCTTATCAATTTTTTGAGATCTGCTGTCATCATCATTTAAAAAAAATCATCTATTATTTTTCACTTTATGTTTCTGTGTGGGAGCAAACTGTTGAAATCCTTACTTAATGTATACTAAGCTGATCTTCTGTATATTAAGATAATCGAAAATGAATCTTGATGTGAATGGAAGGGGAGAAGGAGTGGGAAAGGGGAGGGTAGTGGGTGGGAGCGACGGTGTGGGGGGGGGGAGCCATTGTAACCCATGAGTCGTACTTTGGAAATTTATATTCATTAAATAAAAGTTAAAAAAATAGGATGTTGGCTGTGGGTTTTTCATAGATTGCTTTGATTGTATTGAGGAATGTTCCTTCCAAACCCAGTTTGCTTAGAGTTTTCATCATGAACGGGTGTTGTATTTTATCAAATGCTTTCTCGGCGTCTACTGAGATAATCATATGGTTTTTCTTTTGCAGTCTGTTAATGTGGTGTATCACATTGATTGTTTTGTGCACATTAAAACATCCCTGCATGCCAGGGATAAATCCCACTTGGTCTGGGTGGATGATCTTTCTGATGTGTTTTTGCATTCTATTGGCGAGAATTTTATTGAGGATTTTTGCATCTATGTTCATCAGGGATATTGGTCTGTAATTCTCTTTCAGTGCTGCATCTTTTTCCGGCTTAGGAATTAAGGTGATGCTGGCTTCATAGAAAGAATTTGGGAGGATTCCCTCTTCTTCGATTGTTCTGAATAGTTTGAGAAGAATTGGAGTTAGTTCTTCTTTAAATGTCTGGTAGAATTCAGCAGTGAATCCATCTGGTCCTGGGCTTTTCTTTGTTGGGAGGGCCTTTATTACTGTTTCAATTTCTGTCTCAGTTATGGGTCTATTTAGGTTTTCGATGTCTTCCTGGTTCAATTTAGGTAGGTTGCATGTGTCCAGGAATCTATCCAATTCCGATAGGTTTCCCTGTTTGCTGGCATACAATTCCTTGTAGTAATTTCTGATGATTCTTTTTATTTCTGTGGTGTCTGTTGTTAGATTTCCTTCTTCATATCTGATTTTATTGATTTGGGTCTTTTCTTTTTTTAGTTAGTTGGGCCAATGGGGTGTCAATTTTGTTGATTTTTTCAAAAAACCAGCTCCTCATTTGGCTGATTTTTTGTAATTTTTTGGATTCTTTCCTGTTGATTTCTTTTCTGATTTTAATTATTTCTCTTCTCCTACTAGATTTAGGTCTGGTTTGCTGTAGATTTTCTAGATCCTTGAGGTGAATTGAAAGCTCATGTGTTTGGTGCCTTTCCAATTTCTTGATGTAGGCACCTATTGATATAAACTTTCCTCTTAACACTGCTTTTGCTGTGTTCCATAAGTTTTGGTATGTTGTTCTGTTATCCTCACTTACTTCCAGAAAATTTTTGATTTCTCTTTTAATTTCTTCTATGACCCATTGTTCATTCAGGAGCATGTTGTTCAATCTCCATGTGTTTGTGTATGCTCTAGGGATTCCTGAGTTGCTAATTTCCAACTTCATTCCTTTATGGTCTGAGAAGCTGCATGGTATGATTCTAATTCTTTTGAATTTACTGAGACTTGCTTTATGGCCTAGTACATGGTCAATCCTAGAGAAGGTTCCATGTACTGCTGAGAAGAATGTAAAATCTTTAGCTGTAGGATTGGGGTGTTCTGTAGATATCTGTTAGATCCATTTGGGCTATAGTGTCATTTAAATCTACTGTATCCTTGTTGATCTTCTGTCCTGTTCATCTGTCTATTTCTGAGAGTGAAGTATTGAAGTCCCCCAGTACTATTGTATTGGGGTCTAAGTCTCCCTTTTGTCCCTTAACAAATCTTTTAAACAAACCGGTGCCCTGTAATTAGGTGCATATACATTGATAATTGTTATATCTTCCTGTTGAATTGTTCCCTTAATCATTATATAGTGCCCCTCTTTGTCTCTCTTAACAGTTTTTGTGGTAAATTTTATGTTGTCCGATATTAAGATGACTACGCCCGCTCTTTTTTCATTTCTGTTGGCATGGTATATCTTTTTCCAGCCTTTCACTTTCAGTCTGTATGGATCTTTGTTGGAAAGATGTGTTTCTTGTAAGCAGCAGATAGATGGGTTTTGTTCCTTAACCCAATCAGCCAATCGGTGTCTTTTGACTGGACAATTCAGGCCATTCATGTTCAATGTGACTAATGATAAGTGGTAACTTTGCCCTGCCATTTGCCAAATAAGTTCTAATATATTCTTTCAATTCCCTGTGATCTTTTGCTGTGAGGTTTCCTTCCTTTACCTTCTTTCATATTGATGACTGTGTTTCTGTGTTTCTGTGTGCAACACATCTTTAAGCACTTTTTGCAGGACTGGATAAGTTCAGACAAATTCTTTGAATTTCTGTTTGCTATGAAAAGTCTTTATTTCACCTTCATTCACAAATGAGAGCTTGGCAGGATATAATATTCTGGGCTGGCAGTTGTTCTCTCTTAGTACCTGGGCTATATCTCGCCATTCCCTCCTAGCTTGTAGGGTTTCTGATGAGAAGTCAGCTGTGAGTCTGATTGGAGATCCTCTGAGAGTAATCTGACATTTCTCTCTTGCACATTTTAGCATCTTTTCTTTATGTGTCGCTGTGGAAAGTTTAATTACAATGTGTCGAGGTGAGGATCCCTTTTGGTCGTGTTTATTAGGGGTTCTATGAGCTTCCTGTACTAGGATTTCTCTGTCCTTCTCCAAATCTGGGAAATTTTCTGCTAATATCTCACTAAAAAGGACTTCTAATCCTTTCTCCCTCTCCATGCCTTCAGGAACTCCTAGAACCCGAATGTTGGGTTTTTTAATAGTATCCTGAATATTCCTGAAAATATTTTTTAGATTTCTAATTTCCTCTTCTTGTCTTCAGTCTGACTGTATGCTTTCCTGTTCTCTATCTTCTAAGTCCGATATTCTCTCTTCTGCTTCACCCATTCTGTTTGTAAGGCTCTCTATTGTGTTTTTCATTTGATCTATTGAATTCTTCACTTCAATATGATTTCTTGTCACTATCCCAGTTTCCTGTTGTACTAGTTGTTTCGTTTCATTTTGATTCCTCCTTAATATTTCATTTTCACGAGAGAGATTTTCTATCTTGTCCATTAAGGATTTCTGTAGTTCAAGAATTTGTTTTTGAGAACTTCTTAATGTTCTTATCAATTTTTTGAGATCTGCTTCTTGCATTTCTTCTATCTCATCATTTTCATAATCTTGAATTGGGGTGTCTTTTTCATTTGGGGGCGTCATGGTGACTTCCTTGTTTTTATTACCTCGGTTTTTGCATTTGTTTTTTGGCATATTGGAGATATTTGTTTTCTTCACTGTGGTGCTTTTTCTTGTTATACTATGACTCTAGATTAAGTGGACTGTCTGTTTTTGATGGAACCTTAGAGGCTTGAGATGGGTGTGGCCTGAGAGCTCTGTTTGGTGTGCCAAAGGTGACACTCCCAGGTTAGGCGTGGTAGATCTCTTTCTTTCTTTTTTTGATTCAAAAGGGAAGTAATTCCGCACAGCTGAACGAAGTTGGAGGTAGTTAGCAGGCAAATGATATACCCACAGGAGCCAGATTTCGGAAGCTCTTTCCCAAGGACCACACAGGGAGTCTGTTCTGCCCTCAGAGTGGGCTCAAATTCTCCTTCAGTTTCCCACTGGGTTGCCAAAGTTACAGAATTGTAGTGTCTCTGGAGAGTATTCACGTGCATTGCGTGAGTTCTCTCCCCCACCGTCTCTTTTTTCACAGTCTCAGTTCAGTGGCACCACAAATTCACTAGGTCCTAATCTCCTGTTAATTCACCCCACCCAGAGTCAGGTTTTTCTGCTAGGCTCAGGGCCGGTGCAGACCTGAGGTCGCTCTGCCTATGACATATGTCCAAGATGGCGCCTGCTCTTTGTCTTGCTTGCCTTTGAGAGGTGAGTGGAGAGAGAGAAACCCGTGTCCGTATCGGTCACTTTTTTTTTTCACTCTCTCTTCTAGTTAGCCTGGTGAACTTTCCCCGCAGGGTCGTTCCCTCTAGTCTCCTCTTTCCGCTTGCCTGCCGGTGTCTTGGGCTATTGAGGTTTGGCTTACCTGGTGTTCCAGCACTGGTGTGTTGAGTCTGCCGCTGGTGTCCCAAACAGTGGGCTCCCACGCTCTCCACGCAGGTCCACTGTGAATCACTCGTTCTAGAAGATTTTCTTCTGCTGTTTCTTCCCTTACTCTTCCTTGAACCTGCAGTATCTCCACTTTTATTAAACTGTCTCTCCCCGGACTATCAGTGTGCTCCCTTCCTATTCCGCCATCTTGCTGCTCCCCCTACTTACTAGATGTTAAAACAGCTTTATATGTTGCACAGAAATATTAAGAGGTTGATAGCAAAAATGGACAAATTATTAACATTTTTACATAGGTGCCACAGAAGTTATATCTTCACCACTAATTTCATTCTTTACTTAGTTCGAAGTAGCAGTTATACTTCTGTAATCTCAAAAATGTGACATGAATTCATTATTAAAAAGGTAAGTTGTGACCAAATTGATACTGTCATTCTGGCTTTCAAATAAACAGTGTCACAAAATGACTAAGAAGAGACAGGACATGGGAGCCTCCATCAGAAGAGTGTGCCACTGGATAGCTCTCAGCCAGTGCTTCTTATTAGAGGGTACGAGGAATTCTACAAGCTAGCAAGTATGTAGGCAGGATTGTACATCGACTTTATTGTGGGAAAGGAATCCTGTGCAGTGATCCTTGACAGAGAACAGAACAGTGATGTCTATCTTCACAGACAGGTCAATTCAGATGTTATGGAAAGTTCCTGAAAACACTAGGTCTCCATTAAAGCCCATTCGCCCCTTTCTGCCTCTGGCACTGCATTATATTTTGAGGGTGTACCACTGCAGCCATGTCCTATTCCAGGGGAGTGTGCTCCCCTGTGAACATTTAGGTAGTATCTTCTACAAGCAAGTAAATGCATCTTTTGAAAAAACTGAGTGAAAGTGAGGTAGGGGCCAGCATTGTGGCACAGCAGGTAAAGGTGCCACCCTATTTGGCATGTCAGCATCATATATAGTGCCAACTTGTGTTCCAGCTACTCCACTTCCAATCCAACTCCATGATACTGTCCTGGGAAGAGCATCAGATGGTGTTTAAACTGTTTGGGCCCCTGCACCTCATGTGAGATACCCAGAAATATGTTCAGTTTCCAGGCTTTGGCCGGGCCCAGTCTCAGTCACTTCAGCCTTCTGGTGAGTGAATCATTGGATGAAAACTTTGTCTGTTTATCTTTCCCTCTCCCATCCCCACTTCCTCTGTTAGTGCAACTCTTTCAAATGAATAAACAAATCTTAAAAGAGCATGAAAAGTTAATAGAAATGAATTTAATAGATTTTAAAATTTATATAGGAAGTAATCAAACAACTAAGCAGGAAATTAGAATGCAGGAATCATATTCTTTCAAAATGAGCAATGATAATTAGTTGATGTAACAGCAAATAAGATTTTTTCTGTTTTGTTTCTGAACAGGTAGAGTTAGACAGTGAGAGAGAGAGACAGAGAGAAAGGTCTTCCTTCTGTTGGTTCACTCCCCCAATGACTGTCACAGCCAGTGCGTTGTGCAGATCCGAAGCCAGGAGCCAGGTGCCTACTCCTGGTCTCCTATGTGGGTGCAGGGCCCAAGCACTTGGGCCATCCTCTGCTGTACTCCCAGGACACAGCAGAGAGCTGGACTGGAAGAGGATGAGCAACCAGGACAGAATCCGGCACCCCAACCAGGATTAGAACCTGGGGTGCCAGCGCTGCAGGTGGAGGATTAGCCTAGTGAGCCACAGCGCTGGCCAGCAAATACGTTTCTATTGAAATGAGTCACTTTTCCATTATCTTGGCCTTCTATGTTAGCCATTTCCCATCAAGTTTGTCAAAAAGAAATAATGATTTTTTTTTACTTCTGTGATTTTCATCATCAAAATATTTCAGCACTCGATGCTAATGAGATGAGAGCTATAGCATTTACAATTAGTAATAAAAGGATTTGGAAAGGGTAACTGCCTCTATAGCATAAATTTTTAAAAGATTTTTATTTATTTATTTGAGAGAGAGAGTTACAGGCAGGGAGAGGCAGTGACAGAGAGAAAGATCTTCCATCCACTGGTTCACTCCCTATTTGGCTGTTACAGCTGGAGCTGAGCTGATCTGAAGCCAGGAACAAGGAACCAGGAGCTTCTTCTTAGTCTCACATGCTGGTCTAGGGGCCCAAGCATTTGGGCCGCCTTTCACTGTTTTCCCAGGCCATAGTAGAGAGCTGGATTGGAAGAGGAGCAGCTGGAACTTGAACCAGTGCCCATACAGGGTTCTGGCATTGCAGGTGGAGGCTTCTATGCCACAATGCTGGCCCCTAACATAACTTCTTAAAGTAGTGTCTGTAATAAATGGTAATTTATTCTAATTGTAGCTAATTATAGGAAAATCTAGTGTGTAATAAGATGCCAAAATCTCCAAATGGATAAACTCTAGAAAGACTTTCATACAGTAACACAGTTGCTATTAGTTTAACATGTTTTTACTCAAAATCCCATTGAACAGGTTTTTAAATTATTACTTGTGTAGGTATGTCAAAAGTAGATGCCTAACACTTTAAGACTGAGTTATAGCCACAAAGTTAAGAGCTTTCTTTGATTATTAGAGAAAACATTTCATGGACATGGACATAAGTAAGCTATTGAAAGTGGGAGGAAGCACCATAAGTATAGGAACAGTTTCACTTATTTTTTATTGCTATGAGAAAGACAATCCTCATGGCCACACACATATTAGACAGACATAGGAACATGTCCACAATATCCTGTATATGACAATGCAAATTGAGTCACCAATGTTTTAAATCAGAATGCAAGAGTTAATATTTAGAAGAACACTAACACTTCCAAACTTTCCAAAGTTTTGAATATGAGAATCATCAAGGTATATTTTCATTTGGATTTTAATGGGTTAAGTACCTACATATTGAAAATAACCTGGGGCCTGTGGGTTAAAGCTGCTGCCTGGAGCACCAGCATCACTTGTGTGTGCCAATTCAAGTCCTGGCTTCTCCACTTCCGATCCAGCTCTCTGCTATGGCCTGGGAAAGCAGTAGAAGATGGCTCAAGTCCTTGAGCCCCTGCACCCATGTGGGAGACCCTAAAGAAGCTTCTGGCTTCTGGCATCAGATCAGCTCAGCTCTGGCTGTTGCGGTCACTTGGGGAATGGACCAGCAGATAGAAGACCTCTCTCTCTCTCTCTCTCTCTCTCTCTCTCTCTCTCTGGCTCTACCATGCTCAGTAACTCTTTCAAATAATTAAATCTTTACAAAAAGAAAATAATAAAATAACCTAGAATTTATATTTTATTTCTCTTATAAACCTACTTCTCAGAAAAAAAAGTAGAGATTACTTTTCTCTTGGAAAACTTTGAAGTATAAGTCTAATAAAAGCTAAGAAATACCATCACACTGCATTTCTCAGCAATTTATCACAGCTGGAAAAATTGATCTCAGGCTTTGATTATATGCATAACTCTTGCTAAAGCATCAAGAATCTAAATATGAACCAAACAAAAAAAATAAAGCTGCTTTTTTAGAAGGTATCGTATTAATCATGCAAGTTTTTTTTTTTATTCCTAGTCCTCTTCTCAATGACATCTTGGAATTACATATCCATCCCAACCTTTCATTTTTAATGAAGAGAGTGGAGTTTGTTTTTCCTCTTTCTGCACTTTCCATTTTCATTTGTTAATATGGAGCTTTGTTTTCCCTTGCATCATTAGCTGTTACCCCATCTCAGGGCTTCAAGCAAGGTTGATCAAGAACAATTCTCTGTGTGGAGATGGGCTGTGATCCAGTCTCCTTATCATGTGAGGACCATAAATAGAAATTGCTTGGATCCCAGTCCCTGTTGTTAAAATCTTTTCTTACAATTTAATACATGAGGTTTCCAAGGTCTGCTTTTAGAGTCTCCCTTAATTCTTTTTTTAAAGATTTATTTTATTTATTTATTTGAAAGTCAGAGTTACACAGAGAGAGGAGAGGCAGAGAGAGAGAGAGAGAAAGAGAGAGAGAGAGAGAGAGAGAGAGAGAGAGAGAGAGGTCTTCCATCTGATAGTTCACTCCCCAGATGGCTGCAACTGCCAGAGAAGTGCCGATCTGAAGCCAGGAGCCAGGAAGTTCCTCTGAGTATCCCATGTGGGTGCAGGGGCCCAAAGACTTGGGCCGTCTTCTACTGCTTTCCCAGGCCTTAGCAGAGAGCTGGGTAGGAAGAGGAGAAGCCAGGACTAGAGCTGGTGCCCATACTGGATGCCAGCACTTCAAGCCAGGGCTTTAACCCACTGCATCACAGCACCGGCCCCAAGTCTCCCTTAATTCTATCAGTTCCTCATTAGTCTTCCCATGTACTAAGCATTCCCTGAAATGTATTATAAGGTTTCATTTGATTCAGTGCCTCTAAGGAATAATCCAGAACCTATTGGATAATTGTAGAAAAAAATCTCTTAATAACAGATACACTGCATTTTTGGCAATAATTAACATGAAGAATGTCCTATATATTTAAAACTGTCTTGGGATTTTTTTCTAAGTTGTTGTTTTATGGTATTATTTATAATGACTATATATTATATGGGAAACCACATGGAATAATTTACTAGAGTTTGAAGGAATGTAACCTAGTTCTAGTACTTGAGTTTTGGGATTCAAATGTACATGTAGTCTCTTTAATTTGAAAAAAAATAAAGAGCATGGATACTTGTTGGCATTCATATTTCCAGCTTCTCTCAGTAACTAAGGGCATAGCTAATCATAGGCAGTAGGAAAAACTCACTTTTCACATAATCCCAACAGGGGTTGTGACTTCAATTCAGAGAAGCAGGACTCATTCTATGTTATTAACTAAAAAATGCTTTTCATTCAAATAAAGCACAATGGGAATAAACAGGGATTCATCTCATCCATCTTGTCATCACATAGTTGTGAATTGCACTATTTTGAAATGTCTAAAATGTATTTCTTCTACAACATTTAAATCATTTCTTCAGTCCCAAGTTATATTTAAAATAGCTCCTTTTAAAATATATTATTCAAGTGAACAAAGTTTATGTATTTTATATATAGAGATTTAGGAGCATAGTTATACTTCCCAACCTAATCTCCCTCCTGAACGTGATTCCACACTCCCTTGCCCTCCCTTTCTTATTCTTTCTTTGCATTATTATGATGATCTACTTTCCATTTATTTTATACTTGTAAGATTAATCCTACATTAATTAAATAATTCAACAAGAAGAAAAAATAAAATGTAATTTTCAGATTTACTATTTTGTATGTATATATACCACAATATTATTTTTCTTTAACTATTCTCACTTTTCATAAATACATAGAAAAAACTTTCTGTGAAGTACTCCCATTTCATCTCATTACCTAGTTTTCAGGGATTCTTTTCTCATCTCATTACATTTTAACTCTGATATAGTTCTCTGCTATGGCCTGGGAAAGCGGTAGAAGATGTCCAAGTCCTTGGGCCCCTGCACTCATGTGGGAGACCTGGCAGACCCTCCTGTTTCCTGGCTTTGTATTGGCCCATCTCCAGCCATTGCAGTCATTTGGCGAGTGAAACAG
The DNA here is from genome assembly GCF_964237555.1 of Oryctolagus cuniculus. Classification (NCBI taxonomy): domain Eukaryota; kingdom Metazoa; phylum Chordata; class Mammalia; order Lagomorpha; family Leporidae; genus Oryctolagus; species Oryctolagus cuniculus. Next base: position 131,154,977 of record NC_091432.1, read on the forward strand.
TTCATGGAAGACTTCTCTATCTCTGCCTGTGTCTCTCAGTAACTGTGTCTTTCAAATAAATAATAAATCTTCAAAAAGTTCATGTAGAAATCAAAATAAGCAAATGAACACATAATTTTCTGCTTAACATATTTTAAACAAAGCTTTATTTCTTCCTTCTTCTTAGAGTTAACTATCTTAATACTTGACTATTCTGATTGTTTCCATTAATTATCAAACCTAAAGACAAAGAAATCCAATTCCATCTCACATATGTTCTGTTTTTCACGTGGAATAATTGCTATAATCACTATTGAATACATAGTGTGCAGTGGACATTCCTCATCCTCACCTTGCTTGAGTTCTCAATAATATAAGACATTCTTAAACACCTGATTCATTAAGAAGGTCTTTTCAGTTTAGCTTATTTAATCCATCAATTATCTTTTGTTGTTCCCTCTGGGTCATTTTCTCAAGGTAATATATTCCTCCAAAGTATCAACTGTGGGATTTCCCCAGTGCTGGAATGGGGAAACTATGCAATTCTCAGTCTTTTGGTCCTGTGACTTTAACTCTGTACACCAAAGGTTCCCCAATCTGTATGTACAACCGAGCCTTATATTCAGATGCTTCATTTTAGTTTCATGCATGAGGGCTCTTCAGGCAGCAGGAGTTTCAAAGTGGATATTTTGAAGAAACAAGCAGGAATTTCAAATTTCATGCACAAAACAAATTTTTAATTTCATTTTCTAATTATCTCTTAGAGGCATTTTTGTATTTAAGGTATCTAAATTTATTTAGACAAGGTCATAGTCAAAGTGGAAGTTCTCTCCTCCCTTCAGAGAAAGGTACCTCCTTCTTTGATGACCCGTTCTTTCCACTGGGATCTCACTCACAGAGACCTTTCATTTAGTTGTTGTTGTTGGGTTTTTTTTTTTTTTTTTTTGCCGGAGTGTCTTGGCTTTCCATGCCTAAAATACTCTCCTGGGCTCTTCAGCCAGATCCGAATGCCTTAAGGGCTGATTCTGAGGCCAGAGTGCTGTTTAGGACATCTGCCATTCTATGAGTCTGCTGTGTATCCCGCTTCCCATGTTGGATCATTCTCTCCCTTTTTTATTCTATCAGCTAGTATTTGCGGACACTATTCTTGTTTATATGATCCCTTTGACTCTTAGACCTTAAAAACTTAAAATGTTTAAACTGAACACAAATTATCCTTAGTCATTAATGATTTCCCATTGAACTGGCTTCACAAGCTGGAATCCTCAGACTTAGAGTTAGGACTTATCTTGGGACTTATCTCTCCCTCAAAATTCCATACCTAATGCTACAATACTCCTTTTGTTTTACTTGTTAAATATCTTGAAATTTGTCCTGTTCTCATAACATTTGAACTTGGATTATATCATGATGTTTCCTACTCATGTCAAGTTTTTTCATCTTCAAATAAATCATCCATTAGTGTTTCCAAAAAGCACTATTTGCCCTTTATTTGCTGAGTCTTCACTCATCCTCCTCTATTTTTATATAATATGCCATTCCCTTGTGCTAGTCACTTTATTCTTCTACTTATCAGAATTTTGTTACCTAGAAAATGATATTGCCTAGCACAAATTTCCTTTTATTAGTTATTCCCATGGAAACCTAAAGTTTCCTTCAGAGAACTTTTTTTAAAGATTTTATTTATTTGAGAGATATATTTACAAAGAGTGATCGAGAGAGGTCTTCCTTCCTCTGATTCACTCCTCCAATGGCCACAACAGCCAGAGCTGAGTAGGTCCAAAGCCAGGAGTCAAGAGCTTGTTCTGTGTCTCCCACATAGGTGCAGGAGCCCGACCACTTAGGCCATATTCTACTGCTTTCCCAGTCCACAAGCAGACAAATGGGTCAGAAAAGGAACAGCCAGGATGTGAACCAGCATCCATATGGGATGCCGGTGCTGCAGGCAGAGGCTTAGCCTTCTATGCCTCAGCAGCAATCCCCAGAGATCACTGAATTTATGGTGGTCATCTTTATGGTAGTGTAAGATCTGAGGATTATTTAGAAATATCCTTTTGAATCCTTTAAGATGATATTCCCAGTGATTGCCACTGAATATAACAAATATATAGTGTTCAACAAGTGGGCACTAAATGAATTAAATTACTAATTTTAGTTGGCACAGAAAGAAATCATATTTATAACAATAATTTAGATTACACTCTAAACATAAACAAAAGGTACCTTCTTGAGAAATCTATGGCATTACCTATGTACTATTGCCTTTATAGTATTATAGTGAACCTATTCATATAGCCCAAGCATCAGTTGGGATAAATTCTACCATGTCAGTTCATATTTACTTTGTGTACATTCAGTTTCACACTAACAAAACAGTGTTGGTAAGTCATAACAGAAATTACATGACTCAAAAACCTTATAGCAAAAATATTTTTAATTCCTGGTTTGTTCCATAGATACAATGAAATGTGAATTTGTATAAGTTAATCTATTCTGTTGCAACCCACATCACTAAGTTTTTTGATCTGCTGACTTACCATGTCTTACTAAGGAAGTGTCTGATGTATTAGTACACATAACTTACAAGTGGACTTTGGAGAAGCAATCATAGCTCCAAACATACATTTTTGCCCTACAAGGCCTGTGAAATCATTTGGTATGTTCTAACTAGTCAACCACAGGGAGGACTCAGAATTTCATAAATCTGTAACAAGCTGATTTTTAAGATAATAAAGTTTTTTGGACCGTAAATATACAAAAACTCATGACAGGAAAAATATTTTCACCACCCATTACATGCTGAGAGTCTTTGAATTTTGCCAGGATATAGGCTTTTTCTTGTCAGTAGGTCTTTTGAGACAAAAGGGGGTTCAAAGTGATGTGGCAGCAGCCATACATTAAAATTCATTGAACTCCTACACTCTTCCCTGTAGAAGCATTACTGCTTTAGGATTGAGAACATCTAGGCCACACAAATTAAAATTTTGGACAGCAGAACAAAATGCCATGTAGTAGTGATGATGATAAGCAGATACTCCTTCATGCATTCTTATTTCATGGACCAATACCTTACATAATAACCTGTCAGTATCTTGATAATCCATTAATTTCAAAGATATAGAGTGACCCACATGATGATGCCACCCTTCAATCTCACAGAACCATGTCATCTGAATTCATGTCGATGCTCTATCAGGATGACAAATTCTGGGTGGTACCTGCTCATGCTATTTGAAGTAAAATAAGATTTATATTCATAGAAAATTATATACATAATCTCATTGTATTTATAATCACATTTCTGTGTATAAAACTCAGTAACTCTTCAAATAGTGGTGATGACTGAGGACCTGAAGGAAGAAAGACAAACTTGTATTTAATATATAGAGAGAGATTCCAATCAAATTAATCAGTATTCAATCAAGTACCTTGATGATCACCTCATAAATTTGTGAAGCATAGTCCATGTTAGTCTCTTTGGTTGGCAGATTGCCCAAACACCAGTGGCAATACCTGGGCCAGCAATATTGAGTGGAAGCCCATGCTAATGGATCCATATTTAATAAGTCTATGATCACTTTCCATTTGTGCAACCATGATTACTGTATTTTTGTGTCCCCTGTGTAATAAATGGGACTGGGCAGTGGCAGAGGCATGTTGAAATCAATGGCCCATGTCATTCTGTCTACATGGGTGCTTACTATTTCTTCTTTCATAGTTGCTATCTAGTTATTATTAGTAAGCAATATAAAGATCACCCATTTTAGCCACTCTACTAGGCACATTTCATACCTCCTCAAAAATCCATGCTAGAAATCTTCAGTCTTCTAATCAACCAGGTAAACTCATGATGTATATGAGAAACTATAATTATCAATGTTTTTGACCATTTTTTCTCCATAAAGTAGACAGATATAGTACTCAGAGCTTTGCTTATACCACTACCTTAGAAGTCCCTTAACAGGGTACTACTGTTAACCATATACTTTCAACTGATATTAACATACTAAGCCAACCATCCATGAGCAAGATTCAACTTTTTTTTAACTTTATCTGACAGTTATATGGTAGTCTCTATGTAATCACTAATACAAGAGGGAGGTGAGGCCCATTTTTTGTCAGTTTACTTGTGCCTTCTGAGAATGTTGTAGCCTGAGCTTTGATGCACCTTTCCATTCATTGTTGCTGCTACTGCTACGCTTCTTTCAAACTTAGTAGGTCTGACAGAATACATCTCTGTCCTCATAGGCCCTTGACACAGCATAGTTCAATACCCAGTCCTTACTAGTACCCACGAGCACACCCAGAAGATTTTTCAAATGGTATATATTTAGTTGCCATAGATAATTTTTTTTCTCAAGAACATGTATATTTTATTTATTTATTTTTTGACAGGCAGAGTTAGACAGTGAGAGAGAGAGAGAGAGACAGAGAGAAAGGTCTTCCTTTTCCATTGGTTCACTCCCCAAATGGCCGCTGTGGCCAGCACACTGCACTGATCTGAAGCCAGGAGCCAGGCTCTTCCTCCTGGTCTCTCATGTGGGTGCAGGGCCCAAGCACTTGGGCCATCCTCCACTGCCTTCTGGGGCCACAGAAGAGAGCTTGACTGGAAGAGGAGCAACTGGGACTAGAATCCGGAGTACCGGCACCACAGGTGGAGGA